>NC_039273.1:7676712-8051230 GCF_003368295.1 Carassius auratus | reverse complement strand
GACCTGCAGTCATCATGTAGTTCAGATTTAACATCTGAGGAGTCCATTGCAATAAATATCTGTCACATCACAGAATCACAAACCCTCATGAAACTGAATAAAGAGTCCCAGGAAAATGCTGGCGATGCTGACAAAGGGCAGCAGAGGAAACAAAAGACCACAATTAGAAATTGAATCACAGAACAAAATATCTGACACAACAACTTATGAAGCTGAAGGAACAGACGAGAAAATCAATGATGTTAGTTGACATTAGTCAGAGAAGTTGAAGTTACTGGAGATACAGGTACAGGGGAGAGTAATATGACTACGGAGTCAGATTTGATTCAAAATGACACTTCCTCTGATCCAAAACTGGAAGCAATAAAAGTATCTGACGATGCTGAGTGTAAAGTTCAGGAGAAGAAACCGTCCCAAGCAAAGTGACACCACCATCATTCCTCACGATAATCAGAAAGAGGAGGCACACTCAGAATTCACAGTTATTCACAAGAGAAAAATGGGCTCAACTCGTAGACCTCTCAGAGGGAAAAAAATACACAAAGAAAAGAAAAGAACATCATGATGAAAATGAGACACCTGACAGTGAAGATATGATCAATGTAGAGAAAGAAACAATTAGTTTGGAGGATGAATCCATTACAAATGCATCTCTGTTAAGAACCACAAAAGATGGAGTTAAAGTACAGGACATGGAATTATGTGAGGACAATGATGTTGGTCCTGTTGAAAGATCTGAGTCTGCTCTCCTGCAGTCATCATGTCGTTCAGATTTCCTGTCTGAGGAATCCACTGCAGTAAGTATCTGTCATGTCACAGAATCACAAACCCTCATGAAACTGAATGAAGAGTCCCAGGAAAATGCTGGAGATGCTGAAAAAGTGGCAGCAGAGGAAAACAAAGACCTACAATTAGAAACTGAATCACAGAACAAAATATCTGACACAACAACTTATGAAGCTGAAGGAACAGAGGAGAAAATCAATGATGTTAGTGTGACATTAGTCAGAGAAGTTGAAGTTACTGGAGATACAGGTACAGTGGAGAGTAATTTGACTACGGAGTCAGATTTTCTTCATACTTCTCCTGATGTACACATCGAAGCATTGAAAATATCTGAAAATGTTGAGAAAGATGTTTCAGGAGAAACAGACACAGTTCTTAAACAAAGTGACATCAGCATCATTCCTGAAGATTCTCACACAGAAGAGGCACACTCAAAATCAAGTCCAGTTATTCAAAAGAGAAAAATGGGCTCAACTCGAAGACCTCTCAGAGGGAATAAAGGACAAAAGACAAGAACATGATGAGAAAGAAATCTTCATTTTGAAGGATGAACCCAGTCCAGATGAATCCAGATATACTGCAGTGAGTGTCTTGTGACATTTCAGAATCACAAACCCTCCCAAAAATTCATGCTGGAGTCCCAGGAAAATTCTGGAGATGTTGAAATAGTGCCAGCAGAGGAGGACACAGAACGACACTTTACAAAACCAGACATTTGACTCAACAGCATTTGGAGGAGAAGCAACAGAAGAGAACATCTGTGAAGCTAATGTTTTAGACAAAGAAGTTGAGTTTATGGAGATACAGTTACAGTGGAGAGTAATATGACTACGGAGTCAGATTTGATTCAAAATGACACTTCCTCTGATGCAAAACTGGAAGCATTAAAAGTATCTGACGATGCTGAGTGTAAAGTTCAGAAAGAAACTGACACAGTTCCCAAGCAAAGTGACACCACCATCATTCCTCAAGATTCTCAGAAAGAGGAGGCACACTCAGAATTCACAGTTATTCACAAGAGAAAAATGGGCTCAACTCGTAGACCTCTCAGAGGGAAAAATGGACAAAGAAAAGAAAAAGAACATCATGATGAAAATGAAACACTTGACAGTGAAGATATGATCAATGTAGAGGAAGAAACAATTAGTTTGGAGGATGAACCCCCTCTAGATGAATCTACATTACAAAGTGTAAAACTAGGAGCAAAAGAACAGGAGATGGACATATGCAAGAAAAATGATGTTGGTCCTGTTGAAAGATCTAAATCCACCGACCTGCAGTCATCATGTAGTTCAGATTTAACATCTGAGGAGTCCATTGCAACAAGTATCTGTCACATCACAGAATCACAAACCTCATGAAACTGAATGAAGAGTCCCAGGAAAATGCTGGCGATGCTGACAAAAGGGCAGCAGAGGAAAACAAAGATCTACAATTAGAAACTGAATCACAGAACAAAATATCTGACACAACATCTTATGAAGCTGAAGGAACAGAGGAGAAAATCAATGATGTTAGTGTGACATTAATCAGAGAAGTTGAAGTTACTGGAGATACAGGTACAGTGGAGAGTAATATGACTATGGAGTCAGATTTGATGCAAAATGACACTTCCTCTGATGCAAAACTGGAAGCAATAAAAGTATCTGACAATACTGAGTGTGAAGTTCAGGAAGAAACTGACACAGTTCCCAAGCAAAGTGACACCACCATCATTCCTCAAGATGCTCAGAAAGAGGAGCACACTCAGAATTCACAGTTATTCACAAGAGAAAAATGGGCTCAACTCGTAGACCTCTCAGAGGGAAAATGGACAAAGAAAAGAAAAAGAACATCATGATGAAAATGAAACACTTGACAGTGAAGATATGATCAATGTAGAGGAAGAAACAATTAGTTTGGAGAATGAACCCCCTCTAGATGAATCTACATTACAAAGTGTAAAACTAGGAGCAAAAGAACAGGAGATGGACACATGCAAGAAAAATGATGTTGGTCCTGTTGAAAGATCTAAATCCACCGACATGCAGTCATCATGTAGTTCAGATTTAACATCTGAGGAGTCCATTGCAATAAATATCTGTCACATCACAGAATCACAAACCCCCATGAAACTGAATGAAGAGTCCCAGGAAAATGTTGGCGATGCTGACAAAGGAGCAGCAGAAGAAGGCAAAGACTTACAGTTAGAAATTGAATCACGGGACACAATATCTGACACAACAACTTATGAAGCTGAAGGAACAGACGAGAAAATCAATGATGTTCGTTTGACATTAGTCAGAGAAGTTGAAGTTACTGGAGATACAGGTACAGGGGAGAGTAATATGACTACGGAGTCAGATTTGATTCAAAATGACACTTCTTCTGATCCAAAACTGGAAGCAATAAAAAGTATCTGATGATGCTGAGTGTAAAGTTCAGGAAGAAACCGTTCCCAAGCAAAGTGACACCCACCATCATTCCTCACGATACTCAGAAAGAGGAGGCACACTCAGAATTCACAGTTATTCACAAGAGGAAAATGGGCTCAACTCGTAGACCTCTCAGAGGGAAAAATAGACAAAGAAAAGAAAAAGACCATCATGATGAAAATAAGACACCTGACAGTGAAGATATGATCAATGTAGAGAAAGAAACAATTAGTTTGGAGGATGAATCCATTACAAATGCATCTCTGTTAAGAACCACAAAAGATGGAATTAAAGTACAGGACATGGAATTATGTGAGGACAATTATGTTGGTCCTGTTGAAAGATCTGAATCTGCTCTCCTGCAGTCATCATGTCGTTCAGATTTCCTGTCTGAGGAATCCACTGCAGTAAGTATCTGTCATATCACAGAATCACAAACCCTCATGAAACTGAATAAAGAGTCCCAGGAAAATGCTGGAGATGCTGAAAAAGTGGCAGCAGAGGAAAACAAAGACCTACAATTAGAAACTGAATCACAGAACAAAATATCTGACACAACAACCTATGAAGCTGAAGGAACAGAGGAGAACATCAATGACGTTAGTGTGACATTAGTCAGAGAAGTTGAAATTACTGGAGATACAGGTACAGTGGAGAGTAATTTGACTACGGAGTCAGATTTTCTTCATACTTCTCCTGATGTACACATCGAAGCATTGAAAATATCTGAAAATGTTGAGAAAGATGTTTCAGGAGAAACAGACACAGTTCTTAAACAAAGTGACATCAACCTCATTCCTGAAGATTCTCACACAGAAGAGGCACACTCAAAATCAAGTCCAGTTATTCAAAAGAGAAAAATGGGCTCAACTCGAAGACCTCTCAGAGGGAATGAAGGGCAAAGACAAGAACATGATGAGAAAGAAATATTCATGTTGAAGGATGAACCCAGTCCAGATGAATCCAGATATACTGCAGTGAGTGTCTGTGACATTTCAGAATCACAAACCCTCCCAAAAATTCATGCTGGGTCCCAGGAAAATTCTGGAGATGTTGAAATAGTGCCAGCAGAGGAGGACACAGAACGACACTTAGAAAACCAGACATTTGACTCAACAGCATTTGGAGGAGAAGCAACAGAAGAGAACATCTGTGAAGCTAATGTTTTAGACAAGGAAGTTGAGTTTATTGGAGATACAGTTACATTGGAGAGTAATATTACTACAGAGTCAGGTTTGATTCAAAATGACACTTCTTCTGATGCAAAACTGGAAGCATTAAAAGTATCTGACAATACTGAGCGTGAAGTTCAGAAAGAAACTGACACAGTTCCCAAGCAAAGTGACACCACCATCATTCCTCAAAATTCTCAGAAAGAGGAGGCACACTCAGAATTCACAGTTATTCACAAGAGAAAAATGGGCTCAACTCGTAGACCTCTCAGAGGGAAAAATGGACAAAGAAAAGAAAAAGAACATCATGATGAAAATGAGACACTTGACAGTGAAGATATGATCAATGTAGAGGAAGAAACAATTAGTTTGGAGGATGAACCCCGTCTAGATGAATCTACATTACAAAGTGTAAAACTAGGAGCAAAAGAACAGGAGATGGACATATGTAAGAAAAATGATGTTGGTCCTGTTGAAAGATCTAAATCCACCGACCTGCAGTCATCATGTAGTTCAGATTTAACATCTGAGGAGTCCATTGCAATAAATATCTGTCACATCACAGAATCACAAACCCTCATGAAACTGAATGAAGAGTCCCAGGAAAATGCTGGCGATGCTGACAAAGTGGCAGCAGAGGAAAACAAAGATCTACAATTAGAAACTGAATCACAGAACAAAATATCTGACACAACATCTTATGAAGCTGAAGGAACAGAGGAGAAAATCAATGATGTTAGTGTGACATTAATCAGAGAAGTTGAAGTTACTGGAGATACAGGTACAGGGGAGAGTAATATGACTATGGAGTCAGATTTGATGCAAAATGACACTTCCTCTGATGCAAAACTGGAAGCAATAAAAGTATCTGACAATACTGAGCGCGAAGTTCAGGAAGAAACCATTCCCAAGCAAAGTGACACCACCATCATTCCTCAAGATGCTCAGAAAGAGGAGGCACACTCAGAATTCACAGTTATTCACAAGAGAAAAATGGGCTCAACTCGTAGACCTCTCAGAGGGAAAAATGGACAAAGAAAAGAAAAAGAACATCATGATGAAAATGAAACACTTGACAGTGAAGATATGATCAATGTAGAGGAAGAAACAATTAGTTTGGAGGATGAACCCCCTCTAGATGAATCTGCATTACAAAGTGTAAAACTAGGAGCAAAAGAACAGGAGATGGACACATGCAAGAAAAATGATGTTGGTCCTGTTGAAAGATCTAAATCCACCGACATGCAGTCATCATGTAGTTCAGATTTAACATCTGAGGAGTCCATTGCAATAAATATCTGTCACATCACAGAATCACAAACCCCCATGAAACTGAATGAAGAGTCCCAGGAAAATGTTGGCGATGCTGACAAAGGAGCAGCAGAAGAAGGCAAAGACTTACAGTTAGAAATTGAATCACGGGACACAATATCTGACACAACAACTTATGAAGCTGAAGGAACAGACGAGAAAATCAATGATGTTCGTTTGACATTAGTCAGAGAAGTTGAAGTTACTGGAGATACAGGTACAGGGGAGAGTAATATGACTACGGAGTCAGATTTGATTCAAAATGACACTTCTTCTGATCCAAAACTGGAAGCAATAAAAGTATCTGATGATGCTGAGTGTAAAGTTCAGGAAGAAACCGTTCCCAAGCAAAGTGACACCACCATCATTCCTCACGATACTCAGAAAGAGGAGGCACACTCAGAATTCACAGTTATTCACAAGAGGAAAATGGGCTCAACTCGTAGACCTCTCAGAGGGAAAAATAGACAAAGAAAAGAAAAAGACCATCATGATGAAAATAAGACACCTGACAGTGAAGATATGATCAATGTAGAGAAAGAAACAATTAGTTTGGAGGATGAATCCATTACAAATGCATCTCTGTTAAGAACCACAAAAGATGGAATTAAAGTACAGGACATGGAATTATGTGAGGACAATTATGTTGGTCCTGTTGAAAGATCTGAATCTGCTCTCCTGCAGTCATCATGTCGTTCAGATTTCCTGTCGGAGGAATCCACTGCAGTAAGTATCTGTCATATCACAGAATCACAAACCCTCATGAAACTGAATAAAGAGTCCCAGGAAAATGCTGGAGATGCTGAAAAAGTGGCAGCAGAGGAAAACAAAGACCTACAATTAGAAACTGAATCACAGAACAAAATATCTGACACAACAACCTATGAAGCTGAAGGAACAGAGGAGAACATCAATGACGTTAGTGTGACATTAGTCAGAGAAGTTGAAATTACTGGAGATACAGGTACAGTGGAGAGTAATTTGACTACGGAGTCAGATTTTCTTCATACTTCTCCTGATGTACACATCGAAGCATTGAAAATATCTGAAAATGTTGAGAAAGATGTTTCAGGAGAAACAGACACAGTTCTTAAACAAAGTGACATCAACCTCATTCCTGAAGATTCTCACACAGAAGAGGCACACTCAAAATCAAGTCCAGTTATTCAAAAGAGAAAAATGGGCTCAACTCGAAGACCTCTCAGAGGGAATGAAGGGCAAAGACAAGAACATGATGAGAAAGAAATATTCATGTTGAAGGATGAACCCAGTCCAGATGAATCCAGATATACTGCAGTGAGTGTCTGTGACATTTCAGAATCACAAACCCTCCCAAAAATTCATGCTGGGTCCCAGGAAAATTCTGGAGATGTTGAAATAGTGCCAGCAGAGGAGGACACAGAACGACACTTAGAAAACCAGACATTTGACTCAACAGCATTTGGAGGAGAAGCAACAGAAGAGAACATCTGTGAAGCTAATGTTTTAGACAAAGAAGTTGAGTTTATTGGAGATACAGTTACTTTGGAGAGTAATATTACTACTGAGTCAGGTTTGACTCAAAATGACACTTCCTCTGATGCAAAACTGGAAGCATTAAAAGTATCTGACAATGCTGAGCGCGAAGTTCAGGAAGAAACTGACACAGTTCCAAAGCAAAGTGACACCACCATCATTCCACAAAATTCTCAGAAAGAGGAGGCACACTCAGAATTCACAGTTATTCACAAGAGAAAAATGGGCTCAACTCGTAGACCTCTCAGAGGGAAAAATGGACAAAGAAAAGAAAAAGAACATCATGATGAAAATGAGACACTTGACAGTGAAGATATGGTCAATTTAGAGAAAGAAACAATTAGTTTGGAGGATGAACCCCGTCTAGATGAATCTACATTACAAAGTGTAAAACTAGGAGCAAAAGAACAGGAGATGGACATATGTAAGAAAAAATGATGTTGGTCCTGTTGAAAGATCTAAATCCACCGACCTGCAGTTATCATGTAGTTCAGATTTAACATCTGAGGAGTCCATTGCAATAAATATCTGTCACA
Organism: Carassius auratus; assembly: GCF_003368295.1. Lineage (NCBI taxonomy): Eukaryota > Metazoa > Chordata > Actinopteri > Cypriniformes > Cyprinidae > Carassius > Carassius auratus. The sequence continues at coordinate 8,043,496 of NC_039273.1, read as the reverse complement.
TCACAGAATCACAAACCCTCATGAAACTGAATGAAGAGTCCCAGGAAAATGCTGGCGATGCTGACAAAGTGGCACCAGAGGAAAACAAAGACCTACAATTAGAAACTGAATCACAGAACAAAATATCTGACACAACAACTTATGAAGCTAAAGGAACAGAGGAGAAAATCAATGATGTTAGTGTGACATTAGTCAGAGAAGTTGAAGTTACTGGAGATACAGGTACAGGGGAGAGTAATATGACTACGGAGTCAGATTTGATTCAAAATGACACTTCCTCTGATCCAAAACTGGAAGCAATAAAAGTATCTGACGATGCTGAGTGTAAAGTTCAGGAAGAAACCGTTCCCAAGCAAAGTGACACCACCATCATTCCTCACGATAATCAGAAAGAGGAGGCACACTCAGAATTCACAGTTATTCACAAGAGAAAAATGGGCTCAACTCGTAGACCTCTCAGAGGGAAAAATACACAAAGAAAAGAAAAAGACCATCATGATGAAAATGAGACACCTGACAGTGAAGATATGATCAATGTAGAGAAAGAAACAATTAGTTTGGAGGATGAATCCATTACAAATGCATCTCTGTTAAGAACCACAAAAGATGGAGTTAAAGTACAGGACATGGAATTATGTGAGGACAATGATGTTGGTCCTGTTGAAAGATCTGAGTCTGCTCTCCTGCAGTCATCATGTCGTTCAGATTTCCTGTATGAGGAATCCACTGCAGTAAGTATCTGTCATGTCACAGAATCACAAACCCTCATGAAACTGAATAAAGAGTCCCAGGAAAATGCTGGAGATGCTGAAAAAGTGGCAGCAGAGGAAAACAAAGACCTACAATTAGAAACTGAATCACAAAACAAAATACCTGACACAACATCTTATGAAGCTGAAGGAACAGAGGAGAAAATCAATGATGTTAGTGTGACATTAGTCGGAGAAGTTGAAGTTACTGGAGATACAGGTACAGTGGAGAGTAATTTGACTACGGAGTCAGATTTTCTTCATACTTCTCCTGATGTACACATCGAAGCATTGAAAATATCTGAAAATGTTGAGAAAGATGTTTCAGGAGAAACAGACACAGTTCTTAAACAAAGTGACATCAACCTCATTCCTGAAGATTCTCACACAGAAGAGGCACACTCAAAATCAAGTCCAGTTATTCAAAAGAGAAAAATGGGCTCAACTCGAAGACCTCTCAGAGGGAATAAAGGACAAAGACAAGAACATGATGAGAAAGAAATCTTCATTTTGAAGGATGAACCCAGTCCAGATGAATCCAGATATACTGCAGTGAGTGTCTGTGACATTTCAGAATCACAAACCCTCCCAAAAATTCATGCTGGGTCCCAGGAAAATTCTGGAGATGTTGAAATAGTGCCAGCAGAGGAGGACACAGAACGACACTTACAAAACCAGACATTTGACTCAACAGCATTTGGAGGAGAAGTAACAGAAGAGAACATCTGTGATGCTAATGTTTTAGACAAAGAAGTTGAGTTTGTTGGAGATACAGTTACAGTGGAGAGTAATATGACTACGGAGTCAGATTCGATTCAAAATGACACTTCCTCTGATGCAAACCTGGAAGCAATGAAAATATCTGACGATGCTGAGTGTAAAGTTCAGGAAGAAACCATTCCCAAGCAAAGTGACACCACCATCATTCCTCAAGATTCTCAAAAAGCGGAGGCACACTCAGAATTCACAGTTATTCACAAGAGAAAAATGGGCTCAACTCGTAGACCTCTCAGAGGGAAAAATGGACAAAGAAAAGAAAAAGAACCTCATGATGAAAATGAAACACTTGACAGTGAAGATATGATCAATGTAGAGGAAGAAACAATTAGTTTGGAGGATGAACCCCCTCTAGATGAATCTACATTACAAATTGTAAAACTAGGAGCAAAAGAACAGGAGATGGACACATGCAAGAAAAATGATGTTGGTCCTGTTGAAAGATCTAAATCCACCGACCTGCAGTCATCATGTAGTTCAGATTTAACATCTGAGGAGTCCATTGCAGCAAGTATCTGTCACATCACAGAATCACAAACCCTCATGAAACTGAATGAAGAGTCCCAGGAAAATGTTGGCGATGCTGACAAAGGAGCAGCAGAGGAAAACCAAGACCTACAATTAGAAACTGAATCACAGAACAAAATATCTGACACAACATCTTATGAAGCTGAAGGAACAGAGGAGAAAATCAATGATCTTAGTGTGACATTAATCAGAGAAGTTGAAGTCACTGGAGATACAGGTACAGTGGAGAGTAATATGACTATGGAGTCAGATTTGATGCAAAATGACACTTCCTCTGATGCAAAACTGGAAGCAATAAAAGTATATGACAATACTGAGTGTGAAGTTCAGGAAGAAACTGACACAGTTCCCAAGCAAAGTGACACCACCATCATTCCTCAAGATGCTCAGAAAGAGGAGGCACACTCAGAATTCACAGTTATTCACAAGAGAAAAATGGGCTCAACTCGTAGACCTCTCAGAGGGAAAAATGGACAAAGAAAAGAAAAAGAACATCATGATGAAAATGAAACACTTGACAGTGAAGATATGATCAATGTAGAGGAAGAAACAATTAGTTTGGAGGATGAACCCCCTCTAGATGAATCTACATTACAAAGTGTAAAACTAGGAGCAAAAGAACAGGAGATGGACACATGCAAGAAAAATGATGTTGGTCCTGTTGAAAGATCTAAATCCACCGACATGCAGTCATCATGTAGTTCAGATTTAACATCTGAGGAGTCCATTGCAATAAATATCTGTCACATCACAGAATCACAAACCCCCATGAAACTGAATGAAGAGTCCCAGGAAAATGTTGGCGATGCTGACAAAGGAGCAGCAGAAGAAGGCAAAGACTTACAGTTAGAAATTGAATCACGGGACACAATATCTGACACAACAACTTATGAAGCTGAAGGAACAGACGAGAAAATCAATGATGTTCGTTTGACATTAGTCAGAGAAGTTGAAGTTACTGGAGATACAGGTACAGGGGAGAGTAATATGACTACGGAGTCAGATTTGATTCAAAATGACACTTCCTCTGATCCAAAACTGGAAGCAATAAAAGTATCTGACGATGCTGAGTGTAAAGTTCAGGAAGAAACCGTTCCCAAGCAAAGTGACACCACCATCATTCCTCACGATAATCAGAAAGAGGAGGCACACTCAGAATTCACAGTTATTCACAAGAGAAAAATGGGCTCAACTCGTAGACCTCACAGAGGGAAAAATACACAAAGAAAAGAAAAAGACCATCATGATGAAAATGAGACACCTGACAGTGAAGATATGATCAATGTAGAGAAAGAAACAATTAGTTTGGAGGATGAATCCATTACAAATGCATCTCTGTTAAGAACCACAAAAGATGGAGTTAAAGTACAGGACATGGAATTATGTGAGGACAATGATGTTGGTCCTGTTGAAAGATCTGAGTCTGCTCTCCTGCAGTCATCATGTCGTTCAGATTTCCTGTCTGAGGAATCCACTGCAGTAAGTATCTGTCATGTCACAGAATCACAAACCCTCATGAAACTGAATGAAGAGTCCCAGGAAAATGCTGGAGATGCTGAAAAAGTGGCAGCAGAGGAAAACAAGGACCTACAATTAGAAACTGAATCACAAAACAAAATACCTGACACAACATCTTATGAAGCTGAAGGAACAGAGGAGAAAATCAATGATGTTAGTGTGACATTAGTCGGAGAAGTTGAAGTTACTGGAGATACAGGTACAGTGGAGAGTAATTTGACTACGGAGTCAGATTTTCTTCATACTTCTCCTGATGTACACATCGAAGCATTGAAAATATCTGAAAATGTTGAGAAAGATGTTTCAGGAGAAACAGACACAGTTCTTAAACAAAGTGACATCAACCTCATTCCTGAAGATTCTCACACAGAAGAGGCACACTCAAAATCAAGTCCAGTTATTCAAAAGAGAAAAATGGGCTCAACTCGAAGACCTCTCAGAGGGAATAAAGGACAAAGACAAGAACATGATGAGAAAGAAATCTTCATTTTGAAGGATGAACCCAGTCCAGATGAATCCAGATATACTGCAGTGAGTGTCTGTGACATTTCAGAATCACAAACCCTCCCAAAAATTCATGCTGGGTCCCAGGAAAATTCTGGAGATGTTGAAATAGTGCCAGCAGAGGAGGACACAGAACGACACTTACAAAACCAGACATTTGACTCAACAGCATTTGGAGGAGAAGTAACAGAAGAGAACATCTGTGATGCTAATGTTTTAGACAAAGAAGTTGAGTTTGTTGGAGATACAGTTACAGTGGAGAGTAATATGACTACGGAGTCAGATTCGATTCAAAATGACACTTCCTCTGATGCAAACCTGGAAGCAATGAAAATATCTGACGATGCTGAGTGTAAAGTTCAGGAAGAAACCATTCCCAAGCAAAGTGACACCACCATCATTCCTCAAGATTCTCAAAAAGCGGAGGCACACTCAGAATTCACAGTTATTCACAAGAGAAAAATGGGCTCAACTCGTAGACCTCTCAGAGGGAAAAATGGACAAAGAAAAGAAAAAGAACCTCATGATGAAAATGAAACACTTGACAGTGAAGATATGATCAATGTAGAGGAAGAAACAATTAGTTTGGAGGATGAACCCCCTCTAGATGAATCTACATTACAAATTGTAAAACTAGGAGCAAAAGAACAGGAGATGGACACATGCAAGAAAAATGATGTTGGTCCTGTTGAAAGATCTAAATCCACCGACCTGCAGTCATCATGTAGTTCAGATTTAACATCTGAGGAGTCCATTGCAGCAAGTATCTGTCACATCACAGAATCACAAACCCTCATGAAACTGAATGAAGAGTCCCAGGAAAATGTTGGCGATGCTGACAAAGGAGCAGCAGAGGAAAACCAAGACCTACAATTAGAAACTGAATCACAGAACAAAATATCTGACACAACATCTTATGAAGCTGAAGGAACAGAGGAGAAAATCAATGATCTTAGTGTGACATTAATCAGAGAAGTTGAAGTCACTGGAGATACAGGTACAGTGGAGAGTAATATGACTATGGAGTCAGATTTGATGCAAAATGACACTTCCTCTGATGCAAAACTGGAAGCAATAAAAGTATATGACAATACTGAGTGTGAAGTTCAGGAAGAAACTGACACAGTTCCCAAGCAAAGTGACACCACCATCATTCCTCAAGATGCTCAGAAAGAGGAGGCACACTCAGAATTCACAGTTATTCACAAGAGAAAAATGGGCTCAACTCGTAGACCTCTCAGAGGGAAAAATGGACAAAGAAAAGAAAAAGAACATCATGATGAAAATGAAACACTTGACAGTGAAGATATGATCAATGTAGAGGAAGAAACAATTAGTTTGGAGGATGAACCCCCTCTAGATGAATCTACATTACAAAGTGTAAAACTAGGAGCAAAAGAACAGGAGATGGACACATGCAAGAAAAATGATGTTGGTCCTGTTGAAAGATCTAAATCCACCGACATGCAGTCATCATGTAGTTCAGATTTAACATCTGAGGAGTCCATTGCAATAAATATCTGTCACATCACAGAATCACAAACCCCCATGAAACTGAATGAAGAGTCCCAGGAAAATGTTGGCGATGCTGACAAAGGAGCAGCAGAAGAAGGCAAAGACTTACAGTTAGAAATTGAATCACGGGACACAATATCTGACACAACAACTTATGAAGCTGAAGGAACAGACGAGAAAATCAATGATGTTCGTTTGACATTAGTCAGAGAAGTTGAAGTTACTGGAGATACAGGTACAGGGGAGAGTAATATGACTACGGAGTCAGATTTGATTCAAAATGACACTTCCTCTGATCCAAAACTGGAAGCAATAAAAGTATCTGACGATGCTGAGTGTAAAGTTCAGGAAGAAACCGTTCCCAAGCAAAGTGACACCACCATCATTCCTCACGATAATCAGAAAGAGGAGGCACACTCAGAATTCACAGTTATTCACAAGAGAAAAATGGGCTCAACTCGTAGACCTCACAGAGGGAAAAATACACAAAGAAAAGAAAAAGACCATCATGATGAAAATGAGACACCTGACAGTGAAGATATGATCAATGTAGAGAAAGAAACAATTAGTTTGGAGGATGAATCCATTACAAATGCATCTCTGTTAAGAACCACAAAAGATGGAGTTAAAGTACAGGACATGGAATTATGTGAGGACAATGATGTTGGTCCTGTTGAAAGATCTGAGTCTGCTCTCCTGCAGTCATCATGTCGTTCAGATTTCCTGTCTGAGGAATCCACTGCAGTAAGTATCTGTCATGTCACAGAATCACAAACCCTCATGAAACTGAATGAAGAGTCCCAGGAAAATGCTGGAGATGCTGAAAAAGTGGCAGCAGAGGAAAACAAGGACCTACAATTAGAAACTGAATCACAAAACAAAATACCTGACACAACATCTTATGAAGCTGAAGGAACAGAGGAGAAAATCAATGATGTTAGTGTGACATTAGTCGGAGAAGTTGAAGTTACTGGAGATACAGGTACAGTGGAGAGTAATTTGACTACGGAGTCAGATTTTCTTCATACTTCTCCTGATGTACACGTCGAAGCATTGAAAATATCTGAAAATGTTGAGAAAGATGTTTCAGGAGAAACAGACACAGTTCTTAAACAAAGTGACATCAACCTCATTCCTGAAGATTCTCACACAGAAGAGGCACACTCAAAATCAAGTCCAGTTATTCAAAAGAGAAAAATGGGCTCAACTCGAAGACCTCTCAGAGGGAATAAAGGACAAAGACAAGAACATGATGAGAAAGAAATCTTCATTTTGAAGGATGAACCCAGTCCAGATGAATCCAGATATACTGCAGTGAGTGTCTGTGACATTTCAGAATCACAAACCCTCCCAAAAATTCATGCTGGGTCCCAGGAAAATTCTGGAGATGTTGAAATAGTGCCAGCAGAGGAGGACACAGAACGACACTTACAAAACCAGACATTTGACTCAACAGCATTTGGAGGAGAAGTAACAGAAGAGAACATCTGTGATGCTAATGTTTTAGACAAAGAAGTTGAGTTTGTTGGAGATACAGTTACAGTGGAGAGTAATATGACTACGGAGTCAGATGTGATTCAAAATGACACTTCCTCTGATGCAAACCTGGAAGAAATGAAAATATCTGACGATGCTGAGTGTAAAGTTCAGGAAGAAACCATTCCCAAGCAAAGTGACACCACCATCATTCCTCAAGATTCTCAAAAAGCGGAGGCACACTCAGAATTCACAGTTATTCACAAGAGAAAAATGGGCTCAACTCGTAGACCTCTCAGAGGGAAAAATGGACAAAGAAAAGAAAAAGAACCTCATGATGAAAATGAAACACTTGACAGTGAAGATATGATCAATGTAGAGGAAGAAACAATTAGTTTGGAGGATGAACCCCCTCTAGATGAATCTACATTACAAATTGTAAAACTAGGAGCAAAAGAACAGGAGATGGACACATGCAAGAAAAATGATGTTGGTCCTGTTGAAAGATCTAAATCCACCGACCTGCAGTCATCATGTAGTTCAGATTTAACATCTGAGGAGTCCATTGCAGCAAGTATCTGTCACATCACAGAATCACAAACCCTCATGAAACTGAATGAAGAGTCCCAGGAAAATGTTGGCGATGCTGACAAAGGAGCAGCAGAGGAAAACCAAGACCTACAATTAGAAACTGAATCACAGAACAAAATATCTGACACAACATCTTATGAAGCTGAAGGAACAGAGGAGAAAATCAATGATGTTAGTGTGACATTAATCAGAGAAGTTGAAGTCACTGGAGATACAGGTACAGTGGAGAGTAATATGACTATGGAGTCAGATTTGATGCAAAATGACACTTCCTCTGATGCAAAACTGGAAGCAATAAAAGTATATGACAATACTGAGTGTGAAGTTCAGGAAGAAACTGACACAGTTCCCAAGCAAAGTGACACCACCATCATTCCTCAAGATGCTCAGAAAGAGGAGGCACACTCAGAATTCACAGTTATTCACAAGAGAAAAATGGGCTCAACTCGTAGACCTCTCAGAGGGAAAAATGGACAAAGAAAAGAAAAAGAACATCATGATGAAAATGAAACACTTGACAGTGAAGATATGATCAATGTAGAGGAAGAAACAATTAGTTTGGAGGATGAACCCCCTCTAGATGAATCTACATTACAAAGTGTAAAACTTGGAGCAAAAGAACAGGAGATGGACACATGCAAGAAAAATGATGTTGGTCCTGTTGAAAGATCTAAATCCACCGACATGCAGTCATCATGTAGTTCAGATTTAACATCTGAGGAGTCCATTGCAATAAATATCTGTCACATCACAGAATCACAAACCCCCATGAAACTGAATGAAGAGTCCCAGGAAAATGTTGGCGATGCTGACAAAGGAGCAGCAGAAGAAGGCAAAGACTTACAGTTAGAAATTGAATCACGGGACACAATATCTGACACAACAACTTATGAAGCTGAAGGAACAGACGAGAAAATCAATGATGTTCGTTTGACATTAGTCAGAGAAGTTGAAGTTACTGGAGATACAGGTACAGGGGAGAGTAATATGACTACGGAGACAGATTTGATTCAAAATGACACTTCCTCTGATCCAAAACTGGAAGCAATAAAAGTATCTGATGATGCTGAGTGTAAAGTTCAGGAAGAAACCGTTCCCAAGCAAAGTGACACCACCATCATTCCTCACGATACTCAGAAAGAGGAGGCACACTCAGAATTCACAGTTATTCACAAGAGAAAAATGGGCTCAACTCGCAGACCTCTCAGAGGGAAAAATAGACAAAGAAAAGAAAAAGACCATCATGATGAAAATGAGACAGCTGACAGTGAAGATATGATCAATGTAGAGAAAGAAACAATTAGTTTGGAGGATGAATCCATTACAAATGCATCTCTGTTAAGAACCACAAAAGATGGAATTAAAGTACAGGACGTGGAATTATGTGAGGACAATGATGTTGGTCCTGTTGAAAGATCTGAGTCTGCTCTCCTGCAGTCATCATGTCGTTCAGATTTCCTGTCGGAGGAATCCACTGCAGTAAGTATCTGTCATATCACAGAATCACAAACCCTCATGAAACTGAATAAAGAGTCCCAGGAAAATGCTGGAGATGCTGAAAAAGTGGCAGCAGAGGAAAACAAAGACCTACAATTAGAAACTGAATCACAGAACAAAATATCTGACACAACAACCTATGAAGCTGAAGGAACAGAGGAGAACATCAATGACGTTAGTGTGACATTAGTCAGAGAAGTTGAAATTACTGGAGATACAGGTACAGTGGAGAGTAATTTGACTACGGAGTCAGATTTTCTTCATACTTCTCCTGATGTACACATCGAAGCATTGAAAATATCTGAAAATGTTGAGAAAGATGTTTCAGGAGAAACAGACACAGTTCTTAAACAAAGTGACATCAACCTCATTCCTGAAGATTCTCACACAGAAGAGGCACACTCAAAATCAAGTCCAGTTATTCAAAAGAGAAAAATGGGCTCAACTCGAAGACCTGTCAGAGGGAATAAAGGACAAAGACAAGAACATGATGAGAAAGAAATCTTCATTTTGAAGGATGAACCCAGTCCAGATGAATCCAGATATACTGCAGTGAGTGTCTGTGACATTTCAGAATCACAAACCCTCCCAAAAATTCATGCTGGGTCCCAGGAAAATTCTGGAGATGTTGAAATAGTGCCAGCAGAGGAGGACACAGAACGACACTTAGAAAACCAGACATTTGACTCAACAGCATTTGGAGGAGAAGCAACAGAAGAGAACATCTGTGATGCTAATGTTTTAGACAAAGAAGTTGAGTTTGTTGGAGATACAGTTACAGTGGAGAGTAATATGACTACGGAGTCAGATTCGATTCAAAATGACACTTCCTCTGATGCAAACCTGGAAGCAATGAAAATATCTGACGATGCTGAGTGTAAAGTTCAGGAAGAAACCATTCCCAAGCAAAGTGACACCACCATCATTCCTCAAGATTCTCAGAAAGAGGAGGCACACTCAGAATTCACAGTTATTCACAAGAGGAAAATGGGCTCAACTCGTAGACCTCTCAGAGGGAAAAATGGACAAAGAAAAGAAAAAGAACCTCATGATGAAAATGAAACACTTGACAGTGAAGATATGATCAATGTAGAGGAAGAAACAATTAGTTTGGAGGATGAACCCCCTCTAGATGAATCTACATTACAAATTGTAAAACTAGGAGCAAAAGAACAGGAGATGGACACATGCAAGAAAAATGATGTTGGTCCTGTTGAAAGATCTAAATCCACCGACCTGCAGTCATCATGTAGTTCAGATTTAACATCTGAGGAGTCCATTGCAGCAAGTATCTGTCACATCACAGAATCACAAACCCTCATGAAACTGAATGAAGAGTCCCAGGAAAATGTTGGCGATGCTGACAAAGGAGCAGCAGAGGAAAACCAAGACCTACAATTAGAAACTGAATCACAGAACAAAATATCTGACACAACATCTTATGAAGCTGAAGGAACAGAGGAGAAAATCAATGATCTTAGTGTGACATTAATCAGAGAAGTTGAAGTCACTGGAGATACAGGTACAGTGGAGAGTAATATGACTATGGAGTCAGATTTGATGCAAAATGACACTTCCTCTGATGCAAAACTGGAAGCAATAAAAGTATATGACAATACTGAGTGTGAAGTTCAGGAAGAAACTGACACAGTTCCCAAGCAAAGTGACACCACCATCATTCCTCAAGATGCTCAGAAAGAGGAGGCACACTCAGAATTCACAGTTATTCACAAGAGAAAAATGGGCTCAACTCGTAGACCTCTCAGAGGGAAAAATGGACAAAGAAAAGAAAAAGAACATCATGATGAAAATGAAACACTTGACAGTGAAGATATGATCAATGTAGAGGAAGAAACAATTAGTTTGGAGGATGAACCCCCTCTAGATGAATCTACATTACAAAGTGTAAAACTAGGAGCAAAAGAACAGGAGATGGACACATGCAAGAAAAATGATGTTGGTCCTGTTGAAAGATCTAAATCCACCGACATGCAGTCATCATGTAGTTCAGATTTAACATCTGAGGAGTCCATTGCAATAAATATCTGTCACATCACAGAATCACAAACCCCCATGAAACTGAATGAAGAGTCCCAGGAAAATGTTGGCGATGCTGACAAAGGAGCAGCAGAAGAAGGCAAAGACTTACAGTTAGAAATTGAATCACGGGACACAATATCTGACACAACAACTTATGAAGCTGAAGGAACAGACGAGAAAATCAATGATGTTCGTTTGACATTAGTCAGAGAAGTTGAAGTTACTGGAGATACAGGTACAGGGGAGAGTAATATGACTACGGAGACAGATTTGATTCAAAATGACACTTCCTCTGATCCAAAACTGGAAGCAATAAAAGTATCTGATGATGCTGAGTGTAAAGTTCAGGAAGAAACCGTTCCCAAGCAAAGTGACACCACCATCATTCCTCACGATACTCAGAAAGAGGAGGCACACTCAGAATTCACAGTTATTCACAAGAGAAAAATGGGCTCAACTCGCAGACCTCTCAGAGGGAAAAATAGACAAAGAAAAGAAAAAGACCATCATGATGAAAATGAGACAGCTGACAGTGAAGATATGATCAATGTAGAGAAAGAAACAATTAGTTTGGAGGATGAATCCATTACAAATGCATCTCTGTTAAGAACCACAAAAGATGGAATTAAAGTACAGGACATGGAATTATGTGAGGACAATGATGTTGGTCCTGTTGAAAGATCTGAGTCTGCTCTCCTGCAGTCATCATGTCGTTCAGATTTCCTGTCGGAGGAATCCACTGCAGTAAGTATCTGTCATATCACAGAATCACAAACCCTCATGAAACTGAATAAAGAGTCCCAGGAAAATGCTGGAGATGCTGAAAAAGTGGCAGCAGAGGAAAACAAAGACCTACAATTAGAAACTGAATCACAGAACAAAATATCTGACACAACAACCTATGAAGCTGAAGGAACAGAGGAGAACATCAATGACGTTAGTGTGACATTAGTCAGAGAAGTTGAAATTACTGGAGATACAGGTACAGTGGAGAGTAATTTGACTACGGAGTCAGATTTTCTTCATACTTCTCCTGATGTACACATCGAAGCATTGAAAATATCTGAAAATGTTGAGAAAGATGTTTCAGGAGAAACAGACACAGTTCTTAAACAAAGTGACATCAACCTCATTCCTGAAGATTCTCACACAGAAGAGGCACACTCAAAATCAAGTCCAGTTATTCAAAAGAGAAAAATGGGCTCAACTCGAAGACCTCTCAGAGGGAATAAAGGACAAAGACAAGAACATGATGAGAAAGAAATCTTCATTTTGAAGGATGAACCCAGTCCAGATGAATCCAGATATACTGCAGTGAGTGTCTGTGACATTTCAGAATCACAAACCCTCCCAAAAATTCATGCTGGGTCCCAGGAAAATTCTGGAGATGTTGAAATAGTGCCAGCAGAGGAGGACACAGAACGACACTTAGAAAACCAGACATTTGACTCAACAGCATTTGGAGGAGAAGCAACAGAAGAGAACATCTGTGAAGCTATTGTTTTAGACAAAGAAGTTGAGTTTATTGGAGATACAGTTACTTTGGAGAGTAATATTACTACTGAGTCAGGTGTGATTCAAAATGACACTTCCTCTGATGCAAAACTGGAAGCATTAAAAGTATCTGACAATGCTGAGCGCGAAGTTCAGGAAGAAACTGACACAGTTCCAAAGCAAAGTGACACCACCATCATTCCACAAAATTCTCAGAAAGAGGAGGCACACTCAGAATTCACAGTTATTCACAAGAGAAAAATGGGCTCAACTCGTAGACCTCTCAGAGGGAAAAATGGACAAAGAAAAGAAAAAGAACATCATGATGAAAATGAGACACTTGACAGTGAAGATATGGTCAATTTAGAGAAAGAAACAATTAGTTTGGAGGATGAACCCCGTCTAGATGAATCTACATTACAAAGTGTAAAACTAGGAGCAAAAGAACAGGAGATGGACATATGTAAGAAAAATGATGTTGGTCCTGTTGAAAGATCTAAATCCACCGACCTGCAGTCATCATGTAGTTCAGATTTAACATCTGAGGAGTCCATTGCAATAAATATCTGTCATATCACAGAATCACAAACCCTCATGAAACTGAATGAAGAGTCCCAGGAAAATGCTGGCGATGCTGACAAAGTGGCACCAGAGGAAAACAAAGACCTACAATTAGAAACTGAATCACAGAACAAAATATCTGACACAACAACTTATGAAGCTAAAGGAACAGAGGAGAAAATCAATGATGTTAGTGTGACATTAGTCAGAGAAGTTGAAGTTACTGGAGATACAGGTACAGGGGAGAGTAATATGACTACGGAGTCAGATTTGATTCAAAATGACACTTCCTCTGATCCAAAACTGGAAGCAATAAAAGTATCTGACGATGCTGAGTGTAAAGTTCAGGAAGAAACCGTTCCCAAGCAAAGTGACACCACCATCATTCCTCACGATAATCAGAAAGAGGAGGCACACTCAGAATTCACAGTTATTCACAAGAGAAAAATGGGCTCAACTCGTAGACCTCTCAGAGGGAAAAATACACAAAGAAAAGAAAAAGACCATCATGATGAAAATGAGACACCTGACAGTGAAGATATGATCAATGTAGAGAAAGAAACAATTAGTTTGGAGGATGAATCCATTACAAATGCATCTCTGTTAAGAACCACAAAAGATGGAGTTAAAGTACAGGACATGGAATTATGTGAGGACAATGATGTTGGTCCTGTTGAAAGATCTGAGTCTGCTCTCCTGCAGTCATCATGTAGTTCAGATTTAACATCTGAGGAATCCACTGCAGTAAGTATCTGTCATGTCACAGAATCACAAACCCTCATGAAACTGAATGAAGAGTCCCAGGAAAATGCTGGAGATGCTGAAAAAGTGGCAGCAGAGGAAAACAAAGACTTACAATTAGAAACTGAATCACAAAACAAAATACCTGACACAACAACTTATGACGCTGAAGGAACAGAGGAGAAAATCAATGATGTTAGTGTGACATTAGTCGGAGAAGTTGAAGTTACTGGAGATACAGGTACAGTGGAGAGTAATTTGACTACGGAGTCAGATTTTCTTCATACTTCTCCTGATGTACACATCGAAGCATTGAAAATATCTGAAAATGTTGAGAAAGATGTTTCAGGAGAAACAGACACAGTTCTTAAACAAAGTGACATCAACCTCATTCCTGAAGATTCTCACACAGAAGAGGCACACTCAAAATCAAGTCCAGTTATTCAAAAGAGAAAAATGGGCTCAACTCGAAGACCTCTCAGAGGGAATAAAGGACAAAGACAAGAACATGATGAGAAAGAAATCTTCATTTTGAAGGATGAACCCAGTCCAGATGAATCCAGATATACTGCAGTGAGTGTCTGTGACATTTCAGAATCACAAACCCTCCCAAAAATTCATGCTGGGTCCCAGGAAAATTCTGGAGATGTTGAAATAGTGCCAGCAGAGGAGGACACAGAACGACACTTACAAAACCAGACATTTGACTCAACAGCATTTGGAGGAGAAGTAACAGAAGAGAACATCTGTGATGCTAATGTTTTAGACAAAGAAGTTGAGTTTGTTGGAGATACAGTTACAGTGGAGAGTAATATGACTACGGAGTCAGATTCGATTCAAAATGACACTTCCTCTGATGCAAACCTGGAAGCAATGAAAATATCTGACGATGCTGAGTGTAAAGTTCAGGAAGAAACCATTCCCAAGCAAAGTGACACCACCATCATTCCTCAAGATTCTCAAAAAGCGGAGGCACACTCAGAATTCACAGTTATTCACAAGAGAAAAATGGGCTCAACTCGTAGACCTCTCAGAGGGAAAAATGGACAAAGAAAAGAAAAAGAACATCATGATGAAAATGAGACACTTGACAGTGAAGATATGATCAATGTAGAGGAAGAAACAATTAGTTTGGAGGATGAACCCCCTCTAGATGAATCTACATTACAAAGTGTAAAACTAGGAGCAAAAGAACAGGAGATGGACACATGCAAGAAAAATGATGTTGGTCCTGTTGAAAGATCTAAATCCACCGACATGCAGTCATCATGTAGTTCAGATTTAACATCTGAGGAGTCCATTGCAGCAAGTATCTGTCACATCACAGAATCACAAACCCTCATGAAACTGAATGAGGAGTCCCAGGAAAATGCTGGCGATGCTGAAAAAGTGGCAGCAGAGGAAAACCAAGACCTACAATTAGAAACTGAATCACAGAACAAAATATCTGACACAACATCTTATGAAGCTGAAGGAACAGAGGAGAAAATCAATGATGTTAGTGTGACATTAATCAGAGAAGTTGAAGTCACTGGAGATACAGGTACAGTGGAGAGTAATATGACTATGGAGTCAGATTTGATGCAAAATGACACTTCCTCTGATGCAAAACTGGAAGCAATAAAAGTATCTGACAATACTGAGTGTGAAGTTCAGGAAGAAACTGACACAGTTCCCAAGCAAAGTGACACCACCATCATTCCTCAAGATGCTCAGAAAGAGGAGGCACACTCAGAATTCACAGTTATTCACAAGAGAAAAATGGGCTCAACTCGTAGACCTCTCAGAGGGAAAAATGGACAAAGAAAAGAAAAAGAACATCATGATGAAAATGAAACACTTGACAGTGAAGATATGATCAATGTAGAGGAAGAAACAATTAGTTTGGAGGATGAACCCCCTCTAGATGAATTTACATTACAAAGTGTAAAACTAGGAGCAAAAGAACAGGAGATGGACACATGCAAGAAAAATGATGTTGGTCCTGTTGAAAGATCTAAATCCACCGACATGCAGTCATCATGTAGTTCAGATTTAACATCTGAGGAGTCCATTGCAATAAATATCTGTCACATCACAGAATCACAAACCCCCATGAAACTGAATGAAGAGTCCCAGGAAAATGTTGGCGATGCTGACAAAGGAGCAGCAGAAGAAGGCAAAGACTTACAGTTAGAAATTGAATCACGGGACACAATATCTGACACAACAACTTATGAAGCTGAAGGAACAGACGAGAAAATCAATGATGTTCGTTTGACATTAGTCAGAGAAGTTGAAATTACTGGAGATACAGGTACAGTGGAGAGTAATTTGACTACGGAGTCAGATTTTCTTCATTCTTCTCCTGATGTACACATCGAAGCATTGAAAATATCTGAAAATGTTGAGAAAGATGTTTCAGGAGAAACAGACACAGTTCTTAAACAAAGTGACATCAACCTCATTCCTGAAGATTCTCACACAGAAGAGGCACACTCAAAATCAAGTCCAGTTATTCAAAAGAGAAAAATGGGCTCAACTCGAAGACCTCTCAGAGGGAATGAAGGGCAAAGACAAGAACATGATGAGAAAGAAATATTCATGTTGAAGGATGAACCCAGTCCAGATGAATCCAGATATACTGCAGTGAGTGTCTGTGACATTTCAGAATCACAAACCCTCCCAAAAATTCATGCTGGGTCCCAGGAAAATTCTGGAGATGTTGAAATAGTGCCAGCAGAGGAGGACACAGAACGACACTTAGAAAACCAGACATTTGACTCAACAGCATTTGGAGGAGAAGCAACAGAAGAGAACATCTGTGAAGCTAATGTTTTAGACAAAGAAGTTGAGTTTATTGGAGATACAGTTACTTTGGAGAGTAATATTACTACTGAGTCAGGTTTTATTCAAAATGACACTTCCTCTGATGCAAAACTGGAAGCATTAAAAGTATCTGACAATACTGAGCGTGAAGTTCAGGAAGAAACTGACACAGTTCCAAAGCAAAGTGACACCACCATCATTCCTCAAGATTCTCAGAAAGAGGAGGCACACTCAGAATTCACAGTTATTCACAAGAGAAAAATGGGCTCAACTCGTAGACCTCTCAGAGGGAAAAATGGACAAAGAAAAGAAAAAGAACATCATGATGAAAATGAAACACTTGACAGTGAAGATATGATCAATGTAGAGGAAGAAACAATTAGTTTGGAGGATGAACCCCGTCTAGATGAATCTACATTACAAAGTGTAAAACTAGGAGCAAAAGAACAGGAGATGGACATATGTAAGAAAAATGATGTTGGTCCTGTTGAAAGATCTAAATCCACCGATCTGCAGTCATCATGTAGTTCAGATTTAACATCTGAGGAGTCCATTGCAATAAATATCTGTCACATCACAGAATCACAAACCCTCATGAAACTGAATGAAGAGTCCAAGGAAAATGCTGGCGATGCTGACAAAGTGGCAGCAGAGGAAAACAAAGACCTACAATTAGAAACTGAATCACAGAACAAAATATCTGACACAACAACTTATGAAGCTAAAGGAACAGAGGAGAAAATCAATGATGTTAGTGTGACATTAGTCAGAGAAGTTAAAGTTACTGGAGATACAGTTACAGGGGAGAGTAATATGACTACGGAGTCAGATTTGATTCAAAATGACACTTCCTCTGATCCAAAACTGGAAGCAATAAAAGTATCTGATGATGCTGAGTGTAAGGTTCAGGAAGAAACCGTTCCCAAGCAAAGTGACACCACCATCATTCCTCACGATAATCAGAAAGAGGAGGCACACTCAGAATTCACAGTTATTCACAAGAGAAAAATGGGCTCAACTCGTAGACCTCTCAGAGGGAAAAATACACAAAGAAAAGAAAAAGACCATCATGATGAAAATGAGACACCTGACAGTGAAGATATGATCAATGTAGAGAAAGAAACAATTAGTTTGGAGGATGAATCCATTACAAATGCATCTCTGTTAAGAACCACAAAAGATGGAGTTAAAGTACAGGACATGGAATTATGTGAGGACAATGATGTTGGTCCTGTTGAAAGATCTGAGTCTGCTCTCCTGCAGTCATCATGTCGTTCAGATTTCCTGTCTGAGGAATCCACTGCAGTAAGTATCTGTCATGTCACAGAATCACAAACCCTCATGAAACTGAATGAAGAGTCCCAGGAAAATGCTGGAGATGCTGAAAAAGTGGCAGCAGAGGAAAACAAAGACCTACAATTAGAAACTGAATCACAAAACAAAATACCTGACACAACAACTTATGAAGCTGAAGGAACAGAGGAGAAAATCAATGATGTTAGTGTGACATTAGTCGGAGAAGTTGAAGTTACTGGAGATACAGGTACAGTGGAGAGTAATTTGACTACGGAGTCAGATTTTCTTCATACTTCTCCTGATGTACACGTCGAAGCATTGAAAATATCTGAAAATGTTGAGAAAGATGTTTCAGGAGAAACAGACACAGTTCTTAAACAAAGTGACATCAACCTCATTCCTGAAGATTCTCACGCAGAAGAGGCACACTCAAAATCAAGTCCAGTTATTCAAAAGAGAAAAATGGGCTCAACTCGAAGACCTCTCAGAGGGAATAAAGGACAAAGACAAGAACATGATGAGAAAGAAATCTTCATTTTGAAGGATGAACCCAGTCCAGATGAATCCAGATATACTGCAGTGAGTGTCTGTGACATTTCAAAATCACAAACCCTCCCAAAAATTCATGCTGGGTCCCAGGAAAATTCTGGAGATGTTGAAATAGTGCCAGCAGAGGAGGACACAGAACGACACTTACAAAACCAGACATTTTACTCAACAGCATTTGGAGGAGAAGTAACAGAAGAGAACATCTGTGATGCTAATGTTTTAGACAAAGAAGTTGAGTTTGTTGGAGATGCAGTTACAGTGGAGAGTAATATGACTACGGAGTCAGATTCGATTCAAAATGACACTTCCTCTGATGCAAAACTGGAAGAAATGAAAATATCTGACGATGCTGAGTGTGAAGCTCAGGAAGAAACTGACACAGTTCCCAAGCAAAGTGACACCACCATCATTCCTCAAGATACTCAGAAAGAGGAGGCACACTCAGAATTCACAGTTATTCACAAGAGAAAAATGGGCTCAACTCGTAGACCTCTCAGAGGGAAAAATGGACAAAGAAAAGAAAAAGAACATCATGATGAAAATGAGACACTTGACAGTGAAGATATGATCAATGTAGAGGAAGAAACAATTAGTTTGGAGGATGAACCCCCTCTAGATGAATCTACATTACAAAGTGTAAAACTAGGAGCAAAAGAACAGGAGATGGACACATGCAAGAAAAATGATGTTGGTCCTGTTGAAAGATCTAAATCCACCGACCTGCAGTCATCATGTAGTTCAGATTTAACATCTGAGGAGTCCATTGCAGCAAGTATCTGTCACATCACAGAATCACAAACCCTCATGAAACTGAATGAAGAGTCCCAGGAAAATGCTGGCGATGCTGAAAAAGTGGCAGCAGAGGAAAACAAAGACCTACAATTAGAAACTGAATCACAGAACAAAATATCTGACACAACATCTTATGAAGCTGAAGGAACAGAGGAGAACATCAATGACGTTAGTGTGACATTAATCAGAGAAGTTGAAGTTACTGGAGATACAGGTACAGTGGAGAGTAATATGACTATGGAGTCAGATTTTCTTCATACTTCTCCTGATGTACACATCGAAGCATTGAAAATATCTGAAAATGTTGAGAAAGATGTTTCAGGAGAAACAGACACAGTTCTTAAACAAAGTGACATCAACCTCATTCCTGAAGATTCTCACACAGAAGAGGCACACTCAAAATCAAGTCCAGTTATTCAAAAGAGAAAAATGGGCTCAACTCGAAGACCTCTCAGAGGGAATAAAGGACAAAGACAAGAACATGATGAGAAAGAAATCTTCATTTTGAAGGATGAACCCAGTCCAGATGAATCCAGATATACTGCAGTGAGTGTCTGTGACATTTCAGAATCACAAACCCTCCCAAAAATTCATGCTGGGTCCCAGGAAAATTCTGGAGATGTTGAAATAGTGCCAGCAGAGGAGGACACAGAAAGACACTTACAAAACCAGACATTTGACTCAACAGCATTTGGAGGAGAAGTAACAGAAGAGAACATCTGTGATGCTAATGTTTTAGACAAAGAAGTTGAGTTTGTTGGAGATACAGTTACAGTGGAGAGTAATATGACTACGGAGTCAGATTTGATTCAAAATGACACTTCCTCTGATGCAAACCTGGAAGCAATGAAAATATCTGACGATGCTGAGTGTAAAGTTCAGGAAGAAACCATTCCCAAGCAAAGTGACACCACCATCATTCCTCAAGATTCTCAAAAAGCGGAGGCACACTCAGAATTCACAGTTATTCACAAGAGAAAAATGGGCTCAACTCGTAGACCTCTCAGAGGGAAAAATGGACAAAGAAAAGAAAAAGAACATCATGATGAAAATGAGACACTTGACAGTGAAGATATGATCAATGTAGAAGAAGAAACAATTAGTTTGGAGGATGAACCCCCTCTAGATGAATCTACATTACAAAGTGTAAAACTAGGAGCAAAAGAACAGGAGATGGACATATGCAAGAAAAATGATGTTGGTCCTGTTGAAAGATCTAAATCCACCGACCTGCAGTCATCATGTAGTTCAGATTTAACATCTGAGGAGTCCATTGCAACAAGTATCTGTCACATCACAGAATCACAAACCCTCACGAAACTGAATAAAGAGTCCCAGGAAAATGCTGGCGATGCTGAAAAAGTGGCAGCAGAGGAAAACAAAGACCTACAATTAGAAACTGAATCACAGAACAAAATATCTGACACAACATCTTATGAAGCTGAAGGAACAGAGGAGAAAATCAATGATCTTAGTGTGACATTAATCAGAGAAGTTGAAGTTACTGGAGGGACAGGTACAGTGGAGAGTAATATTACTACTGAGTCAGGTTTGATTCAAAATGACACTTCCTCTGATGCAAAACTGGAAGCATTTAAAGTATCTGACAATGCTGAGCGCGAAGTTCAGAAAGAAACTGACACAGTTCCCAAGCAAAGTGACACCACCATCATTCCTCAAGATGCTCAGAAAGAGGAGGCACACTCAGAATTCACAGTTATTCACAAGAGAAAAATGGGCTCAACTCGTAGACCTCTCAGAGGGAAAAATAGACAAAGAAAAGAAAAAGAACATCATGATGAAAATGAAACACTTGACAGTGAAGATATGATCAATGTAGAAGAAGAAACAATTAGTTTGGAGGATGAACCCCCTCTAGATGAATCTACATTACAAAGTGTAAAACTTGGAGCAAAAGAACAGGAGATGGACACATGCAAGAAAAATGATGTTGGTCCTGTTGAAAGATCTAAATCCACCGACCTGCAGTCATCATGTAGTTCAGATTTAACATCTGAGGAGTCCATTGCAATAAATATCTGTCACATCACAGAATCACAAACCCTCATGAAACTGAATGAAGAGTCCCAGGAAAATGCTGGAGATGCTGAAAACGTGGCAGCAGAGGAAAACAAAGACCTACAATTAGAAACTGAATCACAGGACACAATATCTGACACAACAACTTATGAAGCTGAAGGAACAGAGGAGAAAATCAATGATGTTAGTGTGACATTAGTCGGAGAAGTTGAAGTTACTGGAGATACAGGTACAGGGGAGATTAATATGACTACGGAGTCAGATTTGATTCAAAATGACACTTCCTCTGATGCAAAACTGGAAGCAATAAAAGTATCCGAACATGCTGAGTGTGAAGTTAAGGAAGAAACTGACACCTTTCCCAAGCAAAGTGACACCACCATCATTCCTCAAGATACTCAGAAAGAGGAGGCACACTCAGAATTCACAGTTATTCACAAGAGGAAAATGGGCTCAACTCGTAGACCTCTCAGAGGGAAAAATGGTCAAAGAAAAGTAAGAGTGGAATCCGAGGAAGACACAAAAGCACACTTGGAAGTTCAATACCAGGATAATGTGGTTGATCACATTGAAACACAAGAATTTTTGAATATAAGAGATAATAAAGATGAGGACAGAAAGACCACAGAGACAGTGGACATGTCAGTGCAGGAGCCATGTGATGATTTGGAACTAAAGCAGAGATCAGATGTATCTCAAACACAATCTGGGCCATCACAGGATGATACTGGCTCACATTTATTTGAGGTCCCAGAAAGAACTGCAGATTTTGTTAGAGACAGATTTGCCTGTAGAAGTCATTCTGCTCTGATCTTGTCTGATGCTTTGCTTATGGAGGAAACCCAAATGTATGTCTCATCTGAGAATGCTGCACCGACAGAGATGGCTGAAATGCATCCATTCTCCAAAAGGTCTATGAAGAAGAGAAAAATGGGGTCAACTCGGAAGAGAGGGAAGAGAATGGTGAATGATGAGGAGGTTGAAGAAGAGAAAGAGGGAGAAGCTGAAAATACAACAAATGATGATGGGACCACAAAGTCAGAGGAGAATTTAACTATTGAAGAAGCCATTGCAGGATCTCCTGAACCCCAGCAACTGTTTATTTCATCTGCTGATAGAGAAGGCCATGAGATCCAGGATATTGTTAGTAAATCAGATGTGCAGACAGATATCTCAGAACAAAATTATCCAAATTCTTCCATAAATCCAAACCTATTGATAGAATCTGAATGTTCTTCAAATGTTGCAGCTGAAATGATTTCAGACTTTTCATTGGGATATGCTGACACATACTTAGGTCCTAAACAAATTGTCATTGTCAAACAAAGTGTCATTCCTAAAGAGTCTCATAGAGAAGATCAATCGAGCTTGAATCCAGTCTTTCAAAAACGTAAGATGGGGTCAACGCGTAAGACGCTCAGAGGGAACAAAGGGCAGGGAAAAGAAGAATCCAAAAAGATGGATAGAGATAGCAAAGAAATGACACAGGAGCAGGATACCGAACCACATTTAGCAACCAGTGCAAGAAAAACTGAATGTAAATTTGATGAAAAGGTAGAACAAAACTTCCCTGTTGACTTTTCTCATCCAGTGGCTTCTTCAAAAATGTGCCCTGAATCAGAAAATGGAGGGAAGGAAGTTTCTCCAAATATCCATGACCTATCGGAGGTGAGCGAGGAAAAGGGGATGGAAAGTACTGGAAATGACAGTAATAGTGAGAATGAGGCAATCAATCTCTATGACAGGACAAAGGACAAATTTGTCTTGAAAGTTAATAACAAAGATGTTGATCAAACTGTGTCTGTAGATGTTTATGTAGGATCAGAGCCTGAACAAACTGAAAACACAGGCCATGTTTTTCCCACACAAGAACTAAAAAGCACTCAGGATGATTTTGTTCATGAAATCAGTTCCACCCAAGAAAAGAGGCGAAAGATGGGCTCAACCCGGAGAAATCCTAAAGTAATACATGGGGAAAATATGGCCGATAATGCAGATGCACTTGGTGTGGCAGAGAATAGCGAAACTAAGAAAGCAGAAGATGATTTGGATGATATGCCTTTAGCATCAAGCATCAATCAGTCCAAGGAAGTGTCTTCAGTCAGTACCACAGATCTTGAATCAGAAATGTTAGGTAGTGCAACTGATTTAAAAGAAGAAAATGACCATCAGAACAATTCTGAACCTAGTGGACCAACAGTGCCTGAGACACCTGAAAACACCCTTCAGTTAGTGAATGCTGATGTTACCAAACATCCACAGTCAGAGACTGTTACTACTGAGAAGAGAAGAAAGATGGGCTCGACTCGGAAGAATCTCAGAGCAGGAAGAAACCAAGGAATAAGAGAAGGTTTTGAGGAAACAGAAACTACAGATACAAATCTGCAGATGCCTCAGGACTCTGAAATGAGCTTAGGAGACCAAACATCTTATGATTACTCTGATCAGTCAGAAGATTCACTTCTCAGTGAGATAGAGAGAGCATTAAATAAGACGTCTCAAAGTTCAATGAGTAATGATGGGGAATCAATCATCAAAGAGCCAAAACACATAGCGAATGCTCCTGATCTCAATATGCAAGAAAACTCCGAAATCAAATCTCTCCAGCCGACACCATTGGTTCACAGTGAACCCAACTCACCTGGAGGACGAAGAAGAAAAATGGGGTCAACTCGCAAGAATTCCAGACAGCAGCTCAAAGCAGAAAGGGAGGATGAAGACAAAGAGGATGGGGAGAAAGATATTTCGAATTTAAGAATGGATGAGCAAGAAATCAAGGATCTTGAAAGAGTTGAGGTGTCTATAGTGCCTAATATCACTGAAAACAAACTAAATAAAGAGTATCTTGATGTCTCTAGTGCACACACAAGTAGCAGCCAGCTAGAAGAGAGCGCTAACCCTGTTTGCCAAGAAAGGACGTCTCCATCAACAAAAAGGAAGTTTGGGTCCAGACGTGCTAATAAGAGCAAACAAGGCCTTAGTAGTCTGGCCACTTCTGATTTTAAGAATGAATTAGAAGATGGAGATCATAAAGCGGACAAGCTGTGCAGTGATGTCTCAGAGGTATATATCTCTTTGTTTAGAAAATGTCCTTACATTTTGTACTTCAATCTTTAATGCTACTTGCTTTTAAACACTAACAAATACCTGTATTGCTAAGGTTTGTGATCCATGCCTCACCTTACAACCAGAGAATCAACCGATTACCCATCCAGTCTCTGAGCAGAGGAACATGGAAGCCAAGTATGACACAGAGCTATATAATAATTCTTTATCTGTATATATAATATATCTTTATTTAATTTAATTTTTCCTGCTCCAGAAATGAAGAAGCTGCTCCAAAAGCCACTGGTGCTGGTCCCGTTTCTTTGGGCCAAATCATTAAACCTGATAGAAGCACTGGAGCTAAGCAGACTGTAAATTTAAACAACAGTAGTGAGTACAGTGATAAAACATTGTCATGTAATTATTTCTTAAAGTTTAATATCTGATACTCATCTACACACAAACTCTGTCATATAGTTTCAGATGCTGAAGAAGTTCAGTTTAACGTTGTCATGGTGGGAAACTGCAGTGTGGGGAAGACTTCCTTCATCAGACGCTTCCATGAAGGGCAGTTCACTGAGGATTACCGCTCCACTATTGGTGGGTGCTTTGCGGTGGAGAGCAGGCATTCTTGTTTACTGAAGCAATTATTCACATTCCCATTCAAGATTTTGAAAAAGTTTTTAAAAAAGTATTTTATGCTCATACAGTTTATTTGATCAAAAATACAGTAAAAACAATACTATTGTAAAATATTATTAGATTTTCAAATACTGCTGATTTGATTCTTAATAAACATTCCTGATTATTATCAATGTTCAAAACAGTTGCGCTGCTCAATATTTTTGTGGATACATTTTTTCAGGATCTTTTTCATGTATTTACTGTTAATTTTGGTTAAATTAATGCATCCTTTCCGAATAAAGGTGTTAAATTCTTTAAAACATCTTACCGACCTTAAATTTACAATGGTATTGTATAAGGTGCCATGGTACACTATATAGAAATAAATTATTTCTAAGAAGAAAAAATGCAGCCTAATGATAATGATCAGTTCCAAATGTATAAATATATAAAATATATAAATATATATATATATATATATATTTTTTTTTTTTTAAGTTATTTTATGTTACATATTTTATGTTTTGCACCCAGGTGTTGACACCTGTATACAGACTGTTGCTCTGCCTGACAGAACTGTTAAACTGCAGATATGGGACACAGCGGGTCAAGAGAGGTAAGAACTCAGAATAAATTAACACATGATGAAAAAAGTTGTCTGTGTGTAATTTAACCCCAAAAATCTTTATAAGGTTTCACAGCATCACCACACAAGTGTTCCACAGAGCTGATGGGCTTCTGCTCATGTATGCAATCACATGTTCAAACAGTTTTATTTCTGTACGAGATTGGATCTCTCGAGCTCAGGTATCTAATGTTTTCATTCCTTCATGTTCCTTATATTTTACTAAAAATATATTGAAACATCCCCTTCTCTAAATTGTATTATGACAATGTTACGCAGGAAAGGGCTCCTGATGATGTCATCATGATGTTGCTTGGAAACAAGAATGATTCTGGAGAGCGTGCAGTCCAGATTCAAGAAGGAGCAGATCTGGCCAGAGTAAGAGATCATCGTGACCCAAAAAAAAGTACTGTCCAATTGTTTTGCCTGAGTATATTTCTACTCAAAGTCTGGTTGTATTTTCTCTTCATTAGGAATACAACATAAATTTCATGGAGTGCAGTGCTGCAACTGGGGCGAATGTGTCAGAATCCATGACAACTCTAGCAGAGTAAGACTCGAAACTGACAAAACCCATCACACCAATTATTACTTGTTCAACGTGTGTTTTCTGTCCATGCATAAGGATAAAGATCTTGTTGCTACTAGGTTGTTAATGGAGCGCAAGTCACAGAAGGAGAGACACGCAACATTGAGAAGAGAACCATCACAGAAGAAATCCGGTTGCTGTTGAAAACACACTCCCACACACACAACACGCATGACCTTTCAAAAGTTTGGGTTGGGTAGATACTTTTTGTAGAAATTAATACTGTTATTCAGCAATTATTCATTAAATTGATCAAAAGTGACAGTAAAGAATATATCAATTCAGGGAGAAATATAAAATAAATATAATATTAAAATAAATGGTGATTTTTTTTTTATTGATCTATTTATTTAAGAATCCTGGAAAATTTTACATTCATAAATTATCAGCTTTCCTGTCAGAGGAATAAATAAAACCCATAAAAAGTAATAATATTTCACAATATTACTGTTTTTATCAATTAAATGCAGTATTACTCAGTATAGCATACTTTACATAAAAAAAAAAAAATTGTGGGTAATGTGTAAACAATTTGTAAAAAGAAAAGGCAAAAAAAAAAGTACGCTGCTTATATTTTGTTGCTTAAGGAGAATGTCATTTCTGTATTTTATAAATATGTACAAAGTACAATAATGATTTCACACATAATT
This sequence comes from Carassius auratus, assembly GCF_003368295.1. Taxonomy (NCBI): domain Eukaryota; kingdom Metazoa; phylum Chordata; class Actinopteri; order Cypriniformes; family Cyprinidae; genus Carassius; species Carassius auratus. Next base: position 8,016,487 of record NC_039273.1, on the reverse strand, counting down.
ATAATATAATCATACATTTATTTAATGTCTGTTAAGTGCTTTAATTCCTACTGCAAGTGCTGAGTGTAAGTAAAAATGAATACAAGCAAATAAAAAATCTATACTCTTACGATTTAGAGTTTATGAATGATGAAAAATCACTGTTTTGAGAATTATACGTTAGTACATACTAAATCATTGACAGACTAGTAAGCCTTCAAAACAAGACACTACTTTAAAAAACAAAAAGCTACATTTAGCTAGAAATGGTATAGAATGTTAGAAAAACAAAGCACCTGTCATCTCATTTTGTCATCACAATGTCAAAATGCATAGATTATTTCACTATTTGTGAGGTCTTTGTTGAAAAAAAACAAACGTCTCAAATCACATCAGAAACAGTAGTCAAAAGAGAAGTTTGTCGATCTTTGTATCTGTTGTCTGAAATTTAAGCAATAAATACTAATGCATACACACACATTCATGACACACAACTCAATGGTTTAGGTCACAAACAAAGAGAATGGCTATAAAAAGAATGAGAATGAGGGAAAATACAATGAAGACAATCTGAGCTGCCCACTGACTGTGCGGCACTCCTGTCACTGCTCTGGACCGTTCAGAAGGAATCATGTTGGTCAGGTTCAGCATGTAGCCCAATGTCCAACCAACATCTGTATCTGCCACCTGTAACCATCATACAATCTTATATGAGTACAAATCACACTGATGGGGAAAGTAAGCCCATTTACAGGGAGATTCCCAGAAGTCTGGAGCAGAGGTCATCTGATGGTGAACATGTTCACCAAGTACAACATTCCAATCAACCAATCAGAATTGAGATATAACTTTTAAAAAAATATCTGTTTTAGGCTTAAAATCAGGGTTAGGTGCTTCTACACCCTTTTTAATAAGCTATCTTAAATATTTAAAATATTTCCCACTGATTTTAGGAATAAAATATTGGTAGGGTCAGGTTTAGGGGTAGGGATTGGATCAAGTTTATATTTTTGGACAATAATATTGATCCAGGATCATCAAAAGATGTTGATCCAGGAAAATGTCTTACTCTGCAAAATCACGCTGACCGTCATCTGATATATACTGTCAGGCTGAGAACATGGCATGATGTCAGTTTAAGATACTTCCACTGTGCTTTTGAGCAATGCAAATAATCTGAAATTAAATTCTAGTCTCTAAATGATTTATGAATCACTGAATATCCATATTTAGTCTGCTATATTAATGAGGAGGATATTGACCTGTATGTATACCTGTAAATTCAAACCTGACCTGTAAATTTTTATTACTGAACCGGTTCATTTCGGTAAAGGAATGCTAATAATATAAGCTGATGAAACCTTACCTGTTTCTTAAAAGAGATTTGATCCCATGTGTTATTGAACTTGTATCCTTTCAAGAGAATAGTCATAATATAATGAGCAGAAGCACAATAATCTTTCAGATATTTTGGAGTAGTCTTTGGATTTCCAGCCTTCAGCTGCAGAAAGAAATAATGGTCATAAAAATGAATTTAAGAATCAGTATTACAAAAGATAACACCAGCATCATCAAATGGACTCGTAATGTGATTCACGTTCACTTCTAAATTTTCCAGGCATTTTACTATAAAATATAGTACTGCAATTAATGTCTGTGAACTCACAGAGGTCCAGTTTTTGTTGCAGTGGGTCTCAATAGTGGAAAGAACCTGGGTCAGTGGAGCTTTTGGGACAAGTCCAAGGAAGTCAAAGGTGTAGAAGAATGCAGAAAAAGCCTGAGATGTAGAAGAAGAATCCAAAAATTATAGCAGAGGATCATTTTGATATAAATATCATTTATATCAAGAGTCATTTATTTATTCATTTGGTTCGTTCAAATGGCTGATTCATTTAGGAGTGAAGTAAATGGTTCTTTATGAATGGTTCATTGAATCATTAGGCTTGTTCGGCTAGAATCGAACCCCCAACCTTGCAATTGATAGCGCAGTGCTCTACCAATTGAGCTACAGGAACATATATATATTTCATTTCCTTCCTAACATTAAATCACATAACTTTAATATCATGCTACTAGTAATTAGTGATGATGATTTGATAAGGAAAGAAACACTTACAAAGAATTCGCCATTGACTGGAGGTTGATAGGCACCATTGAAGCCACAGTCTGGTGAAAATGCACAGTCGGTCAGGTTAACAATGTTCTCCATTAGAGAAAGACAGAGCGATGAGTTACCCGTTCCTAAAAACTGGACTGTAGCTGTGCTGTTAAAACTGTTTGGTTTGACCACACAGGGGGAGTTGTAAAGGTCATTCAAAGTAAGATTGAGGTCAAATCCAACATGGTAGCATGGGTGACTGATAACAGGTGAGGATCCAGAAGTCTAAATGAAGCAAACCCCATATCAGACATTCAATTATGACCATATTTTTATTGGTAAATACTTTCTTTCCAAAACTACATACAGTAAATGTGTTTTTGCTCAAACTAGAATAGTAAAAACCTACTCGGAGATAATGAATAGAATTAAACACCAACCTTGTGAAGGTAGACCTGAAGCTTCCTCAAAGCCTGGTCCTTGCCAAAGCACAAGTAGCTGTGTGTGTACAACTCATATTTGTGCCCATAGAGCTGGATATTAAAAGCTGAATCTTTGTTTTTCACTGGGTCTTTTGGGGTGAATGAGATCTGTGTTGATGAGCCACCGAGATCAAGAGCTCCAAGGATCTTTCCTGCTTTTGGGTGGATCCAATGGCCCTCAAATGAATGCTGCAAAAAAAAAAAAAAAAACATTAGCAGTATTGAGGTACATGATGTTCTAACAAAAGAGAAATGATTAATAGTGATTAAGTATAATTTATACTGTTGATTGATTAAATTAACTGAGTCTGTGTTGTCAAAACAACATGAAAAACTGTACATGTGTTCAGTGGCCTTTAGGAAGAATGACAAATAAAGATATCTGACATGATAACAAAGTAATAACTTTAGTTTAAAATGATTGATGCTGCATTGTTTGGTTTTTACAATGTTCATTGGATCATTGTAAAAGAAATGGGCTGACCCTTAAGTTTGAAGAACTCTGCATTAATAGCCACTCAGTCCTAATTTCTTCAGTGTTGGAAAGCCATTATTCACCTTGATAAAACTCTCCATGAGATAGTTGATGGTGATCCAACCAAAAGCCCCCTCCTCCATGCCAGAGAGTATTCTGGCCCCTCGAAAATCAAATGGATAGCTTTGGATTGTTTTGGTGACTTCTTCGAGAATGCTGTCTGCTAAACTTTGGTCCTGTAAGCTGTGAAACCAATGTAAAGATCAGTGTAATCCATATCATTTATATGACACTTCTGTCAATTATTGTTAAGTACAGTCACCTAAGAAGCCGCATGCCAGCAGTGGCACCAAGGTACACAGGTGTAGTTTTCCACTCTCTTTCTGGTATTTCTGCCTTGGCCTCATCCAAGCATTTCTTAAGACTTTCTCCAGCTGCCAGAGGGTTATGTACATAGCTGGATATACCATCACCTAAAAACGATAAAAATCATTTGACAAATAAAACTTAAGTACACATAGTATAGCCTACTCATAGGGACCGGCATCCCAGCCATTTAGGCCACGTGAAGTTTTGTGATGGACCTGTTGAAACGGTTTAGTTTGTTTTCTATTCAGTGAATGAAGTAATATTGACTAAATGCATTCGATTCATCTTTGTCACCTTATAAGACATAATTAAATCACCGCAAAGTGTTATAATGTTAGGGAACAAGGAGCTGGACAAGTTTCCAGCACTGTACTCACCATCCACATCACAGCTCTGTTTCTGAGAGACTATTCCAGTGTTATTCTCTTTGTTCCCCACCCAGTGGTACAGGAAGAGTGCCGTGTGAGTTGAGCCGGCATCAAACACAATCCCATACTGAGGAAGTCAGACAAAGAGTTCCATAAATTTGGACAAAACTTGATTTACTGGGTGTGCTTACTTTCCTGAGCGAAACACACACACATCCTGAGGGAAAACATTTGACAGTAACTATCACATTCAAGTTAGACCACAGGATTCATAAAAATAGTTTGTGTTGAGGAATTGTAAAGAACTTATTTGGTTGTTCGGCGTACTTGTGGTCTGAAATTATGTATTTTTTCTTGTTGTTTTAAGTTTGTTTGTTTTCTTAACCATAGATTGGTTTGTTTTTGTGAGACAGACTGCGTAAATGATGTGTGAAATAGATGCTTTCCATCTTCTGTATTCCGGAAAGCAGGTTGCGATGCTTTGGTATGTGCTTCGTTAAATATGGAGCTGTTTTACTAAAGATGCCTCCATCACATATGCAGACTGATATCTAAAAGTTTATTTTTGCTCTTCTTTTCAGTCTGATATTAAAGTTGAATAAAACTCTCAACAATAAAAACTAGCTAGGTTAGCTAGCTAGGTTGTTCACACTTTCTCCATCGAGAAGGAAAATGTTGGTAACACTTTACAACAGGGTTCCATTTGTTAACCTTAGTTAAACCATAAGCAATACTTTGCAATAATATCATTAACCTAAACCTAAATTAATACATAAACTAACAACAAACAATATATTTGTTATAGTATTTATTAATCTTAAATAGTTAATAAAAATACAAAGGTTTATTGTTCACGTTAGCTCAGGGCAATCAATTATTATTAAGAAATACAACTTTTGGGTAACCAGTTCTCACTATTAACAAGTTACTATTAGCATGGATATTACTAGCATATTGGCCATTTATTAGTACTTACAAAGTACTTATTAATGCCTTATTCTGCATGACCATATTTTGGATTCCTTACTCCTACCCCAATCCTGAACTTAACAACTACCTTACTATTTATTAATAAGCAACAAATTAGGAGTTTAATTAGTTAAACGTCATAGTTACTAGTTAGTTAAAGTGTGACCAGCTTTTGATTTCATTAGTCAGTGTTGAAATTCATTAAATGAGATTAACAAATGCTTTAAAACTATTTTTCATTTTTAGATCATCTCAACAACTATAGTTACTATAGTTAACTAATGTTAACAAATGGAACCTAACTGTTAAGTCCTACAGAATTTATTAATTTAGGTTCATGTTAATTTCAATACGAATGCATTTCCACTTGAGATGTTAATGTGTAAAGTTAGTTGTAAAGTGTCAAGGGTTTTATTTTAAATTATTAAAAATAAACTCAATTCATGAATATCTTAACAATAAACACTTGTTTTAGAAACAAATAGACACATACTGTATTGTGTGTAGTCAAAATATTATCACTAATGTGACAATAGAGTTATATACAAGAGTTATGTTTTCACGGATACAGGTTTAAATGTCCTGTTCCCATTTCCCTTCTTTCACCCTCCACTTTCCTGTGGGTGATTGCCCTCTACAAAAGTGGACATGAATACTTTTTTTTTCTTTAAATCCTTTATAGCTCAAACTGTGACCGTTAAAAAGTTTAACATAAAAAAATAACTTATTTTTTAAATGTCTCAACGATATCACATTGTAGAATGAGCAGAGTCACAGTTGTAGAACAGTTATCCGACACCAATATATATTTATTATAATATCCGATAAAGCAAATATTGACACCTGTTAAGATGATCTGTTTTTAATAAACAACAGGCAGTGCAAGCAGAAAAAAGAACATTTTCTGATAGGTATCTCCTGTATGATTGCCTTTTACAACTGTAACTGACATCTTTGCACCTTTGTTGAGGATTGATCCAAAGTCTGATGATTTGCAAGCGAGAGAATCAAAGCGATGATGGTTGTACAAGCTACGGCTGCCATTGCAGCACCCAGCACTAAAGCTTTCACCTGAATCCCCATATCTGCAATCTGTCCTGAAACAAAACAAATATGCACTACAGGTACAAGGCTGATCCACAAATATGTGAAGTTCATTTCATGCATGCCAAAGTTAAATAGTCAAATCCTGTTTCAGACACATTCATTTGTCATAGCTTTGTTTACACTTCACATGCTCATTCATGTCTACAGGTGTACAAGTTTAAGAGAATCAATTATTAACCGAGATCTTCAATTAATCTTAGTTGTTTTAAAGCTGCTTGGCAGATAGAGACACATAACAGTAACAATTTAGAGAGAAAGCAAATGTCTTACCTTATTCCCTCTCCTTTACCTGTCCAGATGAACTTTCTCTTTGAACATATACGTGCCCGCGTATTGAAGACAGGTATGTGTGCAATGCTGATACCTCCACACCTTTACTCCAGCCGGGGCCTTTGGGAACTGAAGTTATACTCCCACTTCCCCAGTATATCATCAGCTCATTACACACACACATAACACTCTCACTAACTTTTCCTCTTTCACACACACAGTTAAGTACACATACTCACAAACACACATTTTCATTGGACCAAATATCCTCTCTTATTTTTATGTATCAGTATCACAATTTGAATCATTTATTGGAAGTTTTTTTTTTTTTAAGAATTTGACTGGAACTGTGGGAACTGATAAAAAAAACTACTTATCTGAATAAAATTGAAAGCATGCGCTAACCTCATTGTTACTTAATAACTAATCTCTTTTTGACTCTGTTGTGTTAAAGTCCTTGGGTTAACAGTGTAGAGCACTACCCAAATTTACACAGACAAGAAAAGCACCCTTTTACCATTTGTAGAAGAATATTGCTGATGGACGAAACCTTTCACAATGTTATGAAATCTGATTAAACTACATTGATAATTATGGATCCTTCACTGAACCTGCAGTCTGGAATTCCTTTTTCTCCTATATGAGGAATTTTTGGCAAAATTTACCTTTTAACGGATTATGTAGACTAGATACTTTAAATGACAAGGAAAAACTATTATTCTTTTAGTAACGCTATGGATTAGGGAATGGAGTTTTCCCTCAATTAACTCCTAATTACTTCTTATCGATCGTAAGTTAGGTAGTTTTTCAGTAATATTCAGTAGTATTCAGTAGTGTTATATACACATTTTGTATATATGTTCTGCTTTCCTAATATTTTTGCAATTACAGTTAGATGAATTCATCTTTTGGCTTGTGATATAGCCTACATTATATGTAAAGGGTTCTTTTTGACAGGTCAACTATGTGTTACAATAAACAATTATAGCAAAAGTGGAGGTCAAATCTTAATTTTATTCCCATAGCTTTTGTTTTTAATAATGGAGAAGACTTTTTAAATAGACCACATTCCTGACACAGTCAAGATCAGGCTTACTTTATTTGTTCAACATTTACTTTGCTTAACCTGCTTAAACAGTTTTACTACAACTGCATTTTGTCTGCAGTGAACAATTCAAACATTTCAAACAATACATCAAATCCAGATGCCTTACGTATTTATTTATTTGTTTATTTATCAATTAAAAACAAAAACCTCCAGGAAATATAAGACTGGATTTTATATTATATTAGCAATTTACTTTTGATAGAATTCACAAAATTATTTTAATCCAACAGGATTTTGAATTTGAATTAGGTAGGCGAAAAAAACATGCAAAACTGCTGGAAAAACACATTTTTGTACTTCAATGTCAATGTCTGATAGTTAAAAAACAATTTACTTAATAATGTTAGCACAATTTAGGTATGTTAAAATAGCCTATTGATTAACAATGTTTTGAAATGTTGATATTTCTGTAATTTAACAAGAGATCAAATCCATCCAACTAATAACACAAAATGTCACATTACTATCATAAAAATCCATTGCTAAAACAATTTTAATGTTTGTGCTGTCTTTTTTCGCCAAAGTAACCGCTCCTGTATGTTTGTAACAAAAGTTTTTTTCATTTTAAACCTTGTGACAATTTCCCGTTTGTTAATAGCCGCTGAATCCCGTTTATTAAGACATTTATAATAGGGAGACAACAATGTGATGCATAGCAGGAATTGGGTTTGCGGTAGACTAAATAAGCGTTTACTTGACTGCTTGGTGTTGAAGGATCTCGTCCAGTAGAGGGCGATGATGCATCTGTAATACTAATTTGTCATGAAAATTATACAAATAATCTTAGTTATACTTTCATAACTATTATATATATATATATAATATAAATATAGCAAAGAGTTCTTGCAATGATCCAGGGTGCCAACCAGAAAGCCTTAATTATGTGAGTCGCTATAATAATATTATTCTACATATTACATTTCATACAGTCAGACTACATGAAAACATTTGGGTAATAGACTCTCAAGATGAACTCTCAAGCTCTCCTTCTGAGATGGTTTTGGACAGAGAGACATCTGTGACAATGAGTGAGAGGCTCTGCATGACCATGATTAATTGAACAGACAGAGACTTCCTTCTTTGAACATGCACATCGAGAGTGCCATCAGACACATTAAAGCTGCAGTAGGTAACTTTTGTAAAAATATATTTTTTACATATTTGTTAAACCTGTCATTATGTCCTGACAGTAGAATATGAGACAAATAATCTGTGAAAAATCAAGCTCCTCTGGCTCCTCCCAGTGGTCCTATTGCCATTTGCAGAAGTTCATCCGCTCCCAGTAAGAAACAACCAATCAGAGCTGCGGTCCGTAATTTGTTTGTGTTCAAAATGTAGAAAAATGTATATAATAAGCGAGTACACCATGAATCCATTTTCCAAACCGTGTTTTTAGCTTGTCCTGAATCACTAGGGTGCACCTATAATAAGTGTTTATATTCGGACTATTTTAGATTGCTTCGGGGGTACCGCGGCGGAGTAACCCAGTACCTTTGTGATTCTTCATAGACATAAACAGAGAGAAGTAGTTCCGGCTACGATGTTCTTCCGCAAGACGCAAGCAGTTCTGTTTATTAACCGCTAGAGCGTCAAAAGTTACCTACCGCAGCTTTAACTACATTTTTGTCATTGTCTTATAATTTTCACTCTGTGGTTCACTCGTCCAGATGTGGACTGTGCTCTACTGACAAAGGACCCCTATTTTAATAAGAAGTTTCTTCAACTAGTTCATGCACACCCCTCCTCCCAACATTCATCACGTGAGCTGCAGCTGCACAGCTCCATCCAGCATTTGGGTGAGTGACTTTTCAGTAATAAGATTAGATGAGGATGTCCTGGTCAACTGTATACTTGTCCATCCAAGTTATAATTGTGCATCATTCAGATTTGCCTTCAGTTAACATGAAATAATAAAAACACTGAAAAGTGTTAGCCAATCAGTTTTGATAGTTAATCGGTTGTTGTTGTTGTTTTTTATCACCTAGCTAATTAAATGTGTTTTAAGCATTACTACTATGTTAGGCCTGGGTGATATGACATCGCGGAGCCTCGCTTTCGATTTCAACATGGCGGTCTGATAGAAATAGTTGGTAGAAAGGCTACTAGAAGTAAATGGGTTCTGTTGTCAACGTGAAACCAACGTGTCCATTAATTGTCTCTAGTTAGTCATGCATGATTAGTCTTGTTTATAATAATTGTATCTCTTTAAAATAAATTTTCAATACAACGGTTATTGCATTTTCAAAATATCTTTGCTCGGCTGTGAATGATTGTTCAGACTCTGATGAAGCAGCACATCCTCACGTGCTACTAGTTGCTTTTCTCATCGCTGCTCAGGATACAAGAACACCACAGTGTTCTTGTATTCTGGGTGAGGCTTTTGAGATTTAAGATTTATTTTGCGAATTTGAGATTTAGTTCAGAATCTTTTCAATAATCAAATATATTTTAAAAATATTAACTTACTCCAAAAATTAATTTAGTTAAACGTGGTCGAATGTGGGATTCTGCTTTTTGAGCCGACAGGCGCCCCTAGAGGAAAACTACTAGTAATCATCCAGTAACCTGAACGTTTACCCTCTGTTACCTCTCTTTCTAACACTACGTTGCCATTTGTAGGTTATGTGTGCATTTTGTATTATCAGAGCATAAGGCTTGTAGGTTTTTAGTCGTATTGGTGATGCGGGGGCCGGTGCGTTGGGTATTATGGGATGTGAAGGACACAGTGTTAAAGGTCCGTCGCTCGGTTGGAGAGCAGTACTGCAGCGAAGCAGAGCGAGCAGGACTAAAACTGCCCGCTGCACAGGTAGAAACTGCTTTCAGACAGGCCTACAGGCAGCTATCTAGCCTATTTCCCAACTATGGCAGAGCTCAGGGCATGAACAGCCAGGAGTGGTGGACTGGACTAGTGAGGGACACTTTTGCCCAGTGTGGGGTAGATGACCCTGCTTTACTGGATAGTCTAGCCAACAAACTCTATCATAACTTTAGTGGACCAGAAAACTGGGAGGTAAGGGGTATTTTACTTTTCAGGTATTTAGCCATTAAAATTAAAAAGATATTCGTCAAACTTAGCATTTTCGGCTGTTGTTATTACTAATTAACAGATCCTCCTGTAGGGGGCGCTCGTTCATTATAAATCTCCATTGCCAGTTATTGATTATCCTCTAAAATGAAAAGCTGAAATAACTTGAACATAGGGAAGTACATACGGTTATGCTCAAGTAACTGAAATTAATTTTATTGTATCACCATCAGGTGTTTCCTGATTCTAATAGAACTCTGATGTTCTGCACCGCTTTGGGACTCAAGCAAGGCGTTGTTTCCAACTTTGACAAGCGTTTGGAAGGGATCCTTCGGGGATGTGGCCTTCTCACTCACTTCTCATTTCTCCTGACCTCAGAAGAAGCTGGGGTTGCTAAACCAGACCCTGGCATTTTTACCCAGGCGCTCGTGCGGTGTGGTGTTCCAGCCTCCAGTGTAGTTTATGTTGGGGACCATTATGTGAATGACTACCTGACCTCACGCTCATTGGGTATTCAAGGTTACCTGCTTGACAGACAAAACTGTAACAGGCACCTTAATGTTCCCCCACAGCATAGACTACAGAGCCTAGATGAACTACCAGCTCGACTGAAACAGGATGCAGCCTGATGATTATGTAATGTTGCTGCAGGCTTAAACTAATTTTTAAATGGGCCATATTTTCTGCAGATGCTTGTTTCGTTTGATGAAACATAAGATGTAAGCCAAAAACATCAGAAAGGAGGATTGGAAATTGTTCTGGAAATGTACTTTTAACTGTATAGTTTTAATGAACTCCTAATGTACTGCTAAAAATTATATTTAATTGTGAAAATTGTTCGGTTGTTATCCACTCTTTTGTAAATATAGTATCTGGTAAAATACTGCTCAGACATCAGTCCCAAAATACAAATGTATGACTGCCAATACATATAGTGCTCTAAAGAAAATATTGAGATTGTATCCATTATAATTAGAAACCCTACACAACTTTTCTCTATTTTCAAATCACATAATTATTTGCTAAATATTTCTAATTAACAATCTCATCCGGCTCTGTCCTGACATAGAATACGTTTTCTTTCAGGCATTTCTTTAATTCAATTAACAAATAATAATTCAAATAATGTGTATATAAATTTAGTTAATTAATATTTTGTTAAATAGCTAAAAATAAAATTGAATAATAAAATTCATAACTACTTATTTCCTCTATAAACAGCAGATGGCGCATTAGTAAGTGTCTTATAGTGTACTGATCGAGGGACATTAACTAAACCTTATGAATCTGAAAAACAAACAAAAGTTGTTATTTAGTCTAATTGTTTTCTTTTTGCCATTTGCAAATCATTTCTACAGTGAAATAGTTCAGACAGACAATAATATTAAAGACAATAGAGGTAGTTTCTGTAGAGGCTGTGGATGGCTGGTGGAGAGGGAGATCATTTAACCCTAATACCCAAATACTCTTATTCCTCCCCATCTGCTCTAGCACAAATACCAGCTATGGTTGTACAGTCAAAAAGATGAAAATTAGTCCAAAAATTAGAATGGCGGGGGAAAAAACAAACCACGAATAACGTTTATGCTCTTCAATTATTGTGGAATTTGCATTAGGATGAGAAGATTATGAAATGAGGGCAAACAGCAGTAGGACACAGACTGTGCACTTCCATCTGCCTATACAGAGTGTTTCCTCAGGCGATCTTCACATAATCGACAACTGGAATACATCCTTTCTGTTGTGTTTCTATCTCGCTGCTCTGTAAGCGTGTTGTGTGTATTCAGTTCCCTCAGCAGAGCGCTTAAAACAAAGCTGGCTTTAGAGGCTCAGCCAGTCGGCTATGAGGGGCTGTGCTGCAATCCAATTGAAAACCTTAATGGGATTGAGAAACCAAATCAACAGAGGATCGTGAAATAAGAAGAAAGGGAGAGGAGATCGAGGTTAAGAGCAGTTAAGATGAAATACGCCAAATAAAGATGAGAAGAATGACAAAAATAAAGGTTAAAAAAAAAAAGTTTCCAAATTGATGCCACAGACGAACCATTTTCAGTGAACAGTTCCACTAAAGAACCATTTTGTGAAGAGCATTTTAATAATCAAAATTCTTTTTTCCAACATAATTAAACTTTTATGCTGTGGAAAGTTTCCATGGATGTTAAAGTTTCTTTACAGGCATCTATTTATCAAGTATGGATTCTTTACTGGGGCACTATATAAATAAATAGAATAAAATAAGTGGAAAGAATTGAAGCAAAAAATAGTCTGTGACCACAAAAAGCGAACGGTAAATTACAAGTGAATAAAAAAATAGTCACGCAATGCCAGTCAAGCAGGCACTTAACTTCATGTGGTCACTCATGTGCAAGCTCAACTGCTTTAGGTCATGATCTCTGGGGGCCTTCCCCCTCATCTCACAAAAGGTTTAGCCAAACAAATAAATAAATAAATTGTTGAGTAAGTAAATAAAGGAGCGGAGCTTTACCTGCAGCAAAAAGAGCACTCTGGCTCTGTTTGACCCTTTTCAAATATTCAGATGATGAAGGATATAAATAAACAGAGTGGAGTTTATAACTGGCAAGGAGGAAAAGTATGCTTCATAAAAAGTGTGATGAAATGAAAAATTACGATAGGTAAGAATCAGGTCCAGTCCAGATTTTGCTGCACTTTGTGATATTTGGAAAAATATGCAAACTTAGACAGAGGTCAAAACACTCAACAAAATGTCATACAGTGAAGCATGTGACAGTCCTATTGGAATCATTTAACTCTTACCTTCATGCCTGACTGATGATCAGAGAAAACACCTCATTCTTCACATACAGTACAACCAAAACAATATTCCCCACAATTTTTTCCCCCAACATGAAACAAGACAGTATTTTCAATAGAACGACAGATGGTGTTTACATTATACCATACACAAACGTCAGTCAATAAGCTACTAATCGGGTTGAAACAGGATTCAGTTGGAACAAAGCAAGAGATGCAACACTGAGCATCATCTCTAGTGCTAAGACCAATTCATCCGTTAGTCTTTAGGTTTGACATCATCATAATCATCATGGATGACTGTAATTCCACATATGGAAATTATGCAATGACTGCATGTTACAAAACTGTTCAATCCGAAATTCCCAATGCTTGCTTTACAATTTTAACAAACTCCTCAACAAAAAAACATTACATTTGGAATATCGTAGGTTTAACACTCACCCACATTTTTTTTTCAACTTCTATTTGTGAATTTTATATTCAGTCCTTATGTTTACAATTAAAGTGAAATATCAGGATCAGTCACGTAGATCAATAAATAAATATAGATAAATCATCCTGAATCTCTTTTTTCAGGCTGATCAAAATCATTCACAAATGTTGTCCGTGCTGACAGCGTAAGCGTTAAATTTTTTACTTGGATGACTTTTGGGATCATTATATCAAATATTTCATGAGGCTTCACGCAGTGATCAGATTTCAGTAACATGGCCAAAAATAAGCCTTTTTTTCTATCTTTCTCTGTGCTAGATCAGTCATTTGCCAGCTTCTGAGAAGGGTTTAGATTGAATAAAACCTACAATGGCATACTTTATACATAAACCTTCTGACCTTAACGGTCACTCAACATTCGTTTTATAACATGAGATTGGCAAAAGCTTGAGGACAGAATAAGATAATGAGAAAACAACGAACATATGGATTAAAATATTTCAGTGTAAAAGTTTCCATCTATCTTTATAAGCATAAGTTGGTAAGGACAGCATGCATCAAACTGAGTAATATCAATAATGGTTTGAGCCTCTGTATGCATATGTGTGCCCCAATAAACATTATAATAGTGAATTAGGCAATTAAGATACAGTGAAGTGTTATTCTTTAAGTGCGTGAATAAAGATGCACTATAGCCATCACCAACATCCATCATGAAAAATATAGGTGCAGATTTAAAGGTGACTGTATTCACAGCGTGTTTGAAATGTACATTGCACAAGAAGAGCACAATGAAATGTGTGTAATTATGTGATAAGACATGCATCCAATTATTCCATATGTGAACATGCAGATGTTATGTGACGTCATAACACGGCTAAAAATAGTGAACATACTGAGGCTCCCATTCTAAATCATTTACCCTACTGATCCTGACAAATTTTTGATAGCGAACAAGCAAATTCTGTGCATGAAGACAATTTTTTTGTGGGATTTGTGAATCTATGCATAACTTCAAGTTACATGTCATTTTTGTGAATGGTTTTATCATACATTTCCAATATTTGTATTTTTTAAAAAATGTAATTATAAATGTAAAATAAATTATTTGTCCCTCAGAGCCGGCTATAGTGTCTCATGTTTGCTGTTAATCTATGAAAAGTTGTTTACAATTTTTAATCAACATTATAAGGAGATCAAGCTCAAATAAATTGGCAAAAGAGTCTGTTGTAGTTTTAATATTACATGCTACTCGTTAATGTTAAGTAATCTCCCATTCTTTATCCATAATGTGATTCAGAAAATAATGTGATATTATATCCTTGTTAAAAAGTATATCTTAAAGTACTTTTTAGTGAGCTTCACATCTCATTAATAGCATATTATCAGTGTTTTTTTATGATTACAGTATTTTAAAAGACAAAAACTGGGAAAATGTTGTCTTATACATCTATAAAGGTAATTATAGCTTTAAGATAAGCTCTGTTAGTAAGAATGATTTTTCTATAACCTCTCTCAAAGTTTTTTTTTTTTTTGGGCCATAGATCCGTACCTTATTCCAAATGGCCATGTGTCTACATCACTGGATGCTGTAGCTAAGTTCCATGTAGTTTGTTCTGAGTTCTTCTTTCAGAGTTTCTCAGTTTTTGAGTTCCATCTTGAACTCTTGTCATTGCTGTTGTTGTTCCAGAATCCATATCCTTTTAGGAATGACTCAGTCAGTCTGAATGTAAAGTTCCATGTTTGGGTTCTCCCACTGTCCACATCGAAATGCTCTCAGTTGTCTCTCAACTCTCTGTAGTTTGAGAAACGCAGTCATAGTGAAGTCCAGGAGTAAGATGAAATATTTTTTAGTCTCATTTTTAAGAGAGCACCTGCATGAGCTCCAGAAAACTCATGTCAAACCACTGCATGGGAATAGACAAAAATGAAACATATAAGGATTACGTCATTGCAAGTCATGTAGAAGCCTTTTTTTCACATAATAAGATTCTATAAGGAGGAAAGGCAGAGGGGTTTGATCAAACTACTCCAAAACACTTTTCAAATTAATACCTTGTGTGTAAGGAACATTTTCTGATGAGATGAGAAGACAATAAGTAGGAAGTGGAAGAGAAAATTGACAAAACAAACACATGTAAGACAAACATGACACAATGTTTCGCCATAGTCTGATGACATGCAAATGTACTGATATGTTACTGTGGAAACACAGGCACAGTTCTACCTAACAATTAGAAATGCCTGACGATGCTGACAAACTATGTGACAACGTCCCGTTGACAAATCTAATTAAAGCTTTGCAATACTCTGTCAACAAGCAGCACTGTTGAGCAGACTGGCAGTGATAACTGAGGGTATTTGTATGGACAAAATTCCAACAATTCCATTTCTAATTGTGTAATTATGTCTGGGGATATTCAGTTCCTCCAGTGATTACACATAATCTGCCCACTAAAACAAGGAACATATGCTCACAACATAACATGAAATATGCTACCAAGCTAAAGTTTGGACACTCTACTGAATCATTTTTCAAAATCGTTCTTAAAAACCTTTTGATCTAAAAACTTAAAGGGATAGTTCACCCAAAAATGAAAACTACCCAATGATTTACCACTCATCCTAGGTGTATATTACTTTCTTCTTTCAGTCGAATGCAATCAGAGTTATATTAAAAAATGTCCTGGCTCTTCTAAGCTTTATGATGGCAGTAAAAGGTGGTTGAGATTTAAAAGCCTAAAAAAGTATGTCCATCCATCATAAAAAGTGCTCCACGTGGCTCCGAGGGGTTAATGAAGGCCTTCTGAAGTGAAGTGATGCATGTGTGTAAGAAATATATCCATATTTAAAACTTTATAAACTCGTACACACATTCACAGGAGAGTGGCGAGGACGAAGATGTAGTTTAAGCTCCAGTGAGAATATGCTAGTCTCGCAGGAGCCAAGCTTTATTAATAGCAAAGGAAATCCAGTTGGCTTATATTTAATTTTTTTTTTTTTTTTTGCAAATCCTTGTTTTGTACTTATTGTTCATGACTGGGGTTTTGTTTTGCTCTCTCCTCTGCACTTCCACATTCGTCACTTCTCACCCGAGCTTAATAAAGTTTTAGAAATTAAGTTAATAAAGTTTTAAACATGGATATATTTCTGAAAGCACTTTTTGGGGTTTCAAAATCTCAACCACCATTTAGAGCCATTATAAAGTTTAGTAGATGAAGGACATTTTTTAATATAACTCTGATGGCATTTGTCTGAAAAAAAGAAAGCCATATATACACCTAAGATGGCTTGAGGGTGAGTAAATCATGAGGTAATTTTCATTTTTGGGTGAACTATCCCTTTAAGGATTTACTTTCAAATAGTTTTGTAGACAAAGGAAACACTCACTATTATCTAGTTGCTTATTAGCATGCCTATTATTAACATATTGGCTTTTATTAATACTTATAAAGCACATATTAATGCCTTATTCTGCATGACCATATACTACATCCCTAATCGTATCCCATACCTAAACTTAACAACTATCTTACTAAATATTAACAAGCAGCAAATTAGGAATGAGGCAAAAGTCGTAGTTAATGGTTTGTTGATGGTCAGAATTGGACCTTAAAATAAAGTGGGATCTAGACAAACGGTTTCTTTTTTTATTATTTGTTTTACTGTTTAAATGTTTGACATCAGCATTTTTTAAAGCACTTTAATTTAATAATACTTTAATTGCAGAATAATGCATTAAAATGTTCAAAAGGCAGTAGAGAGTAAAACATTTAAAGTTTGTTACAAAAGATTTCTATATCAAATAAATTTATATTCTTCAAAGAACCTAACGAAAAATGTATTATGTATCTACAAAAATATCAATAAGCACAACTATTTTCAACATTGAAGATAAAAGAAATGTTTCTTGAGCACCAAAATAGCAAGTTTAAAATTATTTCTAAAGGATCATGTGACACTGAAGATGGGAAAATTCAGCTTTGCATCACAGAAATAAATTACATTTTAAAATGTATGAAAGTAGAAATACTTTATTTTAAACTATAATAAAAATTCCCCCAATCCTTATAATTTTTATTTTCTACATTTTAAACTAACAGTAAATTGTATGTAGGTGTGTCAAAACTGGCAGTGTTTATAATTTACATATTTCACATTTAATCTTTGTATCTTAATTAGGCTTAATTACGAGTTAAACAAAAGAACCGATTGAACGCACTGACACATTTAATGCCCTACACATTTCAAATAAAAGTTTATTAGTCTTTGTTTCACCATGACCAACTATTACTGTAGTCTCTGACAATCTTAGGGCAGAGTGACAGCAGATGGCTAAACTAACAGCTTAAACCCTTGAGCAAAGACAAATCATAGACCATTAAAAGTTAAAGGGCTCACACATATGCTGGTCTCAGTATGCAAACACCCCCTATTGATGATCATAATTAGACACTGCATGACACTTTACACGCGACATTACAGCTCAGCAAAAAGTTGTGTAAAAATGGAAATATAGCACCAGAATACCTGTTTCTGAGTGACAGCAGGATGTCCCACCCGTCAGAATACTCCTAGGCTTCTCTGACCAACACGAAATGGTGTTACCTCGCCCACAACCACCCCGTCTCCACCAACAACTAGAAAGACAATGTGTGAAGTCTGTAAATGACCTCTTTCTCCTTCCACAAAAATTGTATTGCACAGTTAATTCAACAAAGACAGAAAGACAGATAACAGAATAAACCCAACAAATAACCTGCTCTGGGGAAATTATGATATATGCTGGGATTCATAATAAATAAATTAAGCCCTTGTAATTAGATTATATTACGCTCTTAAATGCTTATAATGAGATCATACTTTTTATACAGTTCTACATACAAACATTGTTTGTACTGTAAATGTTACACGATTGCAGATACTCTAATATGCTGATTTTGTGCTCAATTTTTATTGTTGACCAATTAATAATAATTGACAATTTTATCAATGTTGAAAATTTTATTTGCTACTTTATATTGTTGTCGAAACTGTGATTAAAAAAATATATAATTCAGGATTCTTTGATGAATACAAAGATCGAAAGAACATTATTTGGAATAGAAATATAATGTTTCTTGGCTGAATAAAAGGTTTCTTTATTTTATTATTATTATTATTATTTAATAATAAATGGTAAATGGTAGTGTATTAAAGTTTTCACAAAATATTAAGAAGCATAAGATTGATTTCAACATTGATAATAATAAGAAATGTTTCTTGAGCATTAAGTTAGCATATTAGAATGACTTCTGAAGGATCATGTGACACATAAGAGTAGACTAATTAATAATTTGCTGTCACAGTAATAAATTACATTTGAAAATGTATTTAAATAGAAAATAGTTTTTTAAATTTCAATCATATTTCACATTATTACATTTTTACTCTATTTTTAAAAAAGTGAATAATAAATACAGATAAATGGGTAGATTTAAATGAATCATACTCACTTTAGTAGAGTGCACAGCAGCATGAGTAGAACACTGCCCACCACACACAACACCAGCATGGTGGCCACAGTCTGTTGCCTGTGGTTAGATGCCACCACTGCCAAGAGGTCTGCATGTTCACATCGCATGCCCACAAAGCCAGGATGACATCTACACAAAAATGCACAAGAGTGATTTTTATTATAATTGAAAAGGGAGCTTTATAAAACTAAAACCAAAAATGAAAATAAACACTGCAAATCATAAGTATATTTAATAAATGTTCATAAAAGCATTTCATTTCAGAATGAGGACCCTGCCAGTATCATGTTCATAATATAAATCAAATTCAAACTGACTACAATTTATTTGACTTTTGTGGTGAACTACTACATAATGATATGGACATAGAAAAAACAATAAATTCCTTGAAAACAGGAGGACTCCTACCAACTTAGACACAAGCACCAACACGGAGTTGAATACTGCTATTGTGCCAGATTTATACATGGAAATGCAATTTAGCAAAGGACAAAACACTCTTGTCTTGACAAGGACAGCTTAACGAAGATGCTGTTAGCATTTATCCAGAAGAATTTATCCAAGTGAGTCAGCAATCAAAATGTATGTCAGAATGTTTAGCCGTTTAATCCCATTATTATATGAAAATATATGTTGTTTGACCAGAGAGAACAAAAGATACAATGAGATTAAAAAATAAATGAATAAAAAAATCTGACCCAAACAACAATCACAGTACTAGGATTCTGTAATGTTGTTTTTTTTCAGTGAGTATTTCATATAAAAAGTTGGTAGTGACAGCATTAAAGTCAAATTTCCAACCTTCTAAAAGCATGTTGTAAACTGCTCTTGTAAAACAAAACCAGCACTATAACGACTGAAATATATATAAAAATAACATAAGACTGCTTGAACATACAGATCAGTTTTGACTCCTTAAAAACATGCAGTTCTTTATTATCAAATTTGAAAAGGCTAATGTGAACATGCAGATTGTTAACAGACTACGGAAAGTCAGAATGCCGGAAATATGCATGGAAAAAAATAATCCAATTAGAAAATAAGACAATCTTAGAACTTACATGCATGCAGGTGTTTCCTCCAGTATGAGAAAGCGACATGTGCCATGAAAACAGAAGTGGTTATGGGAGTCAGGGCAGTCATCGAAGTGAGAGTGGACAGCGGCTGCTATAAATTCTAAAATGTATGCAAACAAAACAAAATAAAAGAACCTGGGTTTAATATGGACATAAATCACCATTTCTTGGTTGATAAAATACAAAGATCTATGCAAGAATTCCTTAAAAATTATTTGCAAATGTTATGCCTGATGACCATTAATACTGTTGCCCAGTAACTCAGTTCCTCATAGAGTTGTGAACATAACACAAGTTTACTACATCATTACTGAACCCGCTTCAACACAAACAGAATGATCTACTTATATTACATTTCCAGCTTTTATTGCCTTCAAAACTGGAGCCAAATTTGTTATATCTTGAAGAACCGAAGAAGTGGAAGATAGAAAATAATTCTAAGTTCTCAGTGAATCAGAATTAGAAGATTTCGTACATAGATCACAGCCCTTTAGATTTTATCTTTTCAAGGCTGCCCCTTTCTCAGACTCTATCCTCCCTTAAGGCACACTTTTGATCTAAAGAGAGCACAAAAGCAGACATGGTGTAAGACAATAAATAGCTAGACTTAGCCAGGACTAGCGGTCAAGATCTGAGGGGATTTCTTGAAATTGACAGACTCCTGTTTCTAATCATTGTGAGCTTGGCCTGTAGAAGGTATTTACACTGGATGAAAACTGTTTGCAGTATAATAAATAAAGGACCATGGTTAAAAGCTTCTGCCTTTGTATTAGCAGCCTACTAATACCACGTGTGATTTCATTATGAAAAAAAGAAGGTTTATAGCATTATTTACGAATTTACATCATTGTTGATAAGATTTTGAAATGTGGCCATTGCACTGAAAAATTAATGAATGATTGCAGTTGATTGTTGAGGAGCAGTGTTTAAGCAGACAAAATGATTGGAGGTGTCTGGCATACATCACCAGAGAGAAGTCTGTAATTTCCATAGGATGATTGATATCATCAAGTTTTCATATAATGTCGACTTCAACATTCTTTTTAATTTCTATGAGGATGTGGTCTAATATTTAATATATTCCATATTCACTGATTCAAAAAATACACATGGGATTTCTAGCCTGTGAAACCCAAAATGAGCTAAACATAAAGGAAAAAGCAGACAGAGCATACTTTTGACACGTGAAGTAGTAGTGGTTGTGGTCGTGCTGCTGGTGGTGGTCGTGGTCGTGGTGGTAGTTGTTGTGGTGGTGGTTGCAATGGTTGTTGTTGAGGTAGAATTCTCTTGCACCTGCCCATATGTAAAAAGGGATCCTACAAATCAAACACAGCAAGCACATATTCAAAAACAATAGCACCACAATGGAACTCTATTGTCGTTGAGAACAGCTAAATAGAAGAGGACGAGGTGTTCAAAACTATTCAAATGTCACTGCTACTGCCTCTGTGGAATCTAGTATTGTGAACACCTTACCCAAATGGGAAAATGAGGATCCAACAAAGTCAAAAATTGCCAGACTCATGACCGTTACAGCAATGAGAAAACAGCGGAACAACAGCATCACACACTAGAGAGAAAAAGGCTTGAGTGGCGTCCAGTGCAAATGAGAAATAGCTACTTAAAGCCCACCTGCTTTAGACTCAGAGATCAATTAAAATGCCCTGGAACATCATTGGGAGCAACTGACTTCTGACCTTCAGACTATTTTAAGAGCTACAAGGGAATGGCTGGGTTAAGATAAATTAAAGTGGATTTGTGATGCGGATCTCTCCGCATACACAGGTAAGACACTGCCGGAGGAATCGTTAACATGGCGTAACTAATTCACTCGTACATTTACAGAAAATGGAAGAACCACCACAAATCCCAAAATGTATTGCTCTGCTCTAAAACTTATCTAGCGATAGAGTTTTAATGTATCATATATGCGTAGAATTGCATTGCAATGAGCTCAGTGGAAAATAAATCCAAGATGAGTTAAGAAAATGTTTATTATTAAAAAACAGAAAGTTCTGATATGCCAATTAGAGTATTGTGCTATTTGCTTAGCAACACACTCATGCCAAACTAGTGAAAACATTTAGTCGAGCAACCCTTGCAAAGAGCTCTCTGTTTAGGGGTTAGAGATGCTGTCTATTATAGTGTGTTCCAAATTCTCCATGATGGTTCCATGATGGTTAGGAAGTAGCTGCCTATGTAGGCATTAGACAGTGATACAGAACAATCAGTTCTTGAAAAATAATATTTTTTTGACACTGGCTGTCAATTTAATTCTATTAAATTATGTCACTATATAAATACACCTAATAAGGCCTCTCAACTGAATTTATGTCAAATGCTAATAATATTGATAAATATACATATATGTTTTTAAAGATTGACAGCCTATAAATCTAGAATCTATTTTTAAGTAAAGTCCACTCATCCACTGTAAGGACATAAAAAAAAATAAAAAAATACAGAGACATATCTCAAAATATTTAAATCTATCTGTATCAGTTTTGGACCAATATGAGCATGAGAATTTGTATTTTTGGGTGACCTAGCCCTTTAAGTTAAGAAAACCCTTTCTTATCATTGCAAGGATATTCCTTCTAAGGGTTTGCTTAACTTACCATCTGCCGTTCCTTAACCATCATTGTACCAAAATCGCTTACTGAGATTATGGGACCTTGATCACAGGAAACCTTGCCTATATCCTTAAAAAAACCAAAACAGCTGCTTACAGTACAGATACAATCACTCAGTCATTAAAAGTAGCGAGTCTAGCGACTTTATGGGGCATTAAGTCAAATCAAATTCATATGAAATATTATCACAACACGTTTCAAACTAGCTTTACGGAAAGCCTTACTGTTATGATGCTTTACCACAGAGCATCCTGCATCAGAAAAATTGCCTGGTCATGATTGAATGCATATTAACATTTGCTTAATATTAAAAGCACAGAAAGCAACAACAGACATCATGTCCTGCTGATTTTAAAATTGCTTCGGTAACCTTTACTGAATTTCTCTAATCAAAATTGTTTACGGAGTTAAGAACTTGGCTTGATTATAGAAACAAAGCCATAAAAGATGGACACTAAAGAATAGCTCTATATTTAAACTAAGCTCTGTTAACCTCGTTAGAAGCAAGACTTATGAGCCAAATAAGCTGCTGGACAAAAAAGGACAGCAAACCACTGCTTCTTCCATGACTTGGATAAACACTGAGAGCACATTATTCATGCTATACAGCTAAAAAACAAACAAACAAACAAAAAATTTACAACAAACCAGAATAATTATATGTTGGACATTACTAATAAGTCTGTCATTAAAGTTGATGAGGATGAAACGGTGGGTGTCAGGAGATAGTCACTTCACATACTTCCCCTAATATCATTGTTTTTTTTATATATATATTGACGATTAGAGGACTGTAAAATTATGACGCTACAAACATCTACCTCTCTTATATTAAAAATGTGGCGACATTGTTGTTTTCTTTATATTTCAAACGTTTAACTTTAATAGTTTGCATTAGTGCCTCAATAATTTATGCATATTATTATTTACTTAATAAAAATAATAGCAGTAACTGTTAAATCGAATGAACACAACATCAAATATTTTTACTCACCGGTGAGAAGGAATATTGTATCCCAAAAAGCACGATACATCATTATAAGGCGTTTAGGTGGCTTGGTGGTAAGGATTCGCAGCGTCGTTTCTTATATTAAAACGTTTACTCTAGCCAACTTTAAGGAAATCTGAATTCCAGAGTAAAACTGTGTGATTCTTTCTTCACAGTTTCATGAATCTTTCTCGACAAAAGACGCCATGCGTCGATTCAGGTATTTTAAACTTGACGTCTAACTTGAGCACCACCGTCTTACCACTGACGTCATATAAAGCCCTAACTGTATTTTTTTTTCTAATTAACTATTATGATACAGATAAGAGGTAAAACATTGTTAACTACAAAACCACATCACTAATAATCAGTCATAGCTCAGAACCTTCTCCACTCCTTTGACATCCTTCTGTTGTGCGTGCGTGTGCTTGTGCGCGCGTGCACTCGTGTGCGCCAAAGAGAGGCGTGCATTTGCTTGAGACCAGGGAGTGTTGTAATATTTTTATTTAAACCCCTGTAACTATTTTATTATATATATTTATATATATAATATATCATTTATTATATAAATGATGACTTAACTATTTTATTTGGTTTTCTTTAAGTATGCATTTTTTTATTTGATATTCAGAACCTACATAGTGAGTTGAATTTTAAATGTATTGTTAAACGTCTACTAAAATATGTGAGATACACTTTTTTTAACTTTTTTTTTTTGTGGTTAGTAATGTCTTTAAAAAGATTTAGGGTCCTGGTTACACTGACCTGGCTACATCTGATCTCTATTTTAATTGTTGTGTTTACCTTTACTGTACTGTATTTGTGGCGTAGGCTACACTCCCACAGGTAGGCATATTACCGTACCTGGTTAAAATGGTTTCTCAAGACTAGATTGAGAAACCATTGAGAAACCATAGATCGTCTTTGTGGTCTGCTGTTACAACACATAAGGGGAAGAACCCAAATGTCCAGGTCTTAGGGTGAGTTAAGCATTTTATTGTGTTACCTTAACTCATCTCTTTAAGCATTTTCTTAGTTGATCCAAATTGTTAAATACTAATTTATTTCATAGGCCAACCATAAACCAAGCTTTTGCCTATTCCTTCATTTCTTTATTTATGTAGTACTTATTTATTTATTTATTTGCAATTCAACATCATAGTGCAAACTTCAAGAGTGCAAAAATATGATAATGTTATGCTGCCCCCTAATGGAATGCAGGGATATGGTCTAATATTATTACTCCTGTTCTATATACTGCGATACCATAAATATTTCTCAAGTACATGTGATGATTGAATGTAAAACAACCTGAAATTTATTTGTATTTAAAAACAAATTATAATAATAATAACAATATGTAACTATTCAGTTTTACAGTACCTACAGTTATATTTATATTCTGATAGGTGGAGTTGAACTAGTTTAATATCATCTAATTTTTCTTTTAAATGGATATGGACTTGAAAGTGGATACAATGCCAATGTCTGCATGGAACAGTATAGTTTAATTCAACAGGTTTTCTCATTGTTTTATCTAGTCAGGAGGGTGGTTGGTTGTATTCTGAGGTTACTTATTGGCTGTTATAGACGTGTGTCATAGTCTTGAACTCTTTTCTACGCACCTTTCTCAGAGCATTACTGCCTCATTTAATGGCGAGCCCAAATGACAACTACCTTCTCAGTTCTTAGATTTTATCCTCTGGATTATTTTTCTCAAAGCATTATTAGTACTTATAAAGAAGACAGCGTGACCACAAAGGGAAAGAAGATAGAGTGTTTATGTCATAATTGCTGCTGTTATTTTTCTTTAGTCTGCTTTTTGTTTTTAAATTAAATAAATAGCTGTTAGTTCCACTGTAAAATCATATAAATGCGACTAATAATGACATTTGAGTAAAATATTATTAAAAAAAATACATTTAAAATTCATTTGTTGATCACATCAAGGCACTTAAAATCCTTTTTGTAGGTTCATACATAACATCATATGTTGACACTTAGAAATTAAATTGTGCTTGTGAAAGAGTAAAAATGTTTACATTTATGTCATATTAGTAGTCTCTTTGTCTGTTAAGGCCAATTGCTAGTTTTCTGTTCTGTGCTCGTTCCTGCAGGTCATTCAGAACTTTGCCAATGAGACATTTATGGAGCGATGGGGAATACAGTTGGGGGCTTATGAAGTCACACTGATATGGACCTTTATTGTTTCCATTTTCTCACTGGGTGGCTTTATTGGGGCCCTGATAGCAGGGCCAGTGTCTGTAAGTTTCAGGAGGTGCAGTTAATCTTGTTGTTATACAGTATAATATTAAAGTTCATGTTTCATACAAATTGTTTTATTTATCTTCATTTAGACTTATTTTAATATGATATAAATTTAAAAATTTACCATCTCCAGATTTTTGGTTGGCATAAATATATGTATACACTTTTAATGTGATAATCAGGTTCTTTCCCAGAATGTCAAAGCTGCTTTTGCACACAATGAAAGTAAACCATTCACTTATTTTGCATATAAAAAATATTGTGTTTCACAAAAGAAAGTAAAAATATATGTTTGAAATGATATGAAGGAAAGTAAATAATGGCAAAATTGGCTCATTGTCATCTCTGATCTTTTGGAAATCTGCATGTAATTCTCACACATGATTATATCCATTAATCATGTTTGTTCCAGAGCACTGCAGCGTCTGCGAGGCTGTGAGGTGCAGAGAGAAGAGCTGGATGAGATTCTGCAGAAGCAGAATGAAACTAAAGGTGAGCGTGCCAAACAGCCATAGGAGCTCTTCACTTACCGCAGTGTTCGCTGGCTTGGCAGCACATCACTGTGGCGGTACTGAGCAGTGCCATGCAACTGTGCAGTAATGACTTGGTGAGACCCTGCCTATGTCCAGTCCTGTCAATATTTCCTGGAACTTAGGTGGAAATTCAAGTGTAA
The DNA here is from genome assembly GCF_003368295.1 of Carassius auratus. Lineage (NCBI taxonomy): Eukaryota > Metazoa > Chordata > Actinopteri > Cypriniformes > Cyprinidae > Carassius > Carassius auratus. The sequence goes on along the minus strand of NC_039273.1, from coordinate 7,989,876 downwards.
CTGGATCACCGGTGCATTGCTTCATAAATTGAATGTTAACCTAAGAAAGCACACCCAGTAGCTCACAAGAATTAATGTTTCATGCTAATGTTAATATCTTTAGATATTATATTTATATATATATATATATATATATATATATATATATATATATATATATATATACTGTATTTATGTACATAACGTTTCCTTAAATATATTAAGCAGCACAAATTTTCAATACTGATAATAAGAAATGTTTCTTGCACCAAATCATAAGAGACTTTAAAATAACATTAAAAGATCTTATTGACTACAAACATGAATGGTAATTTCATTTTTATTCATACAAAATTTTCATCTTTAAAAATGGTGCATATTAATATATATTCACTTGTAATATTGTGCAAAATAAATATTTTTTTTAGTAAATTCCCTTCGGTTACTTAGCATTTGTGGTTAATAGCAGTTAAAAGCCACATTTGAATCTTTTTCTGTAACTTAAATGAGGAAACTATAACAGCAAATGACTTAGTGACTTGCAAAGCATGCTTTGATCAATCTCTCCTGTACTTAACACTTTTTTGAACATGACTCAAAATGCTTCAGAGGGATTTCAAGTGTTAGTCCTGGTGTGTGTTTTGCACACTCAGAAATCCAAAAGATTAAGGACCTTTTTCTTTCAATCCTCAGATTTACTTCTATGCATCAAATGTATTCCAACAAGCGGCTCTATCTCCAGGACAGATTCAGTATGTGACCACTGGCACTGGGATGTGTGAATTCACCACTTGCACTCTGTGTGTGAGTCTGCCATTCATCTGTTAACAATTGTGTAACTGTCTCAGAACAATACAGGCAATCCTTTGACCCACTTGCATGAGATGTGAGTAAATTAATGCACCCTGAATGCTAGACTGATTTAGGCTAAATACAGAATAACTTCTGTTTGGAATGACATGGTTAAACATGAATTTTTAAATATGTGTGTCAGAACCTGTTAATAATAGAAAGGTTGGGTAGGAGGCTGATGTTGATGGGCTGTGATCTTCACTGTGGCTCTTTCACTAGAGTTGTGTTTTATTCAGTGTTGTATTACCTCTTTTTCCCTTTACCAACACACACACATAGTCACACGGAAGGTTATGTACAAGCTAATGTCTAACCTAATGTCTAACCTCAAAGTGGACACATAATGTCCAGCTTTAACCTCATTGTCATCTGGAGTGTTCAGCTGAATGAACATCATCTTTGGTTAACTATGACTTTTACTTATGTTTTTACATTTCACCCAATAGAATATGGTTACCTGGATGCCTTACCTGAGCATGACCTGCATCTTCACCTACATTCTCAGCTTTGGCATGGGACCAGGTAAATTACAACACCCTACTGTCATTTCATATTTATCAAAACTGTGTTCCTATTCTTCATACGGTAGCTGGGGTGACTGGAATGCTCCCAACAGAGATTTTTAACCCGACGACCTGTCCTGCCTATCTCTAATGTGGCTGAACCTCTTCATTATTGGGATGATCTTCCCTTTCCTTGTGGTGAGAACTTGTGGGGGAAAAAGTCATATTTTCGAACGTTAAGATAAATGCCACGTATTTCATTTGTGTTTAAATGATTTTTAGATGTTTTAACTGTAAATTTGACAAAGTACCCATTAAGAATAAGATTTCTTTCTTAATGTCCTCTGTATGTGTTTTTTGCAGAGTGGTTTAGGACAGTATTGCTTTGTGCCATTTGGGGCTGTGTGCCTCCTGACTGCTTCATATATTCAGATGGTTCTACCCGAAACCAAGGGAAAGACCCTATCCATGATCACTAAAGAGTTTTACAGACTCAATTACCATGGACAGGTGAAGATGGATCCAGAAGGAAAACAAGCTCAGTATCTACTAGGGGAAATCTTTCACTCCATTGCTCCATATAGAGTGTTAACAATTCTCACCAACTAAATTAATATGTTTTAGAATAATGTCTTTAAAATGATGCCTTAATTGTTCTTCACCACACCAAGATTACATCTTGCCATGTTTCTTTGTACGTGCATTACTTGCTGATTAAATGTCATATTCTGCATTTAAAAAATATCGACTTGCTTTGTTACTTGATTCATCCATTAATCATGCATTACCATTTCACATTAATAAAATATATATATATATATATATATATATATATATATATATATATATATATATATATATATATATATATATATATTGCTAACCATAGTCCTAACTGCTTAGAAATGAATGGAAGGAAGTGCTCTGTAGCTCCCTTTACCACGATTCAGAATATTTTTTTTAGTTTTGTTAGTACATTTGAAACAGGAGATGGTTTGACTTTGGCAGGGTCATTCAGGGTGTGCAGTTATTACAATTCTGTTGAATGTTTCTCCTCTAGTTCAGTGTGACTCCATAACACTCTTACCGTGGTGAACCCCTGAAGCTTTTCTTACAACAGAGAGCTTTAGTTCACAGTGAACACGTGATTCTGGCTGGTGTTTAGAAAAGATAAACAAGGCTATTCTGCTAAATCTGTTGCTTATTTCTGCACAAAATAGCAACCCTACCTAAACTTCAGCGAACTTTGAAGATACAAATTGTTTTGGATCACCAGTTACCCAGTTGACTCATTTAATGTAGTTTTGTACTGGACTGGGCTGTTAAAAATCTACAGACATTCATGTGTTATCCTTATCACAGTTATTAATACTGAAGTTGTTCATTAAAAAAGAAAATTCTAATACAACAGATCAGTTGGTTTTGGGGTATAATGAAATGGGTTAGCTATTAAAATTAGGGTGAAGTGAGCAAAAGTAGAACACTTTTTGGTAAACCGTGTTAAATATTCCGTGTCTTTTTCAGGTAAAATGGGACACATTTTCAGCTAGTTGGTGCTTAGGTATTTGCTTATGATTGGACATTGTACAATTTTTATAGAAATGTCAAAATATAAAATTATTGCTTCATACCAATGGATCTATACTAGCGGATTGTGCTGCTGAAAGTGAATTCATATATAGTCTATTCATCATAGTAATCATCATAAATAATTAAAACACTTCACCAGAATTGCAAATTTAGGAAAGTTAAACATCCTCTTCAACAGAGGTACATACATTTAAAGCATAAAAAAAAGAAAAAGGATTCATTTAAATGGTTTATTTATTCATCCATTGCACTTCAGCCCTGGTTCACACTGCTGTTCTTTCAAGTTAAATATCCAACATTTCAAATCTTTCTGCATTTCCTGTACATTTTCTACTGCCCAGCTATTTAATACAAATGGAAACACAAAATAAGCAGTGCTGTACCGCATTATGCAAGAAAATAATTTTTCATTGAAAACAATATGCATAAATTCAAAACTCTGCTCACCTCATTTGACCTCAAGCTAGTGTCTGCTACAGCGACTCACAAATCAGGCAACCAACTGGACCTCATCTACACACGCTGTTGCTCTGTGGACACCTCTTCAGTTGCTCCACTGCACACCTCTGATCACTTCTTCATTACTGCTAACCTAGCACTTACTCCTGAAGTGGCACACACTCCAACGCAGGTCACCTTTCGACGGAACCTACGCTCACTCTCCCCATCTCGCCTATCTGCTGTGGTTTCATCCTCTCTTCCACCACTCTCTCAGTTTACTGCTCTGGACACGAACAGTGCTACGGACACTCCACTTTAACATCTTGCTTGGACAACTTTTGCCCACTGTTGTCTAGACCAGCACGCACTGCCCCATCTGCCCCCTGGCTGTCCGAGGTTCTCCGTGAACATCGCTCTAAACTCAGGGCTGCAGAGAGGAAATGGCAGAAATCAAAAAACTCTATGGACCTCAGTGTGTATCAATCTCTCCTCTCTTCCTTCTCTGCAAATGTCTTCACAGCTAAAACATCCTAACAGCTGCTGTGACGCTCGGACACTCTTCAAGACTTTCTCTTCTCTTCTTAATCCGCCGCCTCTACCTCCTCTATCAACTCTTACAGCGGACGACTTTGCAGCTTTCTTCACAAATAAGACAAGATCCATCAGTGACCAATTCTCCACACCGCAGACTGAGGACAACTTCACAATGACCGATGCACACTCTTTATCCTCCTTCTCCCCACTCTCAGAGATGGACGTCTCCAAAATTCTCCTGTCCAATCATCCTCCTACTTGTCCACTTGATCCTATCCCCACTCACCTCCTTCAAGCGATCTCACAGTCATACCTTCACTTACTCACATTATCAACTCCTCTCTTCACTCTGGAACATTTCCCTTAGCATTCAAGCAGGCTCGGGTAAGCCCACTGCTCAAGAAACCATCTCTAAATCCAGCGCTTCTTGAAAACTACAAACCAGTATCCCTTCTTCCATTCATTGCAAAGACACTTGAGCGAGCTGTGTTCAACCAGCTTTCTATGTTCCTTGGACAGAACAACCTCCTGGACAGCAACCAATCTGGCTTCAAAAGTGGCCACTCAACTGAGACTGCTCTGCTCTCGGTTACTGAAGCCCTGCGACTAGCAAGAGCAGCTTCAAAATCCTCGGTACTCATCTTACTGGACCTGTCTGCTGCTTTTGACACTGTTAATCACCAGATTCTCCTGTCCACCCTCAGAAAGATGGGCATCTCTGGAACTGCTCTCCTGTGGGTTAAGTCCTACCTCTCTGACAGATCCTTCAGTGTGTCTTGGAGGGGTGATGTTTCAAAGTCACACCACCTTGCTACTGGGGTTCCTCAAGGCTCAGTACTTGGACCACTTCTCTTCTCCATCTACACGACATCTTTAGGATCTGTAATTCAGAAGCATGGCTTTTCTTATCACTGCTATGCTGATGACACCCAACTCTACTTCTCATTCCAGCCAGATGACCCGACGGTAGCTGCTGGTGTCAATAAAACAAGTCTTCGTTACTGGGCCCTTACTTGAGTTTCTTTATAATTTTGACTTTCAATCAGACAAGGAGCAAGAAACTGATTGGCTTTGGAATCATGGCAGCACTCATGCAAAGGTCTGTGTATGCATAAAGGTATGCACAATATTAGCAATAATGAAAAGCATAACTTTGGTTTTCTGCTACATTTTGGCCTTCTTACCACATCATCCTCGCTTACTAATCTTATACATATAAAATGTATGTGTTATGATTGGATTTTTCACCCGTCAAGTATGAAATAATAAAAACCTACATGATTGTTTTCACAAAAGATTACTAGTCACATTTTGTACAAAAAAATAAAACCAATGAAAAAAATAAATAAATAAATAAAAATCACAAGAAAGAAAATTCTCAAATACAATTTTATTTTATACCCATCTCTGTGCCAAATAGACAGAGACACAAAAAAAACAGTGTACAAAAACAAACATCAATAGAAAAGTATGCTTCTATCCAAATGTCCAAAAATTGATCAAGGTTGTGACAAATTGCAGAGAAACAACATTTTGTCAGAAAAAAAAAAAGGTAGAATACCAAACAGACAAAAATTCTATGTGCATGTCTTTATACAAAAGTGTCAATGAAACTCTGTTTGTATATGGTTTTTATAAGATAGGTCCTTTAAATGACAGATTTTTCCTACCCATCGCTGTTCACAATCAGTACTGGGAAGGCACTTTGCAACATACAAATATACAAATACAAAAGCAAGAAAACAAACAAACAAATGTCTCCAGTGATGTAATAAGCCAGAACACCATACAAGACAAATAACGACAGCAACAAAAATAACAGACCAAATCCCTACAAGTTAAAATGTATAAATAAATAAGGGCAGCAAATATTCAAATCACACTTACTGGGCAATGGACAATGATTGTTACTATTAGAAGCATAACATTGCAATCAATTAACAGATGTTATGAGCTGTTATTAGCAATGATTAGTCAAATAAGCAAGCTGAAGCAAAAAAACCTGCAGGTTTTCCACTGCCCAGATCAGTCCGCTTCAGATTTTACAGCTGTGCATGAAAACATTAAGTCGAACAAGTACATATGGTAATAAAATAAAGATTTGTGTGTACAATGTCATCTATAGCTTCCATCTTAAGTGGCCGCTTGCAACACTCCTGTAACACTGTACAAACTGCCATTCCAAATACATTTACTGTACACTATACTAATAACCTGCAGGGTAAAAGAAAAAGAAAAGAAACCAGCATTAACACTGCATTTAGAATAAGTCTAACACTAGATACACACTCAAATACTTGCATAATAATACAGACACAACAAAATGATGGATTTGTCAGTATCAACTTAAAATAATTATTTTAAAACTTACTCTTCCAAGAAAGAAAAAAAAAATCCATTCATTTAACAAGGCCAAGGAAAATATATATACAAGAACCCCGTTTACATAAAATGATATAAATGGCCATACATATATACATATTTGTTTTATATATATGAATGTTACATGTCATGTATAGTGACAAGACTTTTAAGTTAAGCAGGAATGTACTGAACCACTTAGAAAAACTCTTGATATATTAAAAAAAGATTACAAAGCCCTCTGTATATATTACATTCTAGAGATAAAGGACATTGGAGAGACTGCAGCATACATACGTGTACTCATACACACGTCATCATTCTCACGCTGTCCTCCTGTCGGCTGCATGATTCAAGAAAATAGCACGTCGCAACAAAACTCAATATATACCTTTTCTTAAAGGAGACTTGGACACCGGTATCAATAAGTTAATAAAATATATTCTTTACTTCTTGCTATATCTTACTGTGAAACCTGAAATTGGTCCCTGTTGGACATTTGTCTCAAAACATGGAAACAAAGAAACACCACAAAAAAAAAAACAAATACAGAGATAACAGCCATTATTTGGCCTGAAGTTTTCAAGGATTTCAATTCATTTAAATATTTGTCAAAGTAATTCCTTCAGCAAAAGTGTAAAACATTTATATGTTATGACTGGTTGCTGTAGGTTAAAGGTCATTGGACTACAACAGTTGCGTAAATGACTCAATGTTTTCTGATTGTGAAAACTTTTGTTTCGTTTAGATTTTGTTAAAATTGTAACACTTGCTATTGTTCTGCTTCTTGGTGAGGTAAGTCTGGGCACTGATAAACTAGAGGTAAATTCTAAAAAAGTTTGGGGGATCAGTTTGTCTTTTAAAGCAAACATCATCCTCAATCCACCATCTGGAAGCTGAGATACACGCGTGTCAAAAAATACCCAATATACATATAATAAAATAAAAAAAATCAGGATAGACCAATGAAATTGAGGATTTGTCCAAAGTGGAATAAACAGATTAGCTGCTTCACACCAAGATGGCATCCATGACGGCAAAGTCAAAACATTAACAAACATTACAATAGTAAGAAATGTGAAAAAAAAAGTAGTCTACGTATGGCGTCAAGGAGTATGAGACAACAGAATAAACTCGCAGTTATCAAACGTTTGGTTATCCAAAAAGGTTAGAAGAAATGTCTGTGTCTCAAAGGGGTCATTTGTCCCCTAAACCAATTCCACTGCTGCCCATCTCAGAGTCCACTAGTGAGGAGGCAAAGGCCGACTGGACGATCTGAAAACCAAAGGATTCAAGAAGTGACATATTCTGTTGGGGGGAAAAAGGTGAGCCGAGATCACCGAGACCGGACCCGGCTGCAGCACGTTTCTTATGAACCCGGTGATGGTGCTTGTTGAGGTAAGACTTTGTGCGGAAAGTCTGGCCGCAGTCGCCGCAGGCAAACTTCTTTTCTTGGTCCATTTTTTGGATGTTTTTGGATCCCCCCGGCGAGGTCACTGCATCCTCAGCTTGGCCATTGAAGATGAAAGATGTCACCTCCATTTCTTCTCCCTCAACTTTCTGTTCAGCTTTGAGGTCCGTTCCGTTGGAAAGGTCCCCGAAAACTGCATCCGATCCATCAGAATCCTGATGGGGACATTTCCCAGCATTCTCCTGCCCGTCTGAGGTAAACACGGAGTGGGGAAGGGGATATCAGGGAAGAAGGGGGACAGAGAGATATATAGGAAGAGAGAAGGAGCCTCACATTTAGCAACATATCTAAAAAATTAACTCTCATGACCACAAAAACTACTAGCTTGTCTATCACTGAGCATTATATTGTGGCGGGTCTAATTTTTTTTGGTGCTGTTATACTTTGGTTAAGAAAGAGAAATTGAATCCTTAATTAAGGGAAACTGTATTCTATTGTGTACAGCACCTAAAGGAAATCTAATTCTGATTCAGATTATTCAGTCCGCTGAGTACCTCTAGAGTCTAGAGCAGTGGCACTTAACTTTAGTTTGGAAACAAAAATGACAAATTATTTTTTTCATAATTTCTGCCAATATTTACTCACCCTCAAGTTGTTCTAAACCTGTATGAATTTCTTCCTTCCATGGAACACCATAGAAGATTTTTTGAAGAAATCTGGGAACCGAACAACATTGGAGCCTATTGATTTATAGTGTATGGATAAGAAGAAAAAAAAAAGTATTCTATGTTAAAAAAAAAAAAAAAAAATCCAGTTTTGGAACAACATGGGGATGAGTAAATGATGACAATTTTCGTTTTTAAGTATAGCTTCTTAGACTTCTTCGGCACAAAGTAGACACTTTCCCAATACCAATCATGAAACTTGATACCCAAAACTTTAATATTTTTTAGTGCTTTTTTTCCCACATGTATAGCTGCCAATAACAAAGTGACACTTCAGGGCATGAGACCAAAGATCATTTCTGATTGGCTTAGAAGCACCTTATTAGGGAAAAATGAGAACTTGTGCTACAACACTGTCATTAACGAGTCACATTGAATCTCTATGAGCAAGATGTTGAGTACCAATGGTCTAGAGTTCCATGCTCTTTAGATTCGATTCCATTCAACTTTATTGTCATTGCACATGTAAGGTACAAGGCAACGAAATTCAGTAAGCATCTAACCATAAGTGCAATAAGCAGTAAGTACATGATATAAAGTGTCTACAATAAGGACATTCGTGTCTTTAACTCTATTCCACTATTTTGTACTCAAACAAATATATATAATTTAAGCTGGCTACAGGGCATTTATTTTATGGCCCCTTGAAACTATTATTAAATACAATCCAGTTCTTCCAAAGTATAAACTACGAAAAACAAAAGAGGTCAGATGTGGGTACTGTTAATGTAAACAGATGAAAATCAAGCAGCATTGAGAACCACCAAACAAAAGCATGAGCAAAATGCTGACGAGTAAGAACTTAAGTGCTTAGCCGATATTTGTGCCAAACTTATTAGTTACAGCATCCAGACAACCTCAGTTCTTTGGCTCACCACATTGCCACCCTCCAAACAGCCGTACTGACCTGTAAGAGGTCCGTGAAGTGGAAACCCTGGTGCTCCAGAAGAGCGGCACTCCCAGAAATAGGGAGTTGGACCTGGCTTGCCCAGAAGCAGCTCAGGCTGCAGGCCCAGGGCCGGAGGGACGGGCTGGGGTAGAACTGGCCCAGTTAGCCCCCGAAAAGACCCCTCGGTCTCTGGAAAGGTAACCAGGAGACGGCGACTGGTGCAAAGGTCTACACCGCCAGTAACCGCCCCAAGAGGTAAGTGATATGGATAAAGGAACAGACAGAGAGGCCAAGGGGGACAATTCGCAGTCAATACAGTCAGATGACCACTAGCTTCACATCAGTTCAGAAACTGTGAAAATTGTTTGTTCAAAGCTAAAATGACAAAAAATTACTTTTAAATGAATGAATCTTTTTCTTTCATTACATGCCAAGCCAGCAGCTCGATGATACTGTTGGAGTGATATTGTAATGGCAATTCTGTACTGATGTAAAGTTAATGCTGCTTTTCTGCTTTATTTCTGCATTACGTTTTGCCTATTAACTCACTTGAAACAAGAAAAACATTTCATCTTAATTCTTGGCATCTCCATTACTAAGGAATCATGGAAATATTCTAGAACACTTCCTTTAGAAGAAGAAAAAAAGTGGTCTCCATAATGTTTCCCATCATGTTCAATAAAGACATTCCCAATCACAAGCTGCTGGATTCTATGGCAATAATTGTTTGAAAAAGGTCCATTAAATCCACAGAAACAATGTACAGCGTGTACATATGCACTTATGTGGACATGCATGAATGATTGATCAAAAATGCTTTCATTATGCCAGCACTTGATGGAGATGATAGTAAGCCACACAGAATGGGACACATGGCCATGCTAAATTGGTCAGCAGCAATGTAAGTGACTAGCAGACAAAGCTGATTGATAGGGCTGCATCTATTATTTAACTCATGTCTTAAATCAACTGTATCTCTAAATTCATCTTATTTAAAATCACGACCACTGAAGATACTTGAAGTAATAGTTCACCCAAACTGAAAATGAAAGTTGTAGATGAGTTTGTCCATTGGAACAGATCTGGAGAAACTTGCTCACCAATGGATCTGGGTCTGCATTGAATGGGTGCCATCAGAATTAGAGCCCAAACAGGTAATAAATACATCACAATAATTCACAAGTAATCAAAAATAACAATTTTAACAAATTATAGACTTGTATTTTGGACAGAAGTAATGGTTTCAAGTTTAAAAAAAAAAGTTGTTGTTTTTACTTCACTAGATGTTAACTGATGGACTGGAGTCATGTGGATCAGTTGTGGAATATTTAGATGCTTTTAACAGCTGTTTGGACTCATTCTCATTCTGATGGCAGCCATTCACTGCAGAGGATTCATTAGTGAGCAAGTGAAGTAAAGCTACATTTCTCCAGAACTGTTCCAATGCAAAAACAAACTCATCTACATCTTGGCCTAAGGGTGAATACATTTCCAGCAAATTTCCATTTTAGGGTGAACAACTCCGTTAAATGTATAACTTTCTTAGAATTTACATCTGGCAGCTGTACATTATAATCAAAAACCCTAAAGTTTACAAAATTACAACTCTACATATGCAATACTTCATCAGTTATACAAAGGTATCATTATAATTGCCCATTTTGGTATCCATTTTGCACAACTCTACTATCTGAGCTAAAGAAATTCATCCTAGCATTCCTCTTAAAAAGTGAAACACAACCCATACTTTCAGCAACAAATATCCTTTCTCATCCACTGAGAGAAAAGTCCTGAAAGATGTTGTGATAGAGGAGAACAGCCAAATTCTAAACAACATAACCCTGATTCCCTGCTGCATTAAATGAAAGATGTGCAGCGCTACAATCTGTGTATGTGGGTGAGTTTCTGTGCAAGCAGATGCAGCATCTGATTAGCAGCAGTGAAAAAGACAGCAAGTGAGCGAGCAACAATTTGACGCTGTGGGGAGAGGCTTGCTTGCCTTCCACTGCGCACTGGCGTCCTGAGTGGTAGGGGGCGCCGTTGTGCATCTGTGGTCTGTTGGTGCGAGGTTCAGGGAACTGATGTGCTGCAGAGGAAGGGAGCATGGACGAGCTGTGGTGCGTTTTTATGTGCACCTTTAAGTAGGATGCAGTAGAAAAACCTGAGACCATCGGAAGAACAAGTAGGAAAAACAAATAAAAACAATAAAACAAAAAGCAGAACAATACTCAGTCTTATTAATCAGAGGTTTATTCTATGACAAAGTACATGCCACGAACCTTTTCAGTACTACTATTTAAAACTTTAGCCTTTTTTCCCTTAGACAGTTTACTGCATTGAACCTAAACTAACTTATTAAGGATGGTGCCATTGGGAATAAAAACATGGATCATTAGCTGCGTATTTCGTATAAATTCACAGCACATGTTCTGCTGTCTATATAAGCTTTTGAAACATTAGTTAATTAAAATGCATGTTTGACCAGTACCTTTGTTGCATATTCCACAGTAGTTATGAGGTCCTTCACTGTGTTTTTTCAAGTGGTCGGTCATGTAGGCAGCCCGGAGGAATTTTCCACACACTTGACATGGTATCTTATCTTCATGGCACGCCAGGTGTGACCTCAGGCGATCTCGTGTTGCGAAGGATGCATTGCAAATCTAAAACATTTCAAGATATGGTTTAGAATATTTCAATTCCAATCTTCTACATAGAATGAATGTGAATGAGGACCTGGGCTGTCAAAACAACATCCGAAACAATAAAAAGGCATTATTAAATGATCATCCCATCCTAAAAGTGGTCAATATGACTTGTGTGTTACATATTGCAAATATTTTGGAGCCAAATTATATTATAGCTTTGAGTGAAGAACCAACAAAAATGTTATATCACCATGAATTAATTTTTTTTTTCTATAGAATATTGCAGTGTTTACTAAAAATGATCTGTGCACATCACTTTTTTAAATTCATGTACTATTGTAATTTTTAAATCAAGAACATTAGTACAGACGATTTTCAAAAAACTAAATCAAGTCCCACCCTGCATTTTTTCTTTTTCCAAAAAGTTTTTCTAGATGTCACAGTAGGGTACAGAAGATAATTCTAAGTTTCATGCCGACATTAAGTCATTATTTACTGATAATCATCCCCTGTTGCAAATTGTTAACCACTGTGACCACAGTGTTTTCACATGCACTTTAAAAGTTGTATTGCAGTCCAACTAAAATCATGCCAGTCAGGTTTTTGCAAAGTTAAACTAACAGACTAACAGATAATTCAACTGTACTTTGGCTTTGTCCAGCATGTAGCATGATAACAACTACAAGTTAAACTAATCTGATCTATCTGGTTTGTGAATGAGTCATTTGTTGCATCTTAATTCACCAATTTATACTATACCCTAAAAGTATATATTTTTCTGTTAAGAAAAAGTACATACGTTTGAGTGTGTAGCAGAAGAGTAGACTAGTTTTGAGAAATAGTTTTAATAGACCACTCTGTCACATAGTTACTTGCATCCTCTCACTGTAATCTTAAAACGTCCTCACATGTACACACTCCACATTTCAGGTAATTTCATTTATTTACCAGGGTATACCTTTGGAATACTAATTTCAACATACTAAGATTTGGAAAACACTAATTCTAAAATGTAATATTATTTAAGATGGATAGCATGAGAATTACGTAGGACGCAGCAAGTGAGAGGAGATTTGTGAACTGCAGCAACTGATTAATTAAATAGATTCAAAAAGCGATAAATTAAATTAACTGGGGGAAAAAATTGCTCTTGCGCCAAGAATTTAAGTGAAAAACAATTAAAATTCAGGGGGCAGTTGCATATAGTGCTTGGAGTAGTCTTAAGTCAACTAACATTTTCTGCAAGACTGGTCAAAATATTTTCAAGTCAGTTACATAAAAAAATTTATAAAAAAAAAAAAATCAAAGCATTAAGACTGGTTATCACTTGGATACCTACTAGTAAGTCAAAGTAGTTCCCTATCAAGTTCCCTCCTTTCAGAGAACTGATATTACATACATAACCGGAAACGTTCTTAAGATACTGTCTGAAGATACTGGCTATGTTTATGCATCTGGTCCCAAGTCTGTTTCTCACACAAAGCTTCATATGGCTTCATAATTTGTATGGACCATATTTATAGTACTTTATGGAGCTTTTTGTCATTTTGGAGTATGACATTCCTATGTGACTTTCAATATATATAAACAAGTACCTGGAAAATAATTCCAGAAATTCACTTTCTGAAAGAAAGTCATACACATTTAAAACAACACAAGTACATAAAGTTTAGTATTTTTCACCTGACATTTGTGAGGTCTCTCTGTGGTGTGAACCTGCTTAATATGTCCATTCAGATGGTCTGGCCTACAAAAACATCACACAAACAATTTATGATGATGACACAAAAACATAAGCGAATGCTATATTTGTAATAAATGCATCTATAAATGACTGCACTCACCTGGAGAAACCTTTACCGCAGCTTTGACAGACATACGGTTTACCCACCGAGCCGTCGTGAGACCGCACGTGGTAAGACATCCTATCCTTGCGTTTGAAGCGCAGCCCGCACACCGGACACGCGTACGGTTTCTCGCCCGAATGTGACAGTTTGTGCCGGTTGAGGTGGTAGACGTCACGGAAGACCTTCCCGCACAGATCACACGCGACGTGTCGTCTCGTCCTCTCGCGTTTACGGTTGTCCGCGGGCAGACCGTTTTCCTGAAACTTCGACTGGGGATGAGAGACCATCGCCGGGCCGTCCACAGCGACCAGCTCCACTCCCGTGCTCACCCCGCCAGTGAACGTCCCGTGCTGCATCTCGTGGTTTCTCAACTGGACGTCGTCTGGAAACATCTTACCACAAACCCCGCACGAGAAAATGCCCTCATTTTCGCTTTGAGCAGTGCTGTTATTGTAAGTGATCGGCTCTGTTGTGGGCTCTTTTTTGGGTCTCCCTCTAGCTCGCTTGGCGCCGTCGCTGTTGGGAAAATCCAGCGGGGAAACCGCTAAGTGATCGGTGGCTGGTGCTCCGGGAGCGGCCGCCTGCGATTTATTACTCGGTTGCGTCGGATCGCCACTGTCACTGTCATTGTTGTCGGTAAACACAGCGCCGTTAGACACGCTCCCGTTTGACATGTCCACGGGCAGGGGATATGACAGCTGCTCAGCGGCCCTGAACAGACTGTGCTCGCCTCCTCGGGAAGGAGGCACGAGGATCTGCACGTTGGACTGTTTGATGACCTCCTGACAGATCTCGATGACGGATCGCATGAGCAGAAACTTCGCCGCGGTCATGAGCTCCGGGAAGCACTCCAGACGCACCACGATCTTAGACGTGTACGCGAAGTCCAAGATGTCTCGGAAAACTTTGGGGCTAATCGTGTGCATCTCCAGCTCTTTGCTCTGGCTGTCGTCTTCCGTTTGACAGCTGAACACCGACTCAAAATACTCGCTGCACGCCGCCAACACCGCCTTGTGCGCGGGGAAGCTCTCCTCTCCGACGCGCAAGATAACATCACAAAACCTGCCTCCATCTTTTCTCTGGCTGTTGAGGTTGTGTAGCATCTCGGCGCTGTGTTTGCTCACCTGGTACGTGTAGGAGGAATTCCACGGCTGTTCTGTCCTCTCCATGCCGCCTTTATTTAACAACCGAGCCTAACGCATACGACGGAAGAGGTAGACAAAGCCAAACGAACGGCAAACACCCAATAAACAGAACTACTCAGCAGCGACCACCACTCCTCGCCTTTTTAGCATTTAACATGTTAGCAGGGGGAAAAATGGCAGCCCCCCAGCTTCCTGTGAACTTTGACCTTTGCTTAAAGGGAGGGGGGTGTCGTTCGCGTTTTATAATTTCCGTTTTAACAATGTTTAATACATTACTTCAATCCAAAGATAAGGCGCGGATACTAGTCCCACATCGAAATTTAAGTTTCGTGTCCGTCTTCCTGGTTCGCAGCGTTATGAATTCACATCCTTGTTTTCCAGTGAGCCCCCTCCCTCAAATGTACGCCAGACACTGAATACATGACAGCAGACCCTTTCTCTACACTAACATATTTAGGAAATATACGGTAAACGAGAACAAAATTAAAGTGAACAGTCAAAACTCTTGAAATGACACAGTAGCCTAGACAGACAGCTGCTCTCCTGAACTGCTAGTGTACTTTTCAATCACAAAGACACAGACAATAGACTAAGGTAGTTGTTGAGGACTGTACTCTGGCTTGCAGTGTGTCTGGATGCTGTATTGTTCGTACTTGTGGTAATCTGATGTACAAATACTTTAGGGAAATACTTTTTTTTTTACATTAAATAGCTACATAATGCAATTTTATATATTTAGATTTTATGTATATATATATATATATATATATATATATATATATATATATATATATATATATATATCCCCCCCCCCATTTACTCATCCCATTTTTAGTATCGGTCTTGTCACTATCAAGATTGTGTTGTGGAAGCTTCCGTCACCAAAACATATCACACTGGTTTCACACCAAAATATTTACCATTTTTGAGTTCATTGTCTTTCTTGGACAGCAAATCCAAATGTCTATTTATATATAAAAAAGTTAAACTTAAACTTTTTTACTAGTTATTACAATCAATTTAGCCTCTAGGACTTCGTTTTGCATTCATATTAATTTTGTGTTGTACTTTCATGTAGTTTTTCTGCTTTTGAGCTTTTTTAGTTTGTTTTAGTTCATGCATTATCCAGTGTCCTTGGATTTGTAAAAAGCCTGATTAAACACAGAACAATACTGTGCAGAGCAAATTTCAGTAAAGGGAGTATAGCTTGGACATGCATGGGTAACACTAGAACAGACTCTAATTTATGGACCAAGGACACCAGATACATGCAAAGCTATGAAATTCTATGAACATTTTTTTGCTACAGCAGTTTTGCCACTTTGAAAATACACTTGGCAAAAATATACCAAGATGACTGTCTAGTTACACTGGAATATGAATGAACTGTGGCATAAAAGCAAATGACACTGCAATATAGCTACAGCCATTCAATGCAGAAGACTTGTTCCTCAATCAACCATTTGGAATGTCCGTTTTTTTATTCTAAGACCTTGAAATCACTGAGTCAAATACAGTTTTGTGAGAATTATTATTTTTTTATTTAATTTTTCTTATATTTAACTATTTGTGCTACCTAAATTAATAGCAAATTACTTAATTGTAATCCCCTGCCACCCTAAAACAAATGTGATTCAAAGCAGTGCTTCTCATAAGGTGACTAAGAAGACTGGCTGGAGGAAGGATGGGAGGGTTCTTTTTTTTTAAAAAAAAAAAAAAAAAAGGGGGGAGGAAACAAAGGCACAACTAGCATTCACTTCTTGGGGTGGAAGAATGTCCCCTCTTGCAGAACAATCTGGCTTCAATACTCCAGCAAGTTTCAAGGGCATGCATCTCTGGATCAGGGATGCATTAAAACACTACACACAAACATCTCCTTTCCAACAAATCCGCAATACTGTCCATTCCCACCCAGATCAACCCTAGATGGGAAACATGGAACACTGTGCAGATAGTGTGACTGGACAAAGAAAAAGCAACTTTGCAGTTTCTCATTAGTTGGATAACCTTCCCCACATGAAGACAGAAGAAAGAAAAAAAAAAGTCAATTCTATGTACAAGGTGGAAATTTCCATAATCTGTACAAATTCAGGCCTATACATTATTTACTTTACTGCAAAAAGAAAGTTCAAAACAAAAACTATGAGAAATTTGTGACAAAAACGTCTTTTCCCTCTTAACTTCAGGCCTTCTCCAAGAAAAAAAAAAAAAAAAAAAAAAAAAAACACACCAAGGGCTCTGACATCTGTACATAATGGTATAAATCAAAGTTCATATCTCTCCAACTAGAGGGTAGTGGGGAAGGGAAGGGATGTCTTGCTTCGCTCCTGCTGACTGCTCCGAGGATGTCATCACTGCCGGAACTCGAGCTCGTCAACACTGATTACTTTAGTCGATGGCATGGAAGGGAGGGGCTGTTGTAGCACGTCAGATCCAAACCACTTTGCCAGACCTAGAGGAGGGCTACCCCCTCTTCGCTGGGAATGGTTTGTCCGATGGGGACCGTGGCTCTGTGACTGTGGGCCTCCTGATGGAGCCACTGGCAGATCTGTGGAGTATGTTTTTTAATAAAAATTTTAAACCATAAAAAGATAAACCATCAGCATATTTATTTGCTCTCTTCTGTCTGCAAGTAAACTTTCAGTAATAAACATGTTTAAAAGCTTGAATCTAGTAAACAATAGCAAATTGGCTGATTCTAAAGAAAGTTTCAAAAGACTTCCATATCAAATACATTTTTGACTTGATTAAAAAAAAAAATCAAAATTTTCTTTTTTTTTTTTAGTTTCCAGAAAAACATTAAGCTGCACAACCATTTCAGATAGCTGAGAAATGATTTTAAAATATTAAGTGTAAATTTAATTTCACAATTTATATCATGATATGGTAATTTTTCGTTATAAGAACAGAGGCAAGTAACAAACAAAAAGGATCAATACAATAAAACAGACGGATGAAATAAACCGATTTAAGGTACAGAAGGTCTATTTAACAGTAGAATTCAAGGAGATGATACTCAATGCAGTCCTTTTTATATTTTGAGTACTTTGTCTTCACTATATGAATGAAACATCATACATTTATTAAAGATAGTAAAGTGAGTCCAGATTAGTGAGTGATTTTCTATTTTTCCTGATTAACATTGTAGAGACAGCAGCAGGAATATTTGTCTACGGTCATTTTTAAAGGTCCCATGACATGGATTATTTCCTTTTCTTTAAATGCTTTTTAATGTTTCCTTAGGTGTACTTAAGAGGCGCTAAACTGCAGAAAATTCAGCCCTAGCATTTGGGGGAAGTCATGGCTTAGTTAGAGAGTTTGACTCCTAACCCTAAAGTTGTGAGTTCAAGTCTCGGAACTGGCAATACCACGACTGAGGTGCCCTTGAGCAAGGCACTGAACCCCCAAACGGCTCCCTGGGCACTCCAGCATAAATGGCTGCTCCAGGTGTGTGTTCACTGCTTTTTACTCATCCAAAGTGCACATACACACTGAGCACAAATCTTTTAAATAATTTAAAAAGAATTATTTATTCTTTAAAGTGATTTTAATAATTATTTAAATAATTGTAAGTTTAAATAGTCATTAAGATTTGTGGAGTTGTTCATCACAGCACCAAATACTTACATATTTACATGATCTATTTTCAATCTCTTTTTTTTACATTTTAATCTGGACTACAACATACCCTAGATATTGTTCGAAAGTGTTTTGATTATTGTTTGTTCACACTATACATTAGGGCTTCATTAGTCAACAGTTAATTTAATAAACTGCCAGTGAAAAATTCGGAACATTCATTATCTTATGTATTCCAATAAACACGTTAAAATCAAAAATTGCAACAGCGTTATTTAATGAGCCAACATGAACTAGGAGTTTAACAAAGTTTAATAACTTCTGTAGCAAGTGTAACTTTCTCATTGTGAATGTTAATGCATTAAGGTTAAGTAATGAGATCTTATTGTAAAGTGATACCTATTGGTCTTTATAGTTCTTTGCACTTTAATCTGTGAATTTCTTTTCTCTTTATATGCTTTTCTGTATAGTTATTTTTGTTATAAGAAAAAAAAAAAAAATCAAACCTGTTATACTGTTAGGATTCAATATCGTGATAATACAGTATACCGCAATAAAAGCATTAGCAATTAATCGCAACATGAAAACTGCATATCCCTACATGCAACTACTCTTAATTTAGTAATTTTAACACACTGGTGCTGTACTTACTTGGTCTCTGCTGCTGTTGAAGCTGTTGCTGCATGACTGCTAACTGCATGTGTGTTCCTGCAGCTCTAGGGGCCATGAGTGGATGCCCTGCAGGACCAAGGGGATACAGAGGCTGCCCTAAGAGGGCTGGGGGTAAACCCTGAAGCTGAGACAGGTCTACAGCCTGAGGGAACATGCCTATTCATGCAGAGGAAAAATAAAAGAACTTCACGAACACTGTTTTCAGTTACCAACAGGAATACGGCTGGAATGGTTAAGGAGGAAGAGAAATCAAAAAGGTGTTAAACCAACCTGTTTGTAATAATGTGGGTCCGAGTTGAGGCTGGATGCCCTGAGCCAGCATTCTCTGCATCACGCCCGGGTGAAGCTGGGGTGGAGGTCTGACCAAGGGGACGTGGGGAAGCAGAGGGACTGGATACATCTGGGGTCTGGGGAAGGGAGAAGATGGTCCTGGTGACAGCATAGTGGGAGTGTGGCCTGTTGTTGAAGGAGGCCTGGGTCGGTCTGGGTCTTTATTATAACGACTCTGAGTAGGAACAGGGGTGGAGCATGCCTTTACCCCACCAGTCTGAGGACCACTGGTGTCCCCATCTTCCAGAAATGAACTGGGTGATGGAGGACCATCTATAAATGGAAGGAAACTTCTTTAGGAAATAAGAAAAATAGAAAGAGCTACTCCATTTATTCAACCTGCTCTAATCTCTTGATATATGTGCATTGTTTCATACCCTCCTGTGAATTATGGGAGTTCACAGTCTCCTCCTTGCTTCCTGGTCTACTCCCAGGATCATCTCGACTTTTCTCTTTTGACTCATACATTTTTTTGATCACAGAAGTGGGAGTGAAGGATGGAGACAACTGCAGCAGGGGAGAAAATGTTGCTTAAATCAAACAAGTCATTCGTTTCCATTTGTGTTTTTTGGTCTATATAGAGACATTTAAGTTACTTAACAATAAAATGGCTTTTTAAGTTGATAATACATCAGGGGCCATATTCACATTTTAAATCTTTGCACTAAGCTCTCCTTAATAACAGTTAATGTTTTTAGCTAAGAATTTCCTCTTAAAACCTACTCACAAAACTGCCGATACCAATTTTGTCGTAGCATAAGATTTTTCCCAGTTCCTTAGTCAAAGGCTGAACTGGTTGCTATGGATGATGTCATCAAGCTTACTAAGCCAACAGTAATTGGCTGAGAGGGGATGGGTCTCGGTCAGTGTTTTATTCAGAGATATGGTAGAATGAGGTAAATGTTTGTCTATCATTCATCGACCTCAAATAAGGCTTGACATTTGAAAATTACCTTGCAAGTTGTAGCAACTTTTTACAACCGCTGTATAAATGTGTACTATTAAGCACATATTCAAGTGTTTTTTCAGAGTGTGGAATCTATTAGCACACAGAGGCACCAGGGCAATCACTGGCATTTTTTCCTGACAACAGTGGAAACAAATCCTCCATCATGTTTGTTCAATACAGAGGAGTAATAATTTGAAAGGGTGTACTCAAAATATTAGCTAAATGTTGTGCTTTTGTAAAGTAAAGAAAAACAGGAATGAGCTTACTGCTGTCTCGCAGGCTCTTTAAACTGGAGCACATCATAAAAATTAAACACACAATTATATCTACAGAAAGACTGTAATGTCTACTTGTAAGTTAACTAATTAAAATCCAAAACCTCACATTATGTTATCCATTTGAAATGTGCCTTTAGAGAAAATGCACATCACTGTACTGAAGAGATGGCAAGTCAGCGTCA
Source organism: Carassius auratus (assembly GCF_003368295.1). NCBI lineage: Eukaryota > Metazoa > Chordata > Actinopteri > Cypriniformes > Cyprinidae > Carassius > Carassius auratus. The sequence goes on along the minus strand of NC_039273.1, from coordinate 7,968,964 downwards.
TTAGCTTCATCTTTGCAGATGACACAGACTCAGAAAACAGTAGTTTATTAACTAAATATTTCCTTACACCTTCATAGTCAATCTCTTTGCCAGTACTTTGTGGCAAGCTTTGTGTGTGCTTGAGAGCAGAATAGGCCATAAATGCTCATTATGGCTTAGTGTTGGTTGAAGCGTTCAACACTGTATGATGAATAAATCTCTTACTCACATCGCACGTACGTCTGCACTTTGTCGTTTATGATAAGAGTTTGCAAGAGCAGAATTCAGTCAGCGAGCGCACACACTAAACAAAACTCCGGTGTTTCAGCAATGACTCATCTGAATTTCAAAGGCATCAGCCATAGACTAGATCTCCTATCATTGATACACAATGCTATCGTCACAACTAGAGTTGTTCCGATTCCGATACTAGTATCGGAAATATCTCCGATACCACAACAAATTCTGGCATCGGCGAGTACATGAACCCATATACCGAATCCAATACCATTTTCCTACACAAAACCTAGTTATGACCGCTAGCTTTGCCCAACCGCTGCACGGTTCTACTTCGCTGCTCAGAATGCATTGCAAACACAGGAAGTTGTGTTGTGTTGCCAAAAGAAACCCGTTTAGAGCAGCGAAGAAGAAATGAAAACGCATTAGCAGCACTGATCTATATATGACTGGATCGCTCATCGCGTTCTAAACTGCCAACAGACAGTGAAGCCACTTCTATATTATAGATCAGTGGTTAGCAGTATGTCTCTGTAGTACCGGTAGTTACCAACTCCTGAGTATATTCGGTACCCGCAGCTGAGTTCAGTTGCTTCCGTGTTAAAGCGCAGGGCTCCAGACAGTAGCCGAATATATACTAGTGTCTGTGAATATTAAACTGCAAAACACTATTTAAATATTACTTCTACAAATTCTACATCTCTGTGGGTGACTGACGCAGATGGAGCTCACTGTGTTGTAGTCTCCACTGTGTGTCACTATATGAGGATACGAACAAATAAACAGTCACTTTCATTTCATTTGAGAAAACTGTCATGTCAATTTACTCATGTTATACCATTTATTTTAATGGGCTGCCATGAAGATCTTTGAGTGTCTGTTTATGATAATATATTAAGCTACTGTTGTAGCCTACAGTAGATTTAGCTATGTCTCTATGTAGTAATAATAATACGTCTCCAAAAATAATAATAATAATTATGCCTAGACTGTTGCTTGATTTTTTTGCTTGTTTTGTTGTAAAGAGATTATCTAATTAATATATCATTTTTTATATTCCTAGACTTATTTGTTGCAGTTTTTTTTATACAGTTATATTGTAAAACTAAAATACCTTTTTTAGTTGCAGTGTTAGATTTTTGGCTGCATTTGAAGTTATTTTTCACTTAAGAAAATAGTCAAATTGATGTCAGATAATAAAAATACTGTAATTAATACAGTAGTTCACGATGTATTTGTTCATGTTTTTTTAAGGGATCAGTCTGAAGCACACCATAAGAATAATTCTAGCAATTTACACAGGGCTAGTAGTATATACAGATACAGACCCTATTATGGTTTACTTCTTGCCCAACTCGTACATGAAAAGGAATCTAATTCTACTAAAGGGAAACTGTGAAATGCTTCTAAAATGTTGGGAGTGTGTCCTAAAATTAGGACTGACATGCCCATTAAATTTTTAAGAGTTTCTCCTAAATAATCAAGTTAGGAGCTTCTTTTAGCCTTAGATTTTTGTTAATATGGCCCTTAGATGATCAAATGTCTCAATGACCGTTACATTAAACATCACAGATTTGACTTACTACACTTGTTACTGTATTGCCAGGTGAGGCCCGGCCAGGCAGGTGAGGGCCAGGTGAACGGTTCATCCTGGTTTGTCTACAAAACAGGATGATACAGATGCATAAGATGAGTACTAAGAAAGCTCAATGATTCATAAGGATGAAACAATTAGCAAGACATGCTCTGTGCCTTCCTGTGACCTGCTATGGTCTCTGATAATCCAAATTACCTGTTGCGAAACACCATATCGTGAGCCTGTTTGTTGTAGCCTTGTTGGTACTGTTGGCGATTAAGAGCTGCCAGATCCTGCTGAAACAAAGCTTCCAGATTGGCCTGGTCCACTCCCATTGGCAAAGCTCTAATCTAAAAATAAGGAATTCATCTGATTAACAAATAATGCAAAACCAAGAACAGTACATTTTATTGTAATTTGTTAACAGCCTTTCCCCAAACAGAAAAAAAGATCTGCAAAGTTACAAAGCTCAAAGTCCAATTCAGGAGATATTTTAACAAATCACTTTTCAAAAACTACAACGAACGACTCATTTGGACTACAATGCTTATTTTCCGGAATTTGTGATCTCACAAAGATTGACGAATGGAACAAGACCTGGTTGAGCTGCACTAGAAAAGGCAACAAGTTATCACTATGTCAGAGACGCACTAGTTTTCCCAAGGCAGACGAACGTGGTTACCATTTTCGGGATTTAAAATTGTGCTCAAATTGATTTAATCTTGACAATATTTACAGTGAAGATTGCAGCAAGCGGCTGTGATAAGATCAGATCAGGCGCCGAGTGCTGTCAATCACAGTACACACTGGCCCAGCTAACCAATCACAGCACATTTTGTATTTCAGAAGGCGGGCCTTCACTTGATACAGGAGATATTTTGGCCGTTCATGCCTGACTGGGGAGAGAGGTGTTAATGGTAATGTAAAATGTGAGAAAAATATTGGTTTTTTTTTAACAACCTAATAGGAGCCTGTTCTAGTAAACCCACAAAACAAAATAAAGACTTTGAAAAAGAGCCCCTTTAAAACCAAAGACAGAATTGATGAAATGTAGACTTTTTGAAATGATACATGCATCCTTTTAAAAAAAAGAAAAAGAAACATTTTGATATCTGCCCATAGTATTTGAGTTTTACCTGTGGTAAAGTCCTGGCCCGATTCAAGTCTGGAATTTGATCCAACACAGTTTGTGGGCCAGCAGGGAACCCTGAGATTCAACAAAAGATGGGTGAGGAACATGAAATAAATCATATTTGCGTTCACATTCAACATGCATCTATTGGTTTTAAATCAACTGAACTCATTTTACCAGTTATAGGGGGCATGCCCGGGAAAAAGTCCTGTATAGGGGCTCTCTGTTGAAAGAGTGGGGGTGAAGCGCGGTGGTGTACGAGGCCAGGCACAGGGGCAGGAACAGGGCCATGAGGGGCAACCAACAATTCCTGAAGCACAAGATTCATTCTCAATTCTTGCTTTGTTTTGCCTCAAGACTGCAGGACAGATGTCAATTACTAAGTATACTAGTGCCTCAGTTATTACAACTTTTTTGGCACACACTGATTTGTGTGCATGAACTTCAGGTTAGGGATTACTGAAAACAGTTTGCACAGTTTGTTACAGTGGTACACGTCAGTCACATCACATAACTAGGTGTACTGATGTCCTGACAAGTAAAAATTATTTGATAGAACTTGTATTCAATAGGGATGCACCAAATATTCGGCCACCGAAAATTTGTTTGAAAATGGCCCAAAAAGGCATTTTTTTAATCGAAACATGGCCGAAATGTGATGACACAAAAAGAAACCGTGACCTGCATAGTGCAGACCACGAGCTCCCCGTGACATTCACTTCACACCAGTGGGTCATAATAGAGAACATTCTCTATTATGATATTACTGCACCAAGACGAAGTGCTTACAAGCACTTGCCATGGTATTCCGCCACACAATATAGTTATCCATTTTACACGCTTAGAAAAGCGCAACGTTTTGTTTTGTGTTACCATCCTAGGTCGAGTTACACTACGCGAGTAACTGTATTTAAATAGGGAAAACGTGGAGGTGTTTGGTAGCTTCTCTGCTTGGCCCATATTGAATGAATGGGCTAAGCTAAGTGCTTTCAAAGTCTCACCGCGCGCCAAAGCGATTGAGTGCACGCGCTGAGACGAGAGAGGTATGTATCAACTCATCTTAGTTAAAGGAAAAAACATCATTTAATATGAAAACACGGTGGAGTATCCCTTTAATAAATATTTGAATAATTCGTAATAGATGTATTTTTTTAAACTAATATTTTATCATTTATGCAATTGCAATGTCTTTATTTTAGTAAAGTTAGTACACAGTCATAGCAATAAATGCACTAATAATTGGCATAATGTATTTCGGTGTTTTTGTTTGTGGCCTTGGTTTTCTCTTTTTCCGTTTCATCCAAGAATTTTCATTTAGGTGCATCCCTAGTACTGAACAAACAGAATGTCCTTGACAGATCACCTGAAAGATGTTTTTCTGCTGGGAGGTGGGTACCTGCGCCTCTGATAAGGACACAAGAGCAGGATCCACTGACTGCTGCTGTAACTGAACAAAACCAGGGAAAAAGTGATCATGGTGCGAGTTTCAACATGAACCAGACAAAAGCAGACTTGATTCAATGCATGCCATTTGGTTCATCAAGTTTTGTTAGCTAAAGCCATAAACACTGATCACTGATGGTGCCTACATCACACCAGTGATAACTTGAGGCAAAAAAATTTAAATAAAAACAATAAGCCAAGCATGTTATAAAAGATTCACTGTAGTCAGAACAGGATAATACCAAGCAAAGCATGCAAAAGTTCACAGACAAGTGAGCCACAACCGCTAAACACAAATTTATGCCCATCACTAGTCAAAATAAACACTCATTTACTAGCCCAGATCAACTAGCAAGTAAACAGCGCTGGCCTGCTTGCATGCAAAGGCAGGTAATCTTTGAATGCAACAATCTGGACGATCAATGCATCGGTCTCATACATGCAGCTTTACCTGAGGCTGGACAGTATGTAGCAAGCTCTTACAAAACCATGCAAACATAACTGATGGTTGCATACTTACACTGCTCCCGCTGGCTTTGGGGTGGGTGGGCAGGGTTCCACTTGCCTTCATGGTGTTGACTAACTTATTAAATGCAGACATGTCAGGGTCTCGTGGTCGTGGCGCAACTCCGGTACCTTCCGTGAGAGCCTTTTCAAGGTGCTCCACCATGAAGGGGGTTCCCCCACCTCCGCTGGGCTGCTTTTGAGGTAATGATGGAGCCGGTTCAGGCTGCATCTTCAGGGCCTTCAGACTCCCTTCCACTTCCTCCAAAGACAACACCACCCCTGAGTTTGCTATAAGGCGGCAAACAGAAAAAGTTTGTTTTGATTATCTTATTAGAAGTAGCAATTTGATATATTGATGAGAAACATCTGTGGCCTGCTGTCTAGAGATAAAGTTGTATATTTAAAAAAAAAATAAAATAAATCAATATTCCAAAAATGCTAAAAACACAGAATGCTACTCACTGCTCTCTTTTAGGTGAGCCTTGTTGACATTCAAACTAGACAGTAGAGGTTTCAGGTCAACGTTGGCTTTATGCAGCAGCTCCAATATGTCCACCTTCTCTTTGCGTTCCACTGAAGAGATGGGGGTGAAGTATAAAGACGTACCCTGATTCAGAGATCCAGTATGAGGATCGAGACCTGACACAGACACGCACAAAATTATACAACAAAAAAGGACAAACTGACGCATCAAGCAAGCTTTTTACATTTGCTTTACAGATTCCATATTTACATTAACTTTTCATCAGAGGTATTAAGTAGTGGGCAAGTAGTGTTATCGTACATTTAAAGAATACTTCAGAATATTACACTTTTTTTTTTTTTTGTTACACACTGAGCATAAGAGACTTTTAAATTGCAGTGTAAAGGGTTGTCCCCGACTATTTTCCATTGTTGCCGATATTCGACTGATAGTCGAATCATGTGTTTTGGAGGCAGGGCAAAATACACATTACCAAGAGTCAAGTCAGACATTCGTCATAATTACGTTAACACACAGGGAAAATGTGTAACGGACATCTCAGATACACATGGGGTTTTGTTTTGATTAAAACAGTTAACATTAAACGTCAGTGAAACCCTAAGAATTCACAATTTTACAAGTGTTCTCATTATAACGCTATGTATATGACAGTAGTTAAATGTTCTGTATTTCTGTTTTGAGCTGAGAGCACTGAAGATGACCAGTAGAAAAGCATTTTATAGCAGGTTTTTAATAAATGGGATTTAACTTCCATATCTCATATAGAATACACTATTTAAATAAAATAACGTTAATACAGTGTTGGGGGTAGTTACTCAAAATTAATTAGTTACTAGTTACTTCTGTAAATTGTAATGAGATTACTAGTTACCACATTTGAAAAGTAACTTCACTACTTATTACTTTACCTTTTTAGGGCCCTATGAAACCAGCTTTATTTTTTCCCAAATTCCGTTTTAATTTTTCTGGATTCCGTTTTTTTTTCTCAACTCCTTTTTAATGGTTAAATTTAATTGTATTAATCAAATACTTTTATTTAAATTAAACCGTACTCTTATTTTGACATGTTAACATGAATACCTTTACAGTTCCGTGCATGTGATGTGACGCTAGTTTTACTCAAATCAAATGCTTATTGAAGTGAACACAGCATGACTCTCAGTGCAGTTCTGGAGGGGGAAAAACATTTCATAAGGCTATTTTAAGATATAATTGAATAAATTAAGTTGTTTTTATGCATGGAAATATGTCAATGACTTGCGGAAGTGTATGAAAACCAGCTAAGTATGCATGTATTAGACGTGGAAGTAACGTCTCTCTCTCTCTCTACTGTATAAAAAGTATATTATATATTATGTCAAGTATAATATTATACACTACAATATAATATAGTATTCTAGTTATTATATCCAAGTTGTCTGTCTGGAACTCACCATTAGGTTAAGGTCAATAAACGAGCGTGTACTACGAGTCATTCTATAAGGTGACATTTCAGCACTTGACAAACGGACAGCGACTCCGTAACTAATCCGTTACTTTGTAACTTCTTACCCCCAACACTGCTTTAATATTACAACTTATCGAAAAAAAAATCCAGTCTTTCTCACCTGCCTGTGTCCAATTTGTGTCTTGTTAAAGTTTTAAAACCCTGCCGCCAAGATGCTCCTCTGTCGATCACGGATTATGGAAAGTGAAACTTAAATCTATAGGGTTATTTGGATTTATTCATGCACTTTAAAATATTTATTTGAAGCTACTTTTCAGATTATTATTATTATTATTATTATTATTATTTACAGCCTTATTTTAATAGGCTGTATATTAACTTATTGGGAAAAACCAGTAGTTCTATGTAAAATCAGACATTTGAGCAACCCCACACAGCAAAAATCAGCCTCCTCCTATAGAAACATTGAATCTTCAACTATTCGGGGTCTCCCCTAGTAGTGTATATTAGCAGCATAATACATGCAACCAAAAGATACAATAACTTGCATGGTTTGCAGGAAGTGTACAAAAATAAACAGCTAAATAATTTCTTTTTTTTGCTTAAGCTGATTTTTAAAAACTAATGTCCATGTTTGTGCACTGTAATAGGAAAGGGTTACCTGCTAGTCTCTCCAACTCCTCATGTGGTGTGGAACGCAGACTGCTGGAGTGGCTGCCAGAGGGACTTCTGTTACTGGAGAACCAGCGACTGAAACGACTGGACATGACAGGACCCTCAGCAAGGACATCTTCAATCATCTGGGGGAAAGAAAGTGAAGGCCTGGTTTAAACTGTTACAGCACAGAAGCAGGAAAAGGCCATGGGGAGCGGATGACACTTACGTGAAGAGTGTCTGCAGACTGCTTAGCGTAATGGGGTGAAAATGGGCATTTTGGAGAATAGTTGCATTTACAAGATCCCCACGTATTTCCAAAAATAAATTATAATTTGGCTCAACCCCCATCAACCCAATCCCAAATTCCAGAAGTATCAGTACAATCTTTAAAAGTCAGATGGGCATAAATTTGCATTTCATTGAGCTTTCTATACAACAAATAAAAAACAAAAAAAAACAAATAGCTTGATGCCACACATCCGCAAAACCAATCATTTCATATTTCTAACACCAGTAATCAACAGCAACATATAAATCCAAAAAGGTCTGCTGAACTGCTCTGCAATCACAAATACATAACTACCTATCATTAGATTCATTTAGTAGGCACATTTATCTAAAGCTATGAACAAGTGAAGAGATATTCACAACAGATTCATTATAGAGTCACATCCAGCCATATGAGAAGTACTGCCTTGAAAATAACTATCAAAAAGAGTTACAAACGTATAAGGAGCACAGTGAACGGTACAGAGTAGAATTAAAAAAACAAAAAAAAACATAAAAACCTTACATTCAGTATAGTGTACTGTATAGACTAATTAAAGTGCTCATAAAGTCCCTAATAACTACATGGAGCAAACATTTCTCAAAACCCCCAAAATACCTGAGGAGTGATTTTTCTATTCTTTCTCGCTTTAAGACAAGCCAGATATTATGTGACCATCACCCTTAGAAGCATGCAGTGCTCCCCATATCTTACCGAAGCCAGACCAGGCATGGTCTTTTCAAGATTGAAGAACTCATTGAAGTCAAATTCTCCAGGGGTTTGCTCAGGTAGAACCTCAGCATGTGGAACTTCTTGATCTGCTAACTCTTGAACCGCTTCACGATCCCCAGAGAGCCCACCATTACATTCAACTGTAGGTATGAAAGAAAAAAAACATGCTGATAAAGAGGTTTAGCCCCTAAAATGCTAATTTTACCAAAGCAACCCTGCTAAAAAATTTATATTTTAACCCTGGGAGGCAATTTTTATCGGGGAACCTCCTGGAACACGATTGTGCTAGTTTTGAGAAGCAAGTGGGCAGGATTTGTTTTGAAAACCTGGCAACCCTGATCTGAAAGAACGTACTGGAGATGTACTTCTAAATCACAGGAGTGCCTTTACTGACGAGATGCACATGAAAATCGCATTCGATTTTTTGCACAGACCTACTGCAAACTTTTTTTTTTTTTTTACAGATTTTTAGTGTAGCATTCCAACTAGTACACTGCTTAAAACTATTGCTCAGAATTTGTAGCTTTACTAGTTTACTAGCTAATAAAATGTGTAAGTGTTCAACAATTCAATATTGTATTTAAAACTGTCACCTCGTCCCGAATACGGGACGCCTACGTTTACTTCACTATATTACAATCAAATCTAATCTTGACAAACTATATATCGTTGGAAAGGTCGAAGACTCCCAAATATATATTTTACTACTGTTTTATGTAGGAAAAGTAATACATTAATTTATGCCAAGGGTGCACCCTCAAATCTACATTATAACAGGAGTTTTGACCGGTGTAAAAAAAAAAAAAAAAAATGCCAATTTCTCTATCACATTTTAGAAATCATCAGAAATTATATCTCATCTGAAAACTTAAATCTCAAAATTCATCCTTTAAAACCCATTTTAAAATCAGACATTGCATTACCATGTAAATGGTATATCAATATCATGTTACAAAATGTTTTTCAGTCATGAATTATAAAAATTTAGGTTTGTATCATGCACATTCAAGTCCATCTTCAAAAACGTTAAGGGTTTAAAAATAGTTGTTTACATTTTAATATTAAAATATGAAAGTATTTTGCTGATATCTGATGCAGTGACTATTCTGCATCATGATTACGTAACAACGTTATCACGCAAATGACATCACAACGTCATTTAGCAACAATTCGACCTTTAGCAATTTTCTCTGAAAATTAGTTGGCAACAATGGCTGATAAAAGCACTTATCAAACAAGTGAAGCATTTCTAAGGTGTTTGCATGGTCCTAAACATGAACAATACATGCCTTCTTTAACAGACTCTGGCTTCTTCCTGGAACGTTTGGTCCTGCGCTTGTCCTCCTCCAAGATCTTGTCATCAAAGCCAATGAGCTCAATGGTCTCAGACTGACTAGTGGGTCCACCAGAGAACCACTCTGGCTCCTCTTCTGCATAGGAGTCATTTCTTCTTCTCTCACTGAACACTCTTTTGTCTCCAAAGTCTCTCTAAGGTAGAACACCGAAAACAATACATTTTATTCTTTGAATATGCGCCAAAAAAGGCAAAGTTTCATCAAAATGTCATCGCACTATACCATACCCTAAATCTCTTGTCCTTAAATTCACGTTCTCGGTCTCGTTCCCGCTCCTTGTCAACTCGTGCGTCCCTCTCAAATACACGTGATGCAATGATACGGCCACTCCCTATGCGACGTGCTCCCCCCAAACGCAGTGACTCATTCTCTTTGTTCTCCAGAGGGCTGATGGGGCGACGAGGGAGGGCAGTGGGTGCCACTTGACAGCCACTGCCAAAACTACGCCGCTGTGGACTCAGAACCACCTCAAGATCATCATCTTTCACACGTTCCCGAGGATCTGGGGAAGGCAAAGTTAATTCTGGTTTTGTTTCAGCAACAAGGCTCTGATCGTCAAATAACAATCGAAATATCTTGGACAGTTACCTGCAATTCTTCGTTTTAGCGGAACTCTGTCCTCTGCATAATCTTTCTTGTATCCTTCTGCTGGACAGCTGTTTTCTGAAGAGGAATATAGTGAGGCATGCCATTTTTCAGGGTCCCAAACCCCATCACTATGAAGAAGAGAGTACCATTAAACACATACCAGGCTTAGGCTTTCCATATAATTAAAATAAGCACCAGACACTAATAGTATTCAAACAAATTACTGCTGTAAATTGACTCTTTGATCATGTAACACTGAAAGCAGCTGTCGAGTGTTAAGTGCCACTGACAAAAGTATGGCACTGACAATACTAGCTGTCAAAGCTTAAAAAAAAAACAACATGCAAAGCTTCATGCTCCTTTTCATGCAGGATAATATGGTGCAACATTCAGAAATATTCAAATTGAACTGGCAAACAAACACTAAATAAATTCACCTGTCATATTTCTCTGAAAGACACTCTGGCCTCTCATTGGAAATCGGCAATTCTTTGATTTCCAGAAGCTCTTCCTGCAATAAACAATTAGAAGCATTACAAAACTTAATAAAACACTTTACATCCAAAATATTCAGGGGTGCTTTCAGAGTTTTATGTCAAAGTTTGGTTCAATGGGATGTGAACACAGTTTACTAAACTCTGATAGGCTTCACTGCTGAGATGCCATACAATTCGGTAAAACTGTATTTGTGTGCATTCTCTTAAAATTTTCTGAAAAGACTGATGCATGTATATCCCATTTCTGCTTTTCTGACTTCATCTCAACTCCTGACTTTCTAGAGAATTTGCAGTACATTCACAGCAGATGAGTGCTGAAGCAAAAAGGATCAAAACCAAAAAAGGGAGATAAGCCTTTTACTGCTTTGTTGTTTAAGGCAATCATTTTGACTAAAGTTAAATGTTTTCCTGCTATTTGTCCAATTAAACATGACAAGATGAATTCAGTGTTAAGTTCATTTGTCACACATAGTACATAAGCAGGTAAGTTCTCATGCCATTCTAAAAACTTGATTTAATAAAAAAAAAAAAAAAAATGTAAAAAAAAAAAAAAATGGGTTTTAGTATTGTCAAAAAAAGATTATAAGATTAAGACTTCGTCAGGGATGATGGCCTTGTGGGTAGCGCGCTGACATACAGAGCAACTGTGCTCACAGTGACAGTGATCCTGATCCCCTCTCTCCATTCACCCAGTGCTTAAATAGAAACTTTAGGAAAAAAAAAAAGATTATAACTTTAAAAAAAAATAAAAAAATACCTTCTGCATCCCTTACCTAGCGACAAGGGTAACTTTAAAGGGGGGGTGAAATGCTATTTCATGAGTTTATAACACTGTTGAAGAGTTGGATTCCCATGCTAAACATGGACAAAGTTTCAAAAATTAAGTTGTACGTTTGAATGAGTATGGAATGTGAAGTTAGATGGAGCGGAATTTCCTTATATGGGTCCTAAGGGCACTTCTGCCGGAAGAGCACGCGCTCCCGCAGAGCAGAGACATTCACTGATCAGAGCGAGAGACCGAAATGTCACAAAAGAATTGTGTTTTTGGTTGCCAGGGCAAGACAACCCAGCACAGATTACCACCAAAAAAAACAAAAAAAAACCCAGCATTAACGGAGTTGTGCAAGTGTTTTTGTTTGTTCCCTGCATTTCGAAGATGCTTGTTTTACAGACAAGGCCCAGTTTGACTCCAGATTTGCATATCGTTTATTTCTTAAGGATAATGCAGTCCCAACGAAAAAGGGTCACGATCGTGTGTTGGAACCGCAGGAGGCGAGTAAAACTGCTTCAAATATCTCTGTGTTGTTAACTTAACTATCGGCACCTAAGCACATCAAGTAAACAACATGCGATGTTGTCATCAAACTGCACTTTCCACATGTACACCTAAAAAAAAAAAAAAAAAAAGACGACATAAAGTGGAACTTAGTCATTTTCCAAAACCGCTAAGCAAATATATACAGTTTCAGTACATACCACATAGAGATGTCGTTGCTGATGCTGCTGTTGTTAAATTTCAGCCTCTGGATCGGATTCTGGATCATAAATATATGCTGAATATGACTGTTAGCCATGGTTTGTTTTGGATGATGGTTTTTTTCATCACGGTAATGTCAGCTTCCACTGACGCTCTCTACGCAAAAGCCTACTCGCACTCGTGATTCTTTAGCTCCGCCCACACGTCACGCTTCCAGTCGCTCGTGTACAGACTATCTCTCTTATAAATATAATAAAACTAAAGACTTTTTGGAGTTATGAAGGATGCAGTACTACTCTATAGGTACTCAAGATTAACAGGATATTGAGTGAAAACGAGCATTTCACCCCCCCCCCCTTTAAGCAGCTGCTGATTTGATGACAAACATAGCACAGTCATCCAACAGAAGCAATAAAACTCAGATTCAAACCAATCAAACCAAGTCTGAAAGCACCCTTGAAATAAAAATTCACTATTTCTGAAATGCAGGTTACAGATTTTTTTTTTTTATTTAATAAATCATTGGTGTATGTTTTTTTTTTATCTTTTAATATTTAATCAAAATGGATCTTCTGCTGAACACTTTCTTTCTGGTTATGCATTCAGGACTACTCCAGTCATCTTCTCAAAATCTGATCAACAACTGATGGACAGAACCCTACATTTTCTATTTTTCTTGGTTGACTTTATAGCTGGGCGATATATCGAATATTAGCGATAGTATCGGAATAATTTTGAAGACGATGTAAAATTTGAATATATCGGGAATATCGAATATTTCAAATTCAAGCATACTTTCCCAAAAGAACACGCCGAATGTCCAAAAAAGGAACCTGTAACTGCTCTACGCCCCTCTACTATGAGAGCTTAATGATAGCGGTTGCCAGATAACAATAGTTTAAATCTCCGAATCAGAGCTACACTGTTACAAGGATACATTTTCTGCCCGGTGTTTGCTTATTTTAAGCAATCTGGCAACCATGCACACGTGCTCACTCCTCATTGCGGAAGAGCCACCGACGATAATCTGAAAACACTTACAAGCTAGAATTGAGCGATCTAATGAAAGCGTCGTTCAGCCGGTCTGTGTTCTGTCGTGAGATCTCAACTGTATTGTTTGCATTAGTGATCGCAAAATAAATGCACTTACTCGACCGCTGATGTTTGAATAGAGAAACACAGGCTATGGCCAATTGGAATTACTATTGGGGAATTTCACTATGTTTACCAGTTTCCATAAGATAGACAGAGAGAATGCAAAAGTCTTTGGTATTCATTTCTATATATTTATATATAAGAAATAGCTATGTGCTTCAGCAACTAGCTCCCCATCTAAGAGGGTTTTTAATGCCAGTAGGAACATAGTTTCATGCCACAGAGCTTCTCTTAAAACCGCAGACAGTTGACAGACTTGTGTTCTTAGCTTAAAAACTTGTTAAAATTTTTTAAATAAAATACTTATCCCAGTTGCATAGTATAAATTGTGAATTGCATCCACTAAAAAGTTGACAGAATGCACTTTCTGTACTTAATTTGCACTGCTTCAGTTACATATAAGCCTACATGTATTCATTTAATGAAAAGCAGTAAGTGATCTCTTGGTCTAAATTTTTTTTAACTGCTTAAATAAGCTGTTTAATCTAAATTGTTTTTTTGTGGGTTTTTTTTTTTATGGGCAAAAGAAAATCATGTTTTTTTTATTATTTAAATGCAAATGCAAACATAGAGATATATATCGAATATCGTAAAAATTGACAATAGAGATATCATTTTTTTTTATATATCGACCAACCCTAGTTGACTTTACATCACAATACAGATTAAAAGACCTCCGCTACATCCATTTCATCATGACTTTAAAGCCTAGTTTCATAGGCTTTAAGTGTGATCTTTTAATTAGTAGGACATTTAAAGCTCTAAAACTTACAACTTGTGTTCAAAGTATATCACAGTAGAGCTGAAAATCTTTGCCCGAACCCGATGGGACCCGTCGGGTTCAGTCGGGTTCGGGCTTAATTTCTATCATCTTACGCGGGCTCGGGTCGGGATCGGGCTCGGGCTCGCGCTCCGGTTTGTGAGGTAAACGAGCAGTCATGTGATGTGTTCCGATTAGCGCGAGAAAGATGACAAAATGAATGCTGAGCAGGTGTAACGGAGGCATGCCTGTGGTGATTACGTTTTGGTTGCACCAGCAACTAAAGCAAAGTCTGAGGTGTGGAAAAGTTTTGACCATGCTTATAATGAGAATAATGAGTGAATAATGACGCACCATCAGTGAGCGCAGGAACGCGCTGAAGACATCTACAGTGGATTCAATCATTTTCCTCCACAAAAACATGTAGACCTAGCCTAATCTCTTTGAGTAAAGTTTTTTCAAACGATAACTAAATATTCATTGAGTCTTAAATGCATAATGTTGACAGAGTATTTACGCTAATGTTGGCATTATTCTTTTATTAAATAAAGCAAATCAAGCAGAGCCTTTATCTTAATTTCGTTATTGCCAAATACCCATCTTAATTTAAAATTTATCTTAATTTAAATTTTTTTTTTTAAATGAATCGTTTTTATTGGTGCGTTGGTCTATGTATAGGCTAAATGAGCCTATGTCTAGAATGCTGAGATGTTACGATGTCACAGAGGACTTATTTTATTTCTTTATTCCAACTTCCAAGTGGTCTAGTCTACGTTAGTTATGAGTAAATTATGTTAAAACATGAATAAATTACTCATTGTTGACAAAAGGCAAAATAGCTGTGTGCGTGCGCACATTTGAATAATGTCGGGCTGTAAACGGGTTCGGGCTTTAAAAAAAAGCTGTCAATCAAAATGTACATGTCGGGCTCGGGTCCTGTCGGGCCTAACTTTTAATGCCCGATTACAGCTCTATATCACAGCATAATATCAAAAGACTAATGCAAATTTGTTTTCAAAAGAGGTTTCCTTTAGGGGATTGATCTCACCTTGGTGTATCTATAGGCAGAGGTCACAACTAAATCCTTCACCGTTTCCACCATGTTTTCACCATTTTCATCCTTCTCCATGACTCAGGTGGGTGGTCAACCTGAAGTGAAGCCCCAATATCAGACACTCTGGGCGCCTGTGGATGATGTTCTATAGCATTAGTTTAACCGCTGTGACAAAGTAGTGCACATTTATTTGGTTGGTTTAAAAATACTACCAAAAAACTAACCATCAAATCCAAAATCATTTACCAACTGAATGTGATTGTACAAACAGGCTACAATCAGTTTAGCAATGGGTATATAAACCCCTTTAAGTCTATGAAAACTTCAAATTAAATTTAACTTGGATCTATTTTTAATGAGGATTGGAAGGTGTAGGTATTTACTATCATCAGGTAAATGTTTGGCTCCAAAGAAGCTGTTTTATTAGCAAATGACGAGGCAGACAACAAGCAAACTACACAATACTAATCAGCCTAATTAAGGAACATTGCACTAATATCTCTCGCACGAACAACGTGTCTGTTTTGAAATAAACAAGCTCCTCTCTCGACATGCTGATGAACTCACCTGATATTAGAAACGGTGTCACAGCACCTTCTCTCTTCGTCTGGATACCGCAGTTAGCTTCTGGCTACGTTATCTGTCCTATACCAAACTACAAGAGATTCTGCAGTCAGTCCAGATTTCAGACACAGGTTAAGCTTTCTGCCTAAAAACAAAGTTTCTCAATCCTGACAGGAGACTCGGATATCCCTTGTCACTCCAGATTTATTCGCTAATTATCAGAGTGAAGCATTTCATTAGCAAACTGGCTAAACTCAACTAGCCGACGCCGAGGATTTACTTCGGTTTATGTGCACAAACGGCTCTATTTGCACTGTTTCCGCCTTTTAATTATACGTTGGCTTGTTTCTCTTTTGGGAGTTTTTTTGAGAGAGCGAAAAACTTCATAAAATTCCGACTCTGTTTGTTTATTTATAGGCTAGTGAGTCGGGTTAGCAGGCTAGGAAACTTATCCCGACTCATAAAGCTGCAAAACGCACGCATAAAGCGCGTCAATACATTAAAGCTCACATATATTAGGACCAATTCCAGCAGATAGCTGGGTTCTACTCATAATTAAAGCTTGTAGTCCGACTGCAACAATCATTGTACCTCGGGGTACTTTCTCTGAGCTCTCTCTTTCGTCTCTGTTCAGTCGCAGAGCGGCGAATTTCTTCAGATCTCTGACTGGTACTGAGAGAGGCCCCAATCAAGGATTATATAGTGTCTAATCACGCCTTCTTTAAAGTTTTAAGAAACAAACACTCACGTTTGATTGCAATTTAAAATCTAATAACACAGAACACCAAACTGCTTGTTTAGAAGTGTGGATTTTATTCAAGGGCGTTGACAAGAGACGTTTTAGAATTTTAGAGCAAGAATACATTTCAGGCAATCAACGTGGCCACCCATTGTAAATGATAGTCACGTGACAGGATGTAAACGGGTTTTTATTTACATAATTTTGACTGTAGATAAAAATGTTTACCTGCTATTTATTCGATTAAATAATATTATGGACACGATGGATTCTGTTTTAATTTTATTGTCAACCACGTTGTACTTAATTTAATCAAACAGCATTTCAGAAAAAATAAAAATGTAATAATAACAAGAAAAAGAAAACAGGTGCCATTCATTTTATATTTATGAGATATACTCACTGATCTATATTATAGATCAGTGGATATACAACAGTTCAATTTATGTTTCAAATAAATGCTGTTATTTTGAACTTTCTATTCATCAAATAATCCTGAAAAAGAAATATATTATGGTTTGCAACAAAAATACAATTACACAATACAAAAATACAATTGTTTTTTCAACAAAAAATCAGCTTTGCAATCACAAGAATACATTTAATTTTAAAATGTATTAAAATAGAAAAAAATTATTTCAAATAAATGCTGCTTTGATGAGCATACATTTTAGTGTTAAAAAATCTTAATGATCCCAAACTTTTAATATGTAAGACTTTTTAATTGCTTTAACTTGAGATACAGTGACAGATTGATCAGTCACAATTATGCATGTACTTTTTGCATTTTATGCATTTCATATGTCTTCCTTGTTGCAGCTGTTGCTCAGGATGTATGGCGTGTTGCTGTGCTGGAGAAGTATTGGTCCCAGTGGAACAATAGCCGCTTTTCCACTGTCGGGCCAGTGCGAGCCAGGGCTTTAAACAGGCCGGGCGGGGCTAATAGACTCGGGCCAGTAGCACCGAGGCCAAAATAGCACTGTGTTTCCACAGCCAGGCCTGAAGCTCTGCTGCGCTTCACTAAAACCTGCCCTTTACATGCCTCTCAGAAACAATGTCACGATACCCCATCATTTCACCAACAAAGAGAAGTTATCAGAAAACTAATAAGAAATAAATCACTGGAACTAGCGCGATCACAAAACTAACACGATGACAGCGGGCTTTTGTTTGCATTCTTTGTTAAATATTTAAATTTTAAATCATTGATGTTATACTATAAGTGATACATTGAGCATAATGAATTAATTTATCAGGCTTGAAAATTAGCATCGCTTATAAATATTTCTGCCTTTTATGGTGATTATAATCCACATCGGATCGGATCGCATTATTTCAAACACTCACTGCTGACTGAAAGTCAGTTTAATGCTGGTGTTATAGCTGTTTTCTTTCTGAAATGATCCGCGGCGCTGACGCTCTCCAGACGCGGAGAAACTCCTCCTTTGTTCATAACCACTCCTCTAGCCCCAGCTGGTCCGCTTTGGCCCGAGGTTTTCATCGGCCCAAAAATCCCTGGCCGTTGGTCCCGAGGAAGCTCCGACAAGGCATGATCAAGCCCGCAAGTGACAGTGGAAACACGACCTAGCCCTGGCACACACTAGCTCGCCCGCTTTTAGCTCGACAGTGGAATTGCGGCTAATGTGCTGCATTTCAGGATCGCTGAGAGAGACAGAGGTCAGAGAGCAGACAAATTGGCCCAGCACGGCGCCCAGCGGCTGGCGTTCTCACACTGGAGAAACTGTATCTTTGCTTACACAGCTAAACAGATAGTTCCCATATACTTTTAAACTGGAAGAAACAATGAAATATGTCAGTGAAAGCACTCTCGTTATCTTGTAGGCCACCTGAAGTTAGTGGATTGCACTTTTGCCTTAAAAATGCTTCTAATATTTTATAAAAAAATCGGTGTAATTGTATTTACATAGGAGTTGGAACTAGGCTCTGATGCCTGCTTACAACAGTAAAGGCAAGTTTCTGTGGCTAGAACAGTGTGTCCATGTCTTTGTTGTATTGTACGAAAATGTACATGTATTTGTCCTATTTAGGCAGCAGACTTGCAGTTGGGAATTTTACACCTGGTGGAGAAACTTGGAGGTAGAGAGAAAGAACGGTAAGCTGACATCCATGAATGTACAATCACCAAAAATGTGGGACAGTGCAACAACATTCTCATCCTTTTTTTGAGCTGCAGCTACTTATGATTGATTGTTACTGTCTCTTTGAAGTTTTTATATAGTATTTTGTGTCTGAGGTTTAATGTTTTTCGACATACAGCTGCAGAGCAGAAGAATAGAAGCGGAGAAAACTGAGACTGCCCTTTGGCATTGGTCCCTCAACCTCCAGGCCAAGGTATTGCCAGGTCATGCACCACTTATTACTGATAATTCAGGGTTCCTGCAACCGCATAATTTCATAGTTTGGTCTATATGTTTTCAGGTGTTTTGCTTGTGGCGGTTCTGGATTGCAGAGTGTCAGAGAAAACAGAAGCGTTTGACTGAGGCAGCTCAGTTTTACAGAGATGAACTGTTGAGAGAGGGTTGTCACTCACATCCTCACACACACAGCACACATGAGAGCTTTCTCAACTAATATTGCCCAGCACAGCTATGAACAGGTGAGTTTTGGTCTGTAGAGTACAGGTTTGTTTATGCGATTGCAGTGATATCAAGCCATCTGTGTCACATACAGAGCTGTCAACACCTTCAGGAATTGGTAAGGCGCTGTGCCATACGATGGAAGCCTGTCAAGGGTAAAACAGACAGCCACCCCAAGAAGAGTGTGTCTTTTTTTCTGCCGGAAGACCACACCCCCATCACCACCCCCTGTCCAATCAGCAGCCAAGCAGCAGAGCAGAGGCAGAAAGATTCCATCATCAGTCAGCTGTGAGTAAACTCCTTTTTATTGCCGATATTAATTCAGATTTTATTTGTTTATATATATTTGTTGATTAAGTGGTTAATTGGATTAGGTTTTGTTGTGTTTGAATCTACTACAAGCTTCTATAACTGATTGTATAATTACTTAATTGTAAAACACATATAAAAAAAAGTGTATGATACAACATCAAATTCTGTTTTAATTTTTAACATTTTATTCAATTTTTTTAAAACTTAGGGAAACTATTCTGCTTGATCATCCTGTTTTGTTATCAGGTGGTCAGTTCGGGTTTCTAGATTGCAACCGAGGAGACCAGATGACCTGCTGCAGTCCCCATTCAAACCTCTGCCACATGACTTCAAGATCAGCAGGTGAAGTATTTTAATAACTATGTTCACATACTAATGAACATCTGCTTTTATCTATGGTTTTCAAGTAGTCATAGGATGTCTGTAACAGAGACTTCTCCGTTACCCTTAGTCTGTTTGACCAACAACCCACCAGAGTCACCTGGAATGGTGCGACAACCAAAGGTCCTCCTCCTTAAACCTGGTCCTCCTGGATATATCGCCAGTCATGGCCAGGACATACTGCTTCCTCCATTTTCATTTACTGTCTCTTTAGCACATGGCAAGGTAAGCACCGATGCTGCTAGAACACTTGTTTGAATGCTTTTGTATAAACAGCAAAAAAGCTTAAAAGATCAGGAGCTCCCACTGCATTCTACGCATTTCACTTCCAACCCTCTCCTAACACAAGGTAAAAACAGGTAGTCTTTCATAATATGAAGAAGGGCTGGGCGATAAAACGATAATGAAAATCATTATGACATAATTTTTCTTGATAAAATGATTACAACAAGAGTTTGGTAAATGTTAGATGTAATGGTTCATATAAAGCAGAAAAGTGATTATATTATTTATAAAAATGTATTATGTTATTAATGTAGACATTAAATGTATTAAAGGAGACAGAATTTAACAATCAGAATAATTTAATTTCACTATATAAAAATAAGTTTGTTACAATTATATACAAATGTTACTGTTTTTGATGATGAATGTAAATTTACATTTGCATCCTAAATCAAACAAACTACTACTGTCAACTCAAAATGTAATATTATTAATATTGCAGCCCATACTACAAAACAGTGCTGAAGATACGAGTCATCAAAGTCGGGCAACCGGACAAATAATAATCATAAATAGTCTTTCAATATGTTTTTGAACCTCAGACTTGTAAAATAAAGCTCTCTTCAAATTAGGGCTCGACAATAAAGCCCAACATTTTTTTCAAATCAGTCAATATTGATAATCTTTAATTCTTTGAAGCTTAAAGGCAGATTTTTGCTCTTAAGTGAAAGTCGTTTTGAACTACTCTAAGTGATCAGAACATGACAAACACTTCACGATTTTGAATTTATTTTTCCTTATCAAAATAAACATCTTGATAGAATAATTTATTTCTTAGTTTATGCATTCTCTAATGAGTGATATTCTTTTTAAATCATGAGCAGGTGTTCATGAGAGAAGACCTGAGCAGGAAGAGGAGAATGAGGAAGATGAAACTGTAGATGTGGAGCAAACTGAAAATCTCACAAAAGAACTACTAGATATTAGACTGGAAAATTATACCAGCAAGACATAAAACAGCTACAGTAAGTAAATCTGGCTTTCAATAGGATGAATAAACTGCATTTAGAATTATTTAGTATAAAATAAATTACTATATTTATTTTTATGGAAATCAGATATAACAACTAAATTCAGTCTTCAGTCCATATATAGTGATTTATATATAGCATATAACAGACAGCTAAAGTGATCCTGCAGTAAAAGTCCCAAACCTACATTACAAATATGTTTTCAGACTGGAGCTGTTTTGAAGAAGTGTGATTGATTCTCCAGCTGTAGTTTGACTGAGTCAACATATTAAAGTGGTTATTTATTCTAGCAAACACAAAGGAAACTTGGCCTTTGTTGTTAATAGTTGTTTCTGCTTTGTTTGAGAGACTAATGAGAAGAAAATACTTGGATTCTGCACATTCTGCACATGTTAGAGGGAATAATTGCATTTCCATTTTGTGATCTAACAAAAGGGCTTCAACAAATATCTTCAGCTTTATATATATAAAAAAAATTGCACCTAATGAGATGTCTTCACTAATATAGTGAAAACCAGTTTGTGGGGTGTGTGTGTGTGTGTGTGTGTGTGAGTTTAGGACATGGTGTAAGCTCCAAAAGGTCTTGTGTAACTGTCTGGAAACAACAGGCATTGAGGGAGAAACTGAGGAATGAGGAAGCATTTTAAAGGAGTTAAGTAAGGTATCCAATCTTTCTTTTTCTCTACAATCAATCATACACGTATTCATGTCTTTAAATGTACAGTAAAAAATTCAGAAATAACAGTACAAGGAAACATTGGTTGCTCAAGCTACACTATCACACAGAGAACACTGGTGGTTTACATTTAACGCGCATATTTTTAGAGAATTGACGTAAACATAAATCTGAGATGCTCAAAAACAGCTGTGTGTAGTGCCACTAGATAAAGCTTACAGACTGCATAAAACCTTGCTTTTGCTTATGATATGCCATATCGGAAATATTATAATACGAATTGTTATAGACATTCTTAAAGGGTTAGTTCACCCAAAAATGAAAATTATGTAATTAATAACTCACCCTCATGTCGTTCCAAACCAGTAAGACCTCCGTTTATCTTTGGAACACAGTTTAAGATATTTTAGATTTAGTCCAAGAACTCTCAGTCCCTCCATTGAAGCTGTGTGTATGGTCTACTGTCCATGTTTAGAAAAGTAAGAAAAACATCATCAAAGTAGTCCATGTGACATCAGAGGGTGAGTTAGAATTTTTGAAGCATCAAAAATACATTTTGGTCAAAAAATAGCAAAAACTACGACTTTATTCATCATTGTCTTCTCTTCCGTGTCTGTTGTGAAAGAGTTCAAAACAAAGTTTTTTTGTCATATCCGGTTCGCGAATGAATCATTCGATGTAACCGGATCTTCTTTAACCAGTTCACCAAATCGTTTGAAACGGTTCGCGTCTCCAAAACACATTTATCCACAAATGACTTAAGCTGTTAATTTTCATAATTTTCATTTTTGGGTGAACTAACGCTTTAAGATCTAAGGTTATTATGTTAGTCATTTGAGTAGCTTAAATTTATAATAAAATTATACTTGTCATTACACTCGTAGAGGTATAATGTATGGTGTTTATGTATTTAAGATAAATACAATGTATATAAAATATATATATATATATATATATATTAGTGCTGTCAATCGATTAAAAAAAATTAACTAATTAATCGCACAATTTTTTAAAATTAATCGCGATTAATCGCGATTAATCGCAATTAAAAGACTGAAACTTTTTGGATATGTAAATGTAAAATGTAAATAATTAATGTAAACTCAAGACAAAGAAACTATTTAAATTCAAAATATGATTGTTTATTGGAATTTTTGTTTAACTTGTAACACAGATTTTCTCATGTAAACAACATACCTGCAATAAACCATCAATATCCTCCAAATTAACTGTTGGCTTGAAAGCCATTTTTATTACAGAAATAAAAACAAAGGCATGTAAGTACCATTTGAATTTCAAAACAATCAATGCCAATAAAAAACAAAAACGATTTCCATGTTGAATTCTAAGTGGACTGCAAAAAAATTCCAAAGTATAGTCATTGCCAGTGCTTTAAGTGGGCTGGTACGCACCAGTACTCAGTACCGCCACTTCCAAATATAGCTCTTGAGCGTACCGCCACCTCTCCGTGCGCCCAGAACGTGCTTGTAGCGTACCGTTACGCTCATTTAGACATCTGTTTTAATAGAGGTTTTAATCTTTTACCTGCACTGCTGATTTTCAGAGCGCCCTTCACAATGCAAGCTTCCTAATTCATCCCACCCAGAGCAGAAACTACATTACCCATACACCCTTAAGTTATACAAGTGAATAGCGCATGTTTCGCTTTTCCCACTGTTAAGTGTCAACAACTCGTTGTGAGTTATACTAAAGCAAAATCTTGAGTATTTATTGTCTCATAAACATTAAAAACTGTCTGCGGAGGTTGAGTCGTCCTGCAGCCCCCGCTGGCTGTTCATTGGCTGCAGCATCTTTTTTCTAAGTTCTAAAAAAAATACCGTAGACGGCAAGGCACAAAGACAATATGATCTTTTTGTCCCCTTTTTGTTTTAAAGCTTGATGAAGAGAGAGAGCGCAAGTTGCTGCAGCTGAGGAGGACAGTGATGCACGCGCACAGGAGTGATTGACAGTTCGCGGCACTGTGTACAAAAAAAACTCCGCTACACAATTATTTCGTTATTTTCGTTTAAGCTTATTAACGTTAGCGTTACAGAAAGGTCTGATTTACGCACTGTTACAGTCATTGTTTTTTTTTTTTTTTTTTAAACAATGACATTTGAGTTCATGATTTTAATGTTGCTGTTTCTTGTGGCAGGCTAAATGAAGAGTAATGTTTCTTGTGGCAGACTGAAGAGTAATCCGGCAGAGTTTTATACTGAAACTTTCCGTCTAAAAGTCCTTCCTTGGTCTTAACCATATTTCTTTGCACGTTGAACACACATAGGCCACAACTGGAAATAAAAAAAACTGCAACCGCGTTAATTGCGTTATTTTTTTTTAACGCGTTAAATATTTCAAATTAATCGAATGCGTTAACGCGCTAATTTTGACAGCACTAATATATATATATATATATATATATATATATATATATATATATATATATATATATATATACTGTATTTTCAGGACTATAAGTCGCACTTTTTTTCATAGTTTGGCTGGTCCTGCGACTTATAGTCAGGTGCGACTTATTTATCAAAATGAATTTGACATGAACCAAGAGTGCCCTCTCGCGGCTGGAGACGGTAATGTTTTTTCCAGTGCGATTTATAGTCCGAAAAAAATATATACATATACATATATATATATATATATATATATATATATATATATATATATATATATTCTATTTTACTCATGTTAGACAGTAGATATTTGTTTTATTAATTTATTTAATTATCAGAATAATTTTTGTAATATTTCTTTGCAGCTTGAGATTCGCATTTCTTCTCTATCTTTGAGATTAAACAAACAGAAACCCACCATGATTCGCCATGCTGCCTGAGTTAACACCATCCAGAGCCAACTACTATCCTCCAATGTTAATGTAAAAACACCCACTAAGTAGGCTATGGAATATAAAGTCAACTTTATGCCAGAAACAGTTTCAGATGACACAGAATTTTTGCAACCCTTGGGGAAAAAAGATAAATTGTGTGACTAAAAACTGAAACTAAAACTAAAAACAAACCGTTTTATTTCAGTTATTTATACAAAGACACTGTTGAAAATATGTATTTAAATTTTTAATAAAGCATTAAATCCCATGTTTTGTTGTCTTGACATTCCTTATTTATCTTGACATGTTAAAAACTGGGTATAGCCTACACGAGTAAAATTATTGTTGGCTTTGCATGACGTTGAAATGTTGGATCTCAAACTTGGAATCATCTTTTGGACGTTCGCATGGACTGCGTTGCTGCTTCAGTGGAGAAAGTACAGTTGCATTCAATACGAACACAATTCCGAACAAAACGCACTTTCTGGAAATGTCATATAGCTACTACTTCAAGCTAGGAAGGATGCTTGGACGAGAATGTTCCACGTGACATAAGAGTTCGAGTGTAATATTTTCCATATGCGCGCATTTATTATAAGAACTATTCGCTTTGAAAACAACCGCTTGCCCAGAACAGGTTTTTTTTTTTCAGACTGACGCAAACCTAGACAGTGAGATCTTCGGTGGGCGATTTGCCCCTCTCACTGAAACGTCTCTGCAGGACTCTAAGTAGACAGTTACTGTGATTCATTTTCCCGGAGCAGATTCTGATGCTATGATGAAGCGAGTGAGAGTAATTGGTATCTTATTGCTGTGCTCCATCACCAGCTGGGGTAAGTGCGCGTTTGCTAAAACGAACTAAAATAAACTGTCAATTTAACGCTTACCTTTTCCAGTTGTATTCTTTGCATGCATTTTATCATTCTAAGCTATTTAAATTTTCATATTTTTGAAAGTAAAAATGGTTTTAAAAAATATGTTCAGGGGATAAACATAAACATTTGGTGAAGAAAAAGTTGTTGGACCTCTGCCAAAATTTTCATTAGCAATGAATGCAATGTGGCGCACACATTTTTATTTTACTTTTTTTACAAGACAAAGTTAGCAGGGACCGTGTTATAAAACTAGCCAACATTTAAAAATTTTGAAAAACATTATCAGTGCATCAGATTGTCAATAACTGTAAAAGAAAAAAAATTCTATACGCACTTTAACTTACAGAACTTAATTTTTGCGATATTTATGATGTATAAAACAGTAGTATGCCTTGAAAACTACGTAAATCTTGTCGACCGTGCGATTTTTATGGGTTATAATTTTTATTTTTTTATTTATTTTTTTGTATTTCCAAACAAATAGTTTATGTTCCACAAATACATACAGATGTGTAACTTCTGTTTTGTGACTTCTGTTTTGTGTAACTTCTGTTTTGTGAAAACACACTTTCACAAAATTTGGTCTCACAAAAAATAAAAAATAAAAATGTGTTTTTGTTTTTGTAAAACCTATGTTATTTGTGACCTATTATATCAGTGTTTGTTTAGTGTTTGCCTGTCTTAAGGTAAGAAGATGCGCTGGTGTACTGTCTCCGACCCAGAGCAGAAGAAGTGTGCTGAGCTGGCCAAAGCTCTGGTCGCTGTCCTTCCACCTGCGGCTGTCAATGCATTCGGCCGTCTCTCATGTGTGAAAGCTTATGGCACTGTGGACTGCATTAATAAGATACGGGTGGGTTACATATGATATTGCACAAGCTAAAATCTGTTTCAAATCAGCCCCTGGGACATAAAAGTAGATGCTTTATGTTCTGCTATCCTATTGTCAGGATAATAAAGCTGACCTTGTGACTCTGGATGCTGGAGAGGTGTACTCTGCAGTAAAACAGTTTGGACTCACAGTAGTTGCAAAGGAGATCTACAGAGATGGTATCATAAAAAAAAAAACAGTTTCAGTTCTTGCTCTATATTTATGTGTCTTGTAGGTCATATGCCTCACACTTTGCAAGCAGTAACATGTAAATATGTTCCTTTTTCAATTTGTCTTCCCGCTCATTTCATAGGAGGATGTATTCTTGCAGTTGCTGTGGTGAGGAACAACAGTACTTTAGATATGCGCTCTTTGAAGGGCAGTAGGAGTTGTCATAGTGGAGCTCGCTGGACTGCAGGTTGGAGTCTCCCTTTGGGACATCTCCTTTCTCGAAACCTCCTGCCCTGGGCAGAGGATGAGCCCCTCAGTCAGGGTAAGACAACCGGTCACAAATTATATATGACCTGTGGTACTGTTAACTAAAACTCATACTATTAAACATGAAAAATGCACTTAAAAATATTTATTTTAAAATGATTTTAAATGAGAAAACTTGCCTTGATGAGTATTAAAATTACTGGAACCAAAATAAAAATGAAATTAAAAATTTAAATATATATATATATATATATATATATATATATATATATATATATATATATATATATATGTAAAAAAAAAAAACGTGCATAACATAATTAATAAAACTTAAAACAATAGCTCTACCAAAAATGTAAAATAAATCTGAAAAAATTACCCTCAGGCCATTCAAGATGTACAGTGGAGATCTAAATTAGAGAACAGTGGAGAAAATGAGTAGGAATTGTAGAGGCCCTTGCTTTGAATGACTACAGCACATCTGCAGCCGCAGGACATCTCTAGTTTCTCACACTGCGCTGATGTGATCTTGGTCTACTCTTCTTCCTGTCATTTCAGTAATTGTAGGCGGTTTACTAGTCATAACTTTGTCATCAAGTATTTTTCTGAGAATTTCAGTTTGGTTTAGATCAGGACTCAGGACTCTTTCAAAGCAAACAAAGTTTTCAAAAATATGCATGTATGTATTCCTACTGCTAATATTTTGACTGTTTTGTCAGCGGTTAGTACTTTCTTCAAAGCCAGCTGTGTGCCTGGAGCAACTACAATGGCAACCAGCCTTTGTTCCTTGTGCCAGGGTCAGAGGTCATACATTCGTCAGAAAAATTTCCACTGTGAGACATCTCACAGTGAACCCTTCTACCACAACCAAGGAGCGCTCAGGTTAAAATAATCTTATTTACACCTATATCAATGAATCCCTGCCAGGTGACCTGGAGGGTCTTACAGTATCCATTCTTTTTCTTGTAGATGTTTACAGTCACGGGCAGGTGATGTAGCCTTTGTGGATCACACAGCTCTGGACAGCATAGATGGTTAACACAATAATGCACTCTTCCAAAAACATTTATGCTTTTACAGTGTGGATGAACAAATGACTAAATCCTATATGTGATTAACAGCTTTTTCCTCTCTTTCAAATTTCTGTTTGATCCTGGCTTATAGTTTTTTTTTTTTTTCTTAAACAGAAAGTGAGAAAGATGAGTTCAGACTGTTATGTATAGATGGAACTCATGCTCCCCTCAGCGGTTTTAGAAATTGTAATCTTGGACGAGGCCCTGGAGGGGGTGTGGTCACACGAATGAACATCCGTAAAACTGCTCGGAAGTTCTTGGTCACTGCTCAGGTATGATTTAGAACTCATTAAACCCGAACTCTCTTTTGTTTACCTTATGAACAAAGAGACATCATTTAGTCACCCTCATGTTGTTCCAAAGCTGTATATGTTTTTTTATTTTTGTGTGAACTATTCCTTTAACGAATGGAATGATGGTCCTGTCAGGCTCAAGTTGGTTCCTGCAGATGTCCCTTATTAATGTTATTGGTGTCTTAGCAGAAAGTAATGATAGGATTTCAGGATCTTATAAGAGAAAAAATCTTTGCTTTGCTTTTTTTTTTGTGTGTGTGTCTTCTTTTGAAGATGTTATTTGGTTTGAGGGGAAGGGAGCGTCAGCGCTTCCAGCTGTTTGAATCAGCGTCCTACAGTGGGAGTGACCTTGTCTTCAAAGATGTGACGGAGAAATTATCAGTTCTGATGGAAGACATGGATGTGAGCCAGGTTCTGGGACTGGACTATGTGGCCTTGCTTAAGGGCCTTGGACATGAAGGTAAAAGATTGCTTCCCATCTGTACCTATTAATTTGTAATAAAAGACTTAGACTTTAATGTGTGTGTGTGTGTGTGTGTGTGTGTGTGTGTGTGTGTGTGTGTGTGTGTGTGTGTGTGTGTGTGTGTGTGTGGTTAGGCAGCTCACTGGAGGACAGTGTGGTGAGGTGGTGCTGTATAAGTCATGCTGAACAGAAGAAATGTGAGCAGTGGGCTCTTAGCATAAAATCAGATCCACTGGTGTGTGTGAAAGCCTCCTCTATGAGTGACTGCATTGAGAAGATCAAGGTCCAGTAAGACATATTTTCAGCACTTGTGATTTATGTTTAAGCAAACATCTACATATTTTATGTTATTTTATTTTATATTTTATAAACAAATGCAGAGTACAGTTTCATCACAAAAGAATATTTTATGGCCTAAACATGAAATATTCTAAAAAGAACTTTAGAGAACATTTACAGATAGCTCAAAATTATTGGCTTTAATCTGGCACCTGGTGCTAATTTCCTTAATTTTACGGCAACCCCTATTTCACTAGCAGCAGATAATATATATATTCTGTTTTGCTTTAGTGTATTATTATTATTATTATTATTATTATTATTATTTAGTTCTAGTAATTTAGTACTTATTTCATTTCAATTAGGTGCTAAGACAATATTTCTAATTTTTGTAATTCATTTTTTTTCTCAAATATTTTTTAAGTCAATGGAAATGATTTTTAGTTTTAGTTAATACCAACAAAATGGTGATTGTTCTTTGCATCAGTGCCTAGAACAGAATGTATTGTTCATTTACAGCGGGATGAGGTGGATGCCGTGTCTCTGGATGCCACTCACGCATTCATAGCTGGGAAATGTGGCCTTGTCCCTGTTGTGACTGAATATTACGGTATGTGAAACATCTAACATCCTAATGTACCATGGCATACTCACTCATATCTTCACATTCTTCTCACCTTCTTTTGATTTTCTCTTTGCTGGTTCATTTGAAATTTAGGAGAGAAATGTGAGAATCCTGAAGGAGTTGGAGGCCATTTTGAAAGTGATGGTAATAAAGGGCTGAAATCAGCTTAGCATAAATGATGCATCTCTACATACGTCTTTTATACTTTTTTTTTTATCTTTGCAGAATTACCATCAGTGTATGGTGTGGCAGTTGTTCGTCGGACAAGTAGGAATTTATATTTCGGAAGTCTGGGTGGCAGACGATCCTGCCACGGTCACATGTACAGCCCTGCTGGCTGGGTTTTACCTGTAAGACACACGCTCAGCACAGAGCACAACAGCAGCGCCGCATGTCAGCCGAATAATGGTACTCCATATTCTTCTCTATTACTATTACAGAATGGTCTCTGTTTGCTTTAATGTCGTGTGACTGTTAACTGGTGTCAAAGAACCATAACAAAATGACTGTGTTGTTAAATTATTTAAGGGGGGGGGGTGAAATGATCGTTTTCACTCAATATCCTGTTAATCTTGAGTACCTATAGAGTAGTACTGCATCCTTCACAACTCCAAAAAGTCGTTAGTTTTATTATATTCATAAGAGAAAGTTAGTCTGTACCAATTTTTCCCGGAAAAACACGACCTGCTGGAGGCGTGACGTGTGGGCGGAGCTAAAGAATCACGAGCGCCAGTAGGCTTTTGTGTTGAAAGCGTTTGGAAGCTGTGACTTTACCGTGAGGACAAAACCAACCAAAACAAACAATGGCTAACAGTCAGATTCAGCCGTTTATTTATGATCCAGAATCAGATCCCGAGGTTGAAACTGAACGAGAGCAGCAGCAGCAACGACTCGCTCCGAGCGGGGCTCGAACCCGGGACTCCGGCATGGGAGGTGGACGCACTAACAAGAAGGCAGAGATATTTGACGCAGTTTTACTCACCGCCTGCGGTTCCAACACACGATCGTGACCCTTTTCGTTGGGATTGCATCATCCTTAAGAAATAAACGATACGCAAATCCGTCGTCAAACTGGGCCTTGTTTGTAAAACAAGCATCTTCGAAATGCAGGGAACAAACACAAACACTTGCACAACTCCGTTGATGCTCTGTAAAAATAAACTCCATCCACTGGTCCCTTAATGCTGGTTTTTTTTTTGGTAATCTGTGCAGGGTTGTCTTGCCCTGGCAACCAAAAATACACTTCTTTTGTGACATTTCGTGACGCTCTCGCTCTGATCAGTGAATGCCTCTGCTCTCAGTGCTCTGCTATACGGAGCACGCGCTCTTCCGGCAGACGTGCCCTAGGACCCATATAAGGAAATTCCGCTCCATCTAACGTCACACAGAGCCATACTCGAAAATACTTTCCGAAACTTGTGACAAACCGGAAGGAGTATTTTTGGAACAGAAATACTCCTTCAAACGTACAACTTAATTTTTGAATCTTTGTCCATGTTCAGTATGGGAATCCAACTCTTTAACAGTGTAAAAAAACTCAGTATGCTTGAAATACCATGACCAAAAAAGTGTGGCAACCCATCCTTTAAAGAAATAGTTCAGCAAAAAATTAAAATTTTCTGAAAATGTACTCACCCCCAGGCCATTGCAGATGAGTTTGTTTATTCATTGCAACACATTAGGAGAAATTTAGCATTACATCAATTGCCCACCAGTGAATCCTTTGCAGTGAATGGGTGCCGTCAGAATCAACTGATCAAAACAGTTGATGAAAACATCACACTAATCCAGAAGTAATCCACATGACTACAGTTCATCAGTTAACCTCATGTGAAATTAAAAACTGCATGTTTGTAACGAATGATTCCATCATTAAGATGTTTTCAACTTCAAACCATTAGTCCTCTATCCACGATGAAATGTCATCGAGACGTGCACATATCAAGCATCTTTTACAAGTAACAAATATGTTGGTGAATTTTGATTTGAGAGGACAACAAGAGATGGAAATATCAAATATTAATGTTATTTTGGAATTATAAACTGGTTTTAAATGGTGCTTTAAAGTTATAATATCATCTGCATCTTAGATAGCTTTGGGGGAGGTGGTGTAAGTTTTTTGGTGGACAACTCCCTTAATGTAACCCACTCTGTTTTCAGTGTACAATGAGGTGTTTTGGAAAGGTTGTTTGCCAGGAGGTAAAGGCAGTCTGTGTAAGGTGTGTATGGGTGGGACTGAGGAAGCTGCCACCAAACGGTGTGCTGACAACCATAATGAGCGTTACTACGGCAATATGGGTGCATTAAGGTGAGGAATTGCTGTTGTGACATGACAATATGTGCAAACCATGCAGCTTTGCAGGCTTTAAAATGGCTTTTACTTTACAGGTGCTTGGTTGGAGACCCCAGTGGAAAGAGCTTCGGAGACGTGGCCTTCATGGAACACCACAATCTGGAGAGAAACATTGAACGTAAGATGTGAACGCTGAGAAATGTCATCGGTATGAATCTCATTGGTAATATGTGTGATGTGTTTGATGGACAGGTCTAAACACCAGTGGATGGGCAGAGGGTTGGCTTACCTGGGACTTCGAGTTACTCTGCGGAGATGGCAGCCGGGCTCCTCTGACGGCGTGGAAGACCTGTAACTTAGGGGCAGTCCCTCCAAATATTGTTATGACACGTCCTGTTCTTATAACTCGCATTTATGACCTTTTAATGAAGTCACAGGTGTGCAAACTGAAGTGATTATCATTTGATTGAGTTAAGAGTCTTTTGGAATCGAAACCTGATGTGTTTTGTGCTATAGGAAACCATAGCAGCTCGTCCAGATTCTGGGTTCCAACTGTTTGAGTCTCAGCAGTACGGAGAGAGTGACCTGCTCTTTAAAGATGCTACAAAGTGCCTTGTTCACACCAGTCACATGGACTACCGCACCATACTGGGAGAAGAGTTCTATTCACAGACTGAGAGCATCTTCAACTGTACACACTCAAGTGAGAATAAATGGAAACAAATTATTATTATATATGCACACCAATTATTTGTTTGCATTTATATTCAATCATTGAACATAAGTAAAAATGTCTCTGATTATTAAAGCATTTTTTAATTTGGGCTATTGTTTTTAATTAATTATTGATGATTTTTTTTATTTTTTTTGACAGACATCTTACAGTTCTGCAATCAAGATGTGTGCAGCATATTCTAAACATCTATTCAACAAAATTTTTGACTGTGTTAAAGCAGCATGAGCCATGCTATATATGGTTTATTTTGTATCATCACTGACATACAATAAAGTACTCTATTAATATATATTATATATATCTGTGAGTGCAATACTGGAGAGTTTATAGGTTTTATCACAGCTGGAAATGTTTCAACGTGCCAAAACTGGAGGACATTAACTAAACTATATTTACCATCATGCACCTGTGCGACAACACAGAAGTTCTTGTTTAGATTGCGGCTACAGCTACTGTACTAATGTTTGCAAAATACTTTTGGTGTCATGAATTTTATTAATACAGGCGCTGTGCGTCTGAAATATTTGTTAAAAGTAAAGGTATATTCGCGAGAGGCATAATGTCCATGCTATGTTTATTAGGTGTCCTAGCTTACTTGTGCATTTCAGTCAAGTTGTACAATGAGTATTAAGTGAGCAAAATTATTTATATTCCACCTAACGTTACTAACATCACAAACTTGAATTAACTGACATGACTTTTTTATGTTTATAACATTATAATTGACTTTATGATCCGGATACCATTAAATATATTGCACAAGATTTATATTCAGAAATGTTATGACATAATACATACCATACACCGTTTTTTATGTTGCACTTAAAGGTTTATATGATGCCATAGTCAGATATGAATGCTATTTACAAGCCAATATTTGTGATCAAAAGATGGATGCATGTATATATTTAAGTTATAATATATATATATATATATATATATATATATATATATACACAGGTGCTGGTCATATAATTAGAACATCATCAAGAAATGTATTTATTTAACTAATTCCATTCAAAAAGTGACACTTGTATAATATATTCTTTCATTACACGCAGACTGATATATTTCAAACGTTTATTTCTTTTAATTTTGATGTTTATAACTGACAACTAAGGAAAATCCCAAATTCTTTATCTCAGAAAATTACAATATTGTGAAAAGGTTCAATATTGAAGACACCTGGTGCCACACTCTAATCAGCTAATTAAATTAAAACACCTGCAAAGGCCTTTAAATGGTCTCTCAGTCTAGTTCTGTAAGCTACACGATCATGGGGAAGACTGCTGACTTGACAGTTGTCCAAAAAAAGACCATTGACACCTTGCACAAGAAGGGCAAGACACAAAAGGTCATTGCAAAAGAGGCTGGCTGTTCACAGAGCTCTGTGTCCAAGCAAAAAGTGGTAGAAAAAAGTGTTGTACAATAGGGATATATAGGGTATATATATAGATATATAGCAATAGGGATAACTGCATCCTGGAGAGGATTGTGAAACAAAACCCATTCAAAAAGGGGAGATTCACAAAGAGTGGACGGCAGCTGGAGTCAGTGCTTCAAGAACCACTACACACAGACGTATGCAAGACATGGGTTTCAGCTGTCGCTTCCCTTGTGTCAAGCCACTCTTGAACAACAGACAGCATCAGAAGCGTCTACAGACAAAAAGGACTGGACTGCTGCTGAGTGGTCCAAAGTTATGTTCTCTGATGAAAGTAAATTTTGCATTTCCTTTGGATATCAGGGTCCCAGAGTCTGGAGGAAGAGAGGAGAGGCACACAATCCACGTTGCTTGAGGTCCAGTGTTAAGTTTCCACAGTCAGTGATGGTTTGGGGTGTCATGTCATCTGCTGGTGTTGGTCCATTGTGTTTTCTGAGGTCCAAGGTCAACACGGCCATATACCCAGAAAGTTTTAGAGCACTTCATGCTTCCTGCTGCTGACCAACCTTATGTAGATGCAGATTTCATTTTCCAACAGGACTTGGCACCTGCACACAGTGCCAAAGCTTCCAGTACCTGGTTTAAGGACAATGGTATCCCTGTTCTTAATTGGCCAGAAAACTCGCCTGACCTTAACACCATAGAAAATCTATTGGGTATTGTGAAGAGGAAGATGTGATATGCCAGACCCAACAATGCAGAAGAGCTGAAGGCCACTATCAGAGCAACCTGAGTTCTCATAACACCTGAGCAGTGCCACAGACGGATCGACTCCATGCCACGACGCATAGCTGCAGTAATTCAGACAAAAGGAGCCCCAACTAAGTATTGAGTGCTGTAAATGCTCATACTTTTCATTGTTATACTTTTTAGTTGGCCAAATTTCTAAAAATCCTTTCTTTGTATTGTTCATTAGTAATATTCAAATTTTCTGAGATACTGAATTTGGGATTTTCCTTAGTTGTCAATTATAATAATCAAAATTAAAAGAAATAAACATTTCAAATATATCAGTCTGTGTGAAATGAATTAATATAATATACAGGTTTCACTTTTCACCTTATGTGACAGTGGGAAGACGTGCCTTTACAATACAAGCTATTGTAATAACGATTGGTTCCTGCAAGTGACTCAACTGACTCCAGTGATTTGGAACAGCTCCAGGCCTTTGTGTCACAGGCTTCTCGTCTGTTTGTGGTAAGCGGCGCCAGACTCTCCACTGAATCTGGAATTCCAGACTATATAGTGTGCACTCAGACTTTTGTGTGCAGTGCGAAATTGAGGCAACGATACTGGGCACTGAACTACTTGGGGTGGCCACAGTTCTCATCACGGCAGGCAAATTCAGCGCATTTCACATTACGAGACTGGGAGGAAAAGGAAAAGTGCACTGGCTTGTCACTCAGCATGTAGATGCATTACACTCAAAAGCTGGACAACAGAGACTAACTGAACTTCATGGATCTACACACAGGTAATGCAGGACATGATTGAAGATTATTTGATTACAGAGTTAAGAGAGAATCTAAGAGAGTTAAAAAATATATATATTATGGTAATATATTTATTTTATTTATATTTATCTCATTTAAGTTTGGTCTGCTATTAGGGTTGTGTGTTTGGACTGCGGGCAACTGACTCCACATGCCGAGCTGCAGGGGTGTTTTGCAGCTCTTAACCCTGGCTGTGCAGCAGGTGCTGTGACCTCAGATGGAGATGTGTTTCTGGAAGATGAGTAGGTGCTGAACTTCACAGTATCTGCATGTGATGCCTGTGGTGGTGTACTCAAACTTGAGGTGACGTTCTTTGGTGATGTAGTGAACCGGACAACAGTTAACTTTGTGCATAACAAGCTGGCTGAGTCTGATGCTGTGCTTGTGGCTGGATCCTCTCTTCAGGTGAGTAACGTTTTATCAATATCACTTTTAAAAAAACATTTCCTATATCATCTAGAGACCATGGTTACTCATTCTTACTGACTTGCTGCCATCTACTGGTGTAATGATGAATTGCACATAAAGGAGAACATATTATTGTTTATTTACAGTTTTTTTGGGGGAAAAAACATAATACACCAGATTGCTACTTCAGTTTATAGAATTATTTTTACATATTCACATGTTCTTAGTTAGTTAGCTAGAGTTAAAAGTGCAATTAAAAATACAGCATATTGGCACTAATGAGTTAAGAGGAAAAAAATATTTTAACGATTTTAATCAAAATCTCTGTGGTTATAATATTTAACTGAAACTAAAACCACAAAATAATTTTGATACTTGAAGTAAAATAAATGTTAAAATAAACTGAAATTAAAGAAAAAACATTTTTATTTCATCTATTTGCTATTTATTCCAATATGAGTAAAGGCAACTGTGAAAATTCTAACTTTCCATTGAAAGTAAAACAATTGAAACATGAAATTCGTAAAATATCTCTGAAGTATATTCCCATTCATGCTTACATGAGCATGAAATTCTCCACCAATGACTTCCTGTTCCACATGATTATGAATATGAGGAACACGAAGGCCAAATTCCCTTAGTCATCCATCAAAAGTGGTAAAACCAAAGAATATAGTTCTGATGTGCAGAGCAAGATTGTTGAGCTTTATAAAATATAAAGTGGCTCTAAGAAAATAGCTGGCTTTTATGATCAGATGAAAAAAAAAACACCAGATGGGTTTGGTGCAAACAGGGATGAAAATTACCCCATGCCCACGGTAAAATATACTGCTGGATCTTTAATGTTGTGGTCCCATTTTTCTGCCGGAGGTCGTGGACATCTTGTTCAGATATATGGCATCATGGATTCTATCAAATACCAACAGAAAAAAAAAAATCTAAACCTTACTGCCAGTCTTAGAATGGGCCATGTTTTTATCTTCCATCAGGACAATGATCACTGATTTGTGTCACTGTCTGAGCACAAAATTAATCATCTGCCATGTCCGTCTCAGTTCCCTGACATGAACCCTATGAGCGCCAACATGGAACTGGGAATCTGAAAGATCTGAAATCAAAAAGGTTGGGATTCACTGCCTAAATTTATTATATTCACACAATATTACACGTTGCTTTGGTAAGAAAAAAATAGCATAAATGATACAGAAAATAGTCGATGCATTAAAAAACTTAATAAACAATGTAAGCACATATTTAATAATAAAAAATAAACATAAATCAAATTTATTCAAAGGGTCACAGAGGGTAAAGTGACAGTTTCCCTAAAAAAGCAGAGATCAGTCAGAACTGGCTGTTTATTAAATCTCTCTCTCAGACTCTCTGTCCACTGATGTACATGCCATTGTACTTGTGGCCATAGCTCTTCAGGAACACTGAAAGAGTAAAGACAACAGCGATGATTGATGTCACGGGTGTGCCATTTGACCCAAACGGTGCACACCACCAGAGGTGTCATACACAGACAGTTCCTGAATCCTTCAGTTTGGTCAAACCAGTATGAGGCTGGATAACCTAACAGGATTCCAAAAAGAGTGCACAAGTTCCAGTCATTATACAACTCCTCTCCCAGTACAATCACTGAGGAGTCTTTATCCAGCTCAGTCATGAAGAATCCTGAAAGAGTTTTGATCATATCCTCAGTTTTATTTTCAAAGCCAGCCAAGACGGGTTGTTTTCTTGAGGGACATACGTCCATCAGAATGAGATCTTTGCTTTTGAGCAGTTCGTCCAGGTGGGACTCAACAGAGGCACGATTAAAAATGAACGTGTTGCCATCAATGGACAGAATCCGTATTGGATTGGTTACAACTCCAGACTCCTGTAGAGAACTGAGATACATCTGAAGCTGTTCTGGAGAAGCTGCATTACTGTCGTAAAGTAGAGCAGGTTTGACGCCCAGATCCACAGCCATTATCTGAACAGTCACATCAAGACATCTGGCCGGAGATAAACGCTTCTTACGAGGACACAGTGACTTCTGTGCTGCAGAGATGAGCATTTCTGATGAAGAAACCATTTGCAACTCTTTCCAAGTATACATATACAATATTTGTTGACACAATGAAGGCTCAAAGTATATTGGTCAGGTCCGTAGTGGTGTCGTTGTTAAATGACTCATTTTTATCGGCTCGGTCATTTTAATTAATCGAGTGAATGATTCATAACACAGATAGATTCTCGTCACACACTGATGTAAATGATTCGAGTTTAGCGAATCAAAATCCTTCCAGAAAAACTTCCTGTTAGTTGTAACAAGTTAAAAGTTCCATAATGTACAGTCAAACGTACATTTTTGTCTCATTGCAGAATCTTATGAACATTTTGAATAATTATAAAATAACGCGCGTCGTCCAGTTTCCCCTAAAGCGTCATTAGAAACGCCACTTACGCGGACTTTTATCTTGAAATCTTTCAACTGAGAAACGGAAGTATATTCTATTTGACAACTGCTACAGTTGTTAAATGGCAAAAGCAGGAGAATATTGTAGTACAGTATCAAAGTAATATAGCTGTATAATGAAGCGAAGGTGACGTTTATTTTCCACCGACGGATTTCGGTGATTTTGTTGTTAGTGAGTTTCAATAGTTGAGTTAAAAAAGAGAAAAGTTTACAATGGGTTCAGAAGATGTGCTCAAGAGTGCTTCAACACTGGCCTCTTATAATGTTCTGCTTCAGGTAACTTATTACTACACTCACACACAATACTATTGTGAACACATCAAATACACCTATATTAGAGACATATGATAAACCAGTATGTTGATATATATATATTTTTTTACATTGCAGGTGATGTTTCGAGTGTTGACTTTTCTCTTGAATGCATTTTCTTTGCGGTTTGTGTCCAAGGAACTGATAGGCGTGGTAAATGTGAGGTGGGTTTGCAATTCCAAATCATAAACTCGAACATTCCTCTCAATGGGCCACTAACTGCAACGTCTGCTTTTGTTATAGGTTGATGCTGCTCTATTCTACATTGGTGTTTCTGTCTAGGGAGGCGTTCCGGAGGGCGTGTCTAAGCAGCGAGGGGGCGGGGCGTAACTGGAGACAGGTCATCAACCTGTTATGGCTCACGTAAGCAGAAATTCCTGTAGGTTTATTAACCAAAATTGGCTTACTTCTGAAACCAACACGCTGAAACATGGGCAGGCACTAATTAACTAATTATATATATATTAAAAAGGAAAAAAAAGTCAGAGATTTATAGATGATGATTCATATAATAACTGAAATTTCAAGGAATATTTTGCCTAAAATTAAAATGATTTTTATTCTCTTTCTTTTACCTTTCTCATACTCTCAGATTCCCTGTGGGTTGTGTGTGGGGTGTGCTGTTATTGTGTGTGTGGTGGTGGGTGCTCCAGGCACCTGATCCTCAGTCCATCCCGCATTATGTTCCCGCAGTAGGATTGTTCTGCCTAGCTGCACTTACAGAGCTGCTGGCTGAACCCCTCTGGGTTCTTGCACATGCGCACATGTTCGTCCGTTTGAAGGTGTCAGCATCTGTCTATCATGCTTTATGTTGCACTTTATAGTGTCATTGTAGATTGAATAAGATGAATGTATCTGATCAAATGACACATATTTGCAGGTGATTGCCGAAAGCTTAGCCATGATTGCTAAATGTCTCGTTACTGTAGTGATGGTGGTCTCAGCGCCTCAATGGGGACTTTATATCTTCTCTGCTGCCCAGGTATACATGTTTGCATGTTTGGACACTGAACATATACAACATATATAGTATCTGGTTTCTAATCTTTATTCTGTGTGGGTTTTTTTTGACAGTGTGTCTATGCAGGGTTTTTGTTGCTTTGTTACGTGTTATACTTCATCCATTTCCTTGGCTCAGAGGAAGCAGAGCGTAAATTGTTTCCTGTTAGTCACATAACAGATCTTCTGCCATCTCGAGTGGATCATGAGGTGACTTATTTTATAATACGACACCGCATCATTTTTTTGTTTCATTGAAACAACTACATTGTGTTTTGATTTTAGCCACTGTTAAACTGGAAGTTGACCACACTGACCTGGAGCTTTTTCAAACAGTCATTTCTCAAACAGATCCTTACAGAAGGTTAGTGCCTATCATGTTTAATTATGCAGTCATTTTTTTTGTCTGAATGATCAAATGCTTCTATTAAATATTTTGTTTTGATTTTATAGGCGAGCGCTATGTGATGACGTTTTTGAATGTGCTTAACTTTGGAGACCAAGGTGAGTTTGTACATTCATATACACAAGCTATTATACACAAACAGCGTATTCATATTATAATTCCTATTTTCCTTTCTATTTACAGGGGTTTATGATATAATAAACAATCTGGGCTCAATGGTGGCTAGATTTCTTTTTTTGCCTATTGAGGAGAGTTTCTACGTGTTCTTTGCTAAAGTGCTGGAGCGTGGACGAGATGTACGACATCAAAAACAAGTCGGTGTCTGTTCATGTTCCTAATTTAATGTGGTGCAGCCACCCAGATGTGGATTGGCTAACTCTAAGATGTTGATTGGTCCACAGGAGGAAGTTTCCATGGCGGCTGAAGTACTGGAATGTCTTTTGAAGCTGGTGCTTTTGATTGGTCTGATCATCGCAGTTTTTGGTTATGCATATTCTCATCTGGCACTTGACATCTACGGTGGGGAGCTTCTGAGCAGTGGAGCCGGTAAAACATTAATATACTTGTTGCTTACAGTGGATACTAGATTATACTAACTTCTGAGTTTAGGCAGATACATTTGTTATTTTTGTATTTGTGCTGTAAACATTTAAATGGCCTGTTTGTGTATTTTGCAGGGCCGGCTCTGCTACGGTGTTATAGTTGTTATGTTCTGCTGTTAGCCATTAATGGAGTAACAGAGTGTTTTGTTTTTGCTGCTATGAGCAAAGAGGAAGTCGACAGGTGAACAACACATAATTACTATGCTGTATATATATATGTTTTTGAAAGAAGTCTTTTATGCACACCAAGGCTTCATTTATTTGCTCAAATACAGTAAAAACAGCAATAATGTGAAATATTATTACAATCCAAAATAATCATTTTCTGTGTTAATGTTTTTTTTTTGTATTATTAAGTATTATTTTTTTCTGTGAATTTTCAGCAGTCATTACTTCAGTCTTCAGTATCACATGATTCTTCAGAAATTATTTTAATGTGTTGATTTGGTGCTCATTAAACATTTCTTCTTAATATCACAGTTGAAAGAAACCATTTGT
This sequence comes from Carassius auratus, assembly GCF_003368295.1. Classification (NCBI taxonomy): domain Eukaryota; kingdom Metazoa; phylum Chordata; class Actinopteri; order Cypriniformes; family Cyprinidae; genus Carassius; species Carassius auratus. The sequence continues at coordinate 7,927,683 of NC_039273.1, read as the reverse complement.
GCTGCATTATATTTTTTTAGAAACCATGATGCATTTTAAGGATTCGTCGTATGAATGCATTTATTTGTACAACAACATTTATTGGCTTTTCAAGAACAGCATTTGATTGACATAAAAAAATCATTCACAGATTAATTTAATGCATAATTGCATGATAAAAGTATTAACTTCTTTCGAAAAATCTTCCTGACCCAAACATTTAAACTAGTGTTATATACAGTATATATATCTTGTTTAAACAACATGCTTTTCTCTCTCTCTCTCTCTCTTTAGATATAATCTGGTGATGCTGGGCCTGTCAGCATCATTTCTTCTCCTTTCTTATTGGCTAACCTGGATGTTAGGTGGCATTGGCTTCATTTTGGCTAACTGCTGTAACATGGCTTTGCGAATCACTCACAGTATTGTTTACATACATGAGTATTTTCTGCTAAGTGAATACAGACCTCTGTGGGGGCTCCGCCCACATTCTGCTGTCATTATTGCACTTGGCGTGAGCTCCATCCTCACAGCCTGCTCAGAGGTATCATGCTAGTGTCTTATTGTTTAATTATAGAATTTGTTGTGATGAGCCAATTTAAATCGGATTTCTAACCATTTTGTCTTTCAGAGCATGTTCTGCTGTGACGATGGCTGGTTGCTAAGGCTGGTTCACATTACCGTGGGGGCAGTTTGTCTCCTGGGTGTGGTCGTCACAGTATATTTTACAGAAACAAGACTTGTGCAGTTTGTTAGGACTCAGTTGTTATCGAAATACAGCAAGAAACATACATGAGCTTTTACTTGAAAGCTGCTAATGCCTGAGGTGCAGCTGACACTAGCATGTCATGGACCAGAAATATTAATAACCAGAAATAAATATTGTGTGTAAATTTTCACAAACATATTTTGTTTTCTTGAACATTTTTTCAATTTTTGTTGCAGAAGATGCAGTACTTCTATATTCAGTTTTGGTTATGATATCAAAAGTAGTTCACTAAGATACTGATGGATTGAAGGTTCCTATTCCCACAGGGCATATCTTATAGAATATTTTGATTGATTTAAAAAAGACATACAGAGAATATTGCAATGTGATGCAAATATATCAAGGGGTTCCCCAGTATGTAACTACTGCTCCAATGTGCCTGTTTGTCCTTCATCACTATGAAATACTACAAATGCAATAAGATTGTGAATAGTAATGCTTTTTTTTAATTAGACCAAATGTTTTGTAACATTGTACCCTTTGCATAGTGTTACTACTAGATATACTCTAGCTGTATACATAAGTGGTAAATTTTGTATGAATGATTGTTTACATAAATGATGTACAAAATGGTTATACGTATAATAAATTAAAATTATACTGGGTACCACTGTCTTTGAAAACATGTAAGATGAGAAAATAATATCTGGGAACAAATAAACCTTTTTTTCCTGATTGCACAAATTTAAAGTTTTCAAATATTTGGAGTCAGTAAGATATTCTTTTTAAAGAGCAATACTAATTTTATTTAGTTAGGATTAGGCTAAAGTGACCGTAAAGATTTTTACATTATCAGACAGTTTTATTTTTTAAATAAATGCTGTACTTTTGAAATTTCTATTCATCGAAGAATTCTAAAAATATATTTCACTGGAAAAAATACCCTATACCCTATCATAAAAAATGCAGCTTTGTCATTACAGGAATATACTACTTTTTATTGTATTTTTTATAACAGTATTTACTGTTTTATTGCAGTTTTTGTATTTCCAATCTTTTTATTTGGATTTTCAATAAACAATACATCATAAAAAAGGCGTAAACTGCAGGAAAATGTCCATATTAAGCTCTCCAACAAACCTTCCATTATAGCTGTTTTTGCTGTGTGTGTGTGTATACAGTACAGACCAAAGGTTTGGACACACCTTCTCATTCAAAGAGTTTTCTTTATTTATTTTTATGACTATGAAAATTGTAGATTCACACTGAAGGCATCAAGGGTTATTTGACCAAGAAGGAGAGTGATGGGGTGCTGCGCCAGATGACCTGGCCTCCACAGTCACCGGACCTGAACCCAATCGAGATGGTTTAGGGGTGAGCTGGACCGCAGACAGAAGGCAAAAGGTACAACAAGTGCTAAGCATCTCTCGGGGAACTCCTTCAAGACTGTTGGAAGACCATTTCAGCTCTTGAAGCTCATCAAGAGAATGCCAAGAGTGTGCAAAGCAGTAATCAAAGCAATAGGTGGCTACTTTGAAGAACCTAGAATATGACATATTTTCAGTGTCATCACACTTTTTTGTTATGTATATAATTCCACATGTGTTAGTTCATAGTTTTGATGCCTTCAGTGTGAATCTACAATTTTCATAGTCATGAAAATAAAGAAAACACTTTTGGTCTGTACTGTTATATATATATATATACAGTATTGTTCAAAATAATAGCAGTACAATGTGACTAACCAGAATAATCAAGGTTTTTAGTATATTTTTTATTGCTACGTGGCAAACAAGTTACCAGTAGGTTCAGTAGATTGTCAGAAAACAAACAAGACCCAGCATTCATGATATGCACGCTCTTAAGGCTGTGCAATTGGGCAATTAGTTGAAAGGGGTGTGTTCAAAAAAATATCAGTGTCTACCTTTGACTGTACAAACTCAAAACTATTTTGTACAAACATTTTTTTTTTCTGGGATTTAGCAATCCTGTGAATCACTAAACTAATATTTAGTTGTATGACCAAAGTTTTTTAAAACTGCTTGACATCTGTGTGGCATGGAGTCAACCAACTTGTGGCACCTCTCAGCTGTTATTCCACTCCATGATTCTTTAACAACATTCCATAATTCATTCACATTTCTTGGTTTTGCTTCAGAAACAGCATTTTTGATATCACCCCACAAGTTCTCAATTGGATTAAGGTCTGGAGATTGGGCTGGCCACTCCATAACATTAATTTTGTTGGTTTGGAACCAAGACTTTGCCCGTTTACTAGTGTGTTTTGGGTCATTGTCTTGTTGAAACAACCATTTCAAGGGCATGTCCTCTTCAGCATAGGGCAACATGACCTCTTCAAGTATTTTAACATATGCAAACTGATCCATGATCCCTTGTATGCGATAAATAGGCCCAACACCATAGTAGGAGAAACATGCCCATATCATGATGCTTGCACCTCCATGCTTCACTGTCTTCACTGTGTACTGTGGCTTGAATTCAGAGTTTGGGGGTCGTCTCACAAACTGCCTGTGGCCCTTGGACCCAAAAAGAACAATTTTACTCTCATCAGTCCACAAAATGTTCCTCCATTTCTCTTTAGGCCAGTTGATGTGTTCTTTGGCAAATTGTAACCTCTTCTGCACATGCCTTTTTTTTAACAGAGGGACTTTGCGGGGGATTCTTGAAAATAGATTAGCTTCACACAGACGTCTTCTAACTGTCACAGTACTTACAGGTAACTCCAGACTGTCTTTGATCATCCTGGAGGTGATCATTGGCTGAGCCTTTGCCATTCTGGTTATTCTTCTATCCATTTTGATGGTTGTCTTCCGTTTTCTTCCACGTCTCTCTGGTTTTGCTCTCCATTTTAAGGCATTGGAGATCATTTTAGCTGAACAGCCTATCATTTTTTGCACCTCTTTATAGGTTTTCCCCTCTCTAATCAACTTTTTAATCAAAGTACGCTGGTCTTCTAAACAATGTCTTGAACGACCCATTTTCCTCAGCTTTCAAATGCATGTTCAACAAGTGTTGGCTTCATCCTTAAATAGGGGCCACCTGATTCACACCTGTTTCTTCACAAAATTGATGACCTCAGTGATTGAATGCCACACTGCTATTTTTTTGAACACACCCCTTTCAACTAATTCAACTAATTGCCCAATTGCACAGCCTTAAGAGCGTGCATATCATGAATGCTGGGTCTCATTTGTTTTCTGAGAATCTACTGAACCTACTGGTAACTTGTTTGCCACGTAGCAATAAAAAAATATACGAAAAACCTTGATTATTCTGGTTAGTCACATTGTACTGCTATTATTTTGAACAATACTGTATATATATATATATATATATATATATATATATATATATATATATATATATATATATATATATATATATATATATAAATGCAGCTTTGGTGAGCATAAGGGAATTTTTCTAAAATATACAAAAATCTTGATTTACTGAAAAGTTTGTACTTTTGAACAAAGATTCTAGCATGAAGCTTTATGAATTTTTCCTGAGTTTGCAAACCAGTGAAAAGGGCTAAGAAAATAAAAATATTAGGAATAGCAGGACATTAAGTCATTTCTGAATATCTCTTTGCTCTGAGACTAATTAACATTCACAAACAATCACTTAGCAACACTCAAAAGAACAAACACAACTGTTCAAATAAACATATGAAGTCATTTTAAGCACTCCAGCATGAGCAGTAAAACAGATACAAGGCACAAACCATGAACTCTTTTCATTTCTCCACTGCTGGTAGTACTGAAGATGTCATCTTTAAATAACTATTGTATATCCCTGCAGGAACAGTGACTGAGATTAAATGGGAGGAGGAACAGTGTGACTCACGCTTTGGCCAAAGGAATTATGGACCCTTTGGGATTGGACTCTGCAAGGGAAGGGTGTGTTTGTGTACGTACACTTACGACCAGTATAAAACAGAATCTTCAGCAAGACTGTAGGACTTCACATCTGATACTGAGAGTTGGCCATGTCTCAAGTAAGAGAAGGATGACCACAGACGAAATTAAGTTTACATTTTTTCTTGTCATTCATTTTTCTGTTTCTCCTCAGCAGGGTGAAGAAGTTAAGAGGCCTGAGGTAAAAGCAGAGGATTTGGTTGGAGCCAAGGATAAATTGGCATCTGGAACAGAGATGAAGAGCAAGACCTTTGAAGTGATGCAGGAATGCGGTGAGTCGAGCAGCAACCGCAATAATTCAGTTAAAAGATTGTGTGTGAAATAAAAATGTCACTGAATCCAAGTGTCCTTGTTTTTTGACTTGGAGCCAAGAGGAAAAAAGAAGAGCTGAGTGTATGTGTGTGTGGTTTTTGTAATGTTTCCACTCCATATATAGCAGGAAGTGAGAACACAAAAACATGGGGGAAGACATTCTTCTACTAATCACTTTATTTATGTGATGTTTATCATCTCAAATTTGTCTTATATGTTTATTTTGACTCATTTGTTTCTGATTCCTGAAAGATTCCTCCTTTTATAATCTCAACCCAGCTGTAACATTTTACAATGTACTATTTTATCACCATTGTTTAAACAGACCATCAGTTCTCTTAAATTTGAAAATGTCGCCAAGTTATCATCTAAGACTATTAAAAGATTGTAAACCATTAAGAAACATGATTAATGAGAAATTTGTCTTTTGGGGCATTTACTTCGCTTCTTTTTTTCAGTATCAATAACCGCATGAATTTTTGTCAATTCATTAATGTATAATTTACATAAATGGAGCCCTTTGTGATGAAGTAACAAATTCAGATGTGTTGGATATTATAGTTTGTATTATTGTGTATACTGAGTATCTTTCTGTCTCTTCTTTTAGAACAAGCTGGAAAGGTCGCACCATCCGTCTTCAGCAAAGTTCGCTCAGGATCTGAGACTGCCTTTAACAAACCCAGCAAGAGAAAGTAACAGTGGAAAACCAGTTTTACTGAATTGCACAGCTAAAACATGGATTTATAAAATAAATCCAAAGCATTAACATTGAAAACTCTAAACATCGTCATCATTCAACACAGCTGATAACCTGCTCTTTATATGTACCTAAATGTACCTTTTTCTAAAAAGGCTTTAAACCATTAAAACAGACTATGGTAATATATTTTTTTGAAAAATATCCTAGAATGCTAAGTTGCAAAATGTATTAAATAAGTAAATAAATGAACTTGTTGGTTTAGTTTTAAATTGAACGGAAGTTGAGCATTTGATTTTGTGTGAAAATGAAATATTGATCATAAAAAACTCCCATTTATATTTCACATTACTATTAAAAAAAGATTTATTTTCAAAACAATAAAGAACAGCAGACAGGACAATGGAAAAACTTATCCTGCAGGAAAATAACATAGCTGGGGGGTGAAACTAAAGAAATCAGGCTGTCTAAGCACGTTAAATAGGGAATGTATTATTTTCCTGTTTTTTCTACCAGTTTTTTGACTAACAACTGTCACAATTGGGTAAAACAATAAAGTAGCCATGCATTGATGCTGAGTTGGCTTAATCATACTGTTAGAATGTCATGACAAATGTGAACTAAACAACCAGTAAAGCACACTAAAGCAGTCTGTACAGTTATTTCATAAACTTGGTGTGCTGATCTTGTAGGATCTTTGCAGAGGACTTGGCATCATAGAAGAGTTCATTAATTTCTTCCACTTGTTCCTTTTCGACTACTTCTCTTCCCTGAACTCGTGCCAGCAGACTGGCAGGGGTCAGCAGCTGCACTGCATATCTGCATTTACACAAACTCACACATTAGCCAAAATGACATAACCAAATTGCATAAATTATGAATGCAAGCAACACAGAATATGACAGTTCAATGCTAATCTAAATAAATGTATGTGTTTTTCAAAAAGCAGTTAAAAAGTCTTACCTGAGTGTAGTCTTGGTACCGATCTCTCCAAGATGAGATAAAGCCTCCTCGCTGATGTTGATTCCTTCTGTCTGAGCTCGGATCTTTATTATCTAGAGCAACATGCAAATGAAACAACAGCATGAAATGTCTAATTCATCTTTTAGAATGTAAAAGCTTTATTTGTAAGCAGCTTGTTTAGGCACAAAAGTTTGCGCACACCTGTTTCATTTCTTGAGGAGTGTACAGCATAGTTCTGATAATCATGACTCGATCCAGCAGATCCAGTGGAATACCGTGAGGAGAGCTGATGTCCTCTGTCCCCCTAAAACATTATTATGTATAACTGTTAACTTGTCAATCAACTCCACAAGCAATCAAATGGATCAATCAAAACTTACAATGTACAATTTTACAACACTTATTAATGTAGTTTAATGTGACTTTTTACATATATTAATATATTTTTAACAAGTTGTATGAATTAACATTCATGTACATAATGAATGGAAATAAGCAATTAAGAACAATATTGCTATAAATAAACGGCACTTTACAATAAGGTTCCATTTATTAACATTAGTTAACTACAATAGTTAACATGAATTAACATTGAAAAATAATTCCAAAGCATTTATTGGTAACACTTTACAATAAGGTGTCATTTGTTAACATGAGTTAATGTATTAACTAACATGAACTTAGAATGAATAGTACATGCGTTACAGTATTTATTCATCGTTGTTAATGTTAGTTAATGAAAATACAGTTATTCATTGACCATGTTAGTACACAGTGCATTAAGTAATGTTAACAAATATAGCTTTTAATAATGTATTATTAAATGTTTAAATACACATTAACTAAGATCAATAAATGCTGTAGAAGTATTGTTCATGCTTAGTTCATGTTAACTAACACAGTTAACTACTTGTAAAGTGTTTATTCATCTTATTCGTCTTAGTTTGTGTTCATTTCAACATTTACCAAAATATTAAAAATAGTGGTAGCTGTTAATATTATTTAAGCCAACAAGAACTAACAATGAACAGTTGAATAGATACTGCAAAAAATTATTGTTAGTTAGTTAAAGCAATAACAGACATTAACTAATGGGACCTTATGTTAAGTGCTACCAAATAAAAATTAACAAAAAAATTAAATACAATTTTTTTTAGTTTGTTAGTTCATGATACCTTATCCATTAATGTTAACTAACTGAACTTTACTGTAAAATTGTTACCAATTTACTGTACTACGTTTCCCACTGTATCAAAAACCCACCTTATAAGGCAGTTTCCTCGATTGGATGCAAACACTACGATAGGAGCGATGGAGCTCTCCAGTGCTCGATGTAGGTAGGTAAAACACTCGATGTCCAGCATGTGAACCTCATCAATGAACAGAACACCAGGAACCAGCTCTGCCACACCCTGATCAATGTACTTGTTCACCACCTTATTGATCTCCCCTCTCAGTTTATCTGAATACACAAAGACAGTTCAACAAGGCTTCATTAAAAATCCTGTTCTGATTATCAGTATAAAAAAATAAATACAAAAAAAGTATGATACCTGTGATTTCTGTCTTCTTGGGTTTCATCAGTTGACCCATCATAGAAAGTATGTCCTGGCCTCCCTGGAAAACATAGTATGTTCATATGACCATCATTATGGGGATCCACTTGAAATGCTGGACAACATGATGTCTGTGTGCACATACCTGAGGTCTTGCATTAGCAATATCCAGGTCATGAAGTGTAACATCCTGAATAATCTCTTTCTTCTTGTGTACATCACCTTTCGGTAGAGGTACGTACTCTTCCGCCTCCAAATCAAACTCTGTTGCAAATGTGTCACATCGTCCCTGCCTCTGCAGACCAAAAACAGAAGGACTGATTATGAATGAACTTAATAAAAGCCTTGAGAGATTTTGGGACCATTAAACAGTGTCAATTTATTTACAAGGGAAGTGGACTGCACTTTATGTGATGTAGGATTTTGTTTAAACACTAGAGTTGTGCAACTAATATATATATAAGGGCTGCACGATTAATCACATTCGATTGTCATGTGTGTCTCTGTAGTAAAGCTGGTTCTGTGATTAGTAACAAATATCCATCACCTGCTTTCAAATGGAGCGGCACTTACTACACAGAGCCGTAGTTCGCTGACAAGCTACACAACACCGCGTCATAATTGCAGATGAATCACATGCTGTTATGAACGTGATATTGCGTAGCTTGTCAGCGAACCACGGCTCTGTGTAGTAAGTGCCGCTTTTTTTTTTTATCCTTTAAAAAACATAAAGCTAAAATTGTGTTTGTGATATTAGTATTTTGTAACATAATAAATGTCTTTACTGTCACTTATAATTATATATTATTATAAAATAAAAATATTAATTTCTTTAAATAATATAAAAGACAATCTTGTCCTTTACACTGCTGCCAGACTACCTGCTCACCTGAACAGACAAAAGATTACTTCAACATGCCAAGAGCAGATATAGGGAGGAGATGTTTATGTTTTTTTTTCATACCTTGACTGCCCCACTGTTCGCTTCAATGTAGATAACATCACCGACCTCCACTCTCTCCTTCTGTAGACTTTCATAGATACTGGGATCTAGCTGCATAAGCATAACAAAACATTAAGAGATATGATTTCAAACAGAGACAAAATCAGCTTCCATCCAGCTCTTTATCTTTGAAGTTTGTGTGCAAGAAAAGCGCTTCCACTTCCTTACCTTCAACTGTTTGGTGCCTTTCGCTGTCTTTAAACCAATAATGACATGACTGATAGTTTTTCCATAGCCCCCCATTGGGTTCTCCGTCTCACAAGGAGACAGTTCAGTGACCTCTCCCTCATAAACCTCCTTAGTCTCCTTGATACGCAGACCTGCACAATCAAAACATAAGAATTTTAAGTACAAGAATGAAGAGAGCTTATGCTAACATATTAAATACTAGTGGATCTTCTTATAAGGTTTTAAAAACCTACAGAATTCATTATATATTAAATACCAGTGAATCTATTAACCTGTGTGTGTTCAATTGCCAATGAATTTCTATGTCAGCACTGTAATAATGTGTGCATGCAAATCTCACTCTCGCCTAATGACTAATATCAAGCTACAATGTTTGTGCATGGGGAATTATTTACTAACTAGTAGCATAACAAGTTAAAATATAATTGAATGTGTTTTTCACCTTCATTATAAACAGTGTCTCTTAAATGAAATGAATAACTGTTCACTATTATCAATGGATGTTTACAGGTTATGGTGCACAGATACAGGTTCTTTCCATGAGAGCTCACCTATGGCTCTTCTGAAGTTCTCCATCAGCACTTCAGTCTTTTTGATTTCTGATGAATACACTTCACTGCCCACCATAGGACAGAATGGCACTTTATTTCCCAATTCCTGTGCCATGGCTAATGCTAGAGCAGTCTGCAGAGGACAGAAATACAATTATCAAACCATAAACACTCTCACAAAGGGCATCTCTGAAACTAATGAAAATTACTGATAAAATAAAGGTTGTCAGTTCTTACCTTACCTGTTCCAGGCGGTCCAGCCAGTAAAATGGCTCTGCCAGCCATCTTTTTGGAACGGATAAGCTCTACAATGATGCCACAAGCCTAATAAACAAGGGTAAAAATATAGAAAATGTTTATATTTGCCTTTTTTTTTTTTAAATGGGAAGGATTTACAGCAACATGTCGTCCTTTATAAACGAACAGTATAATAATATCAAGTAGCTAACCTTCAGGAAATTAGCCAGAAAATATTAAAAGTCTCCAAAATCAGGAACTGTTATAACCACAGTAAAATATTCTTGGTGAAAGTGAAACACACATATGCATTTTTATATTGCTCCTGAATCCTAACATATAACGTTACCATTATTTAGACATTTTGTATTCGTTATTCACATTCACAAACAACCAGTCAATAATGAGTGTAATCAAATTAACGGATTCTGCATTCATTAACAAACTGGCAAAATATGAAATATTTTACCTCTCTAGCTGTCTCCTGTCCCACTAGCCCGGACGAGGATTGTTTCGCATTACCGGCCTCGTCCAGCCCGAGACCCTTTACATGGCTGTGAGAAGCGATGCGCTGCGTCTTGGTTGTGCTTTTTACCTCTTCGATCTTCATGTTCCTTATTAGTTATTTAAACAATCTAAAAACTGAGTAAAATAATTTCTAGCCTACTACACGAAAGGCCGTTGAAATCAAACACAAGAGACCCGCGTTTCCATGTGGGTAACTAAGGCGATTTGAGGAAGTACCGCCCTGGAAATGTTTTGTTTTTTTGTCGATCTTTGCAACGATTGGTTCATTGGTCGAAACTCTGTTTAATCATTGGACGCTCCCATTGTCCGTCTGTTCACTGAATACGCCGAATACGCCCCTTTTTTTCCGTTTGTGTGCTGTTTGAAATGTTGTACTGGAACGAAGATGCACCACTGTGTGAGTTCCACAAAACTCTTATTCCGTATATAGTGTTAATAAACTTATAAGTGTGTAACAAACATGCTGTAAACAATTTAAACGTATATATATATATATATATATATATATATATATATATATATATATATATATATATATATATATATATATATATATATATATCTGACCAATGACGCATTTTCTTTTTCTAAAACAAATGCTCTGAAGAAAGGAGTTGAGTTGCTGCACAGGAAAATTGTCAAATTTCAAAAAAGTTTGCTGAGTAGCAATATTTACGTTAGCACGTTAATAAAGATATCACCACCCAAATTAGAGACACTATTAACTGACAGTTAATATCGAGCTGGTTGGTTTGAACCAGCAGCATTGCGTTGCGGTCTGTCAGCAGATCAAAGTCTATGTTCCCAACAGTCGCGCGGTTCTAGTGATGGCAGATTCCAGTCCTCCTAAAACACTGAACTTTAACTTTGGTGTCCTCGGCCATGTGGACAGCGGAAAAACGTGTCTTGCCCATGCGCTGAGCAGCATCGCATCCACCGCAGCCTTCGACAAGAACCCGCAGTCCAAAGAGCGGGGCATCACGCTGGATCCCGGCTTTAGTGAGTTTACGGCGCCCTTAGGAGCACTTGAGAGAATACTGAGGGGACAGAGGATACGACAGTCTACAGTTCACACTGATGGACTGCCCGGGACATGCGTCCCTCATACGCACCATCTTTCATCATATGCATACTACCTGAAGAACCTGTCAGTGCATCTGACAACTCTATCCAGAACTACCTCTTATGATCAGTAGGTGGTGTGTATAGTATTTGAAGTGGTCATGTTAATAAAGACTGAAATATGATATAATAGACAGATTTTTTATGGAAGTTTTTTTTTTTACTTTTATACAAAATATAAAATGGAATCTTAAAAATATGCATGTTTCCTGATATTATAGTATGATACAGAAGAATATGGCGCTCACATTTAAAGAAGCAAAAACATTAATTCTATGAAACTTTAATGCAATTCAGTGATATTTCTATTACAGTATTACAGACTACTTGCTTTAAATAAATATAAATATAATTAGTCACACTAAATCGATCAATGATATGTGTTTAGTAAGATGATATTGTATGCTTGTACAATAATGATTAAGATGTGTTGGTTCCTCAAGACTGTTTCGTATTTGATACATTATAAAAAAAATAAAAAAGATGTATGGATAATTGAGTAATATTACATTTCTTCAGTTCAGTAAATGTTAATGATGATATAAATATTACATAAAATATAAAAGTTATTCTTATATTCACTTTATAAAAATCATTAAAGATCACATCAAAAACACCTGTGTACTATTACCTAAAGATTGAAAAAAAATTAATCGTATGGCTTTTTATTTGCTAAAATAGTTTGAAGAGTATTAGAGTGCACAACAGATTTTTCATAAGTTTTGATAATGTTGATCATTTAGGGACTAAGGACATTAAAAACGGATGTTTCAAACATGATACCGTAGGCTTTATAGAATTAAATCACACTCTCAAATCAAAAGACATCTGCTTAGTTTTAATGACAGACTTGTAATGGTACAAAATATAAAATAAAAATGCATTTAGAATTAGAACACCTTTCACAGTTACAGCAAAGAATAGCATTTTGTCAACATATTATCATGATCAGATTCTGTTATTTAATCCTCGTCCAAATAAAAAAAAAAAATACAGGTGTGGGAATTACTTTGAAACAATTTTCTCTCCAAAATTGCTTGTAAATTTATCAAATAAGTTACACTGAAAAAAAAGCGTGAAATTTTGAAGTAGAAATGAAAACATACTTATTTACTTTACATCTATGAACTATGAACAAATTAATTTTTTTTACAGTGGAATCATATATATTTGTTAATAGCTAGTTATGGGTGCAACACATCAATATTTCTCCATACTAAAAGCTCACATGGCTTGTTTTCTTGCATACACAGTTTCATAAGTATGATGTTCCCAGAGGGATGTATGAAGAAATAGATGATGAGAAACAATGTCTAGAGGGTTTTTGTTAACCTTCAGGTCCAAATAAACCCAGAGAACTCAGAGTGTAGTGGGAATGTCTAGTGTAATTGCGTTGATGGTACTGGTGTGTGTGTGTGTTTGTGTGAGAGCATTTATGGCACATGTGGTTAATTAAGGCGGAAGGGGGTTGTTCAGGGTTCCAGCTTGACTTCCTCTCTCCCCCCAGAGGGGATCTCTCAGGAAAGAATGAGTGCCAGAGAGAGGGAGAGAAAAATAGGGAAAGGAAAGTCAATAGGCAAGTCTCCTACTTCTATTATTTTGGTCTGTCTTTCTGTAATACTGTCTAGCAGCGATGACTGTTATCATTGTTGAAGTTATATGTTTTACTCTCATCTGTATACTTGCATTCAGGCACTCAGATCATTGATCTGATGACGTTGGTGGTTGACCCCCCCCCCCCCCCCCCCCAAAAAAAAGAAAGAAAAAGAAAAGTTATGATGTCAAAGAAGTAATAGGACACTAAGTCAAATTTAGGCAAATTTTAACATTGACTATACAAAAGATCAAGGGTCACTCAGTGTCAATGATACTGTGGAGATACCAGCGCTAGAGGTATTTATGTATTTCTGTGATTCTGACCCCAGAATTTTGAACAGTAGTATACACGCAAACAGCACAAAATGAATAGGTAAAGAATTTGTCTATTTTTTCTTATTTCTCTGACTGTTTCCAAATGTTCAGTTTCACCATGGTAGGTGAACAAATTTTTTGCTACATAGTGTATTGACACGATCAGCTCCTTATTTAAGTTTTTGTCTATTCCCCAGGTAAATCGCAAGGTCAGACCTGTGCAGATGTTTCGAAAGCCAGTTCCTAGTGCAATGCAAGGCGATAGGGTCGGTGTGTGTGTGACCCAGTTTGACCCAAAACTGTTAGAATGAGGTGTAGTACGCACACCAGGTTCATTACACACTTTTTTTGCTGCTATTATATCCGTCCAAAAGATTGAATACTACCGTGGAGCACTTACCAGCCTTGCAAAGTTTCTTATTACTTTTGGACACAAACCTGTTACGGCACGTATCTAATTTTTCAGTCAAGTGCTTCGCAGGAACGAAGACTGTATCCCCACCTCTCAAGAGCATAGTGCAAACTTTTTCTCATCTGATTGGGAGTTTCATCACCTGGATGAGTATCCGACTTTTCAGACAGAAGGTGGGAGAAGAGAACCACAGCAATGGGCTTTACTTGAGTTTGAACGCCCAGTCACATGTCCACTACTTTGCTTAGTGATTGGGTCACGAGTCACGACTGGACTCTGATATCCATGGTAACACATACAGGCTTGCCTAAAAACTACACAGAAGACAGCACTGCCTCGGCTCAAAATCAGCAAAGACAAGCAGAAAGAAGGAGCAGTGGAATGGGTGACTACAAATATTCACACTTCCATTCAAAGATTTGTTTTAGGTGAATGAATACTTATATTCAGCATGGATTAAGTTGATCAAAAGTCACAGTAAAAGTTTTGGGTTAAAGATTCCTTTGACAAATAATTGTGTTTCTATTGCACTTTCTATTCATTACATAACCCTGACAAAAATGTATTATGGGTTCCACAAAAATATGAAGCAGCATAGCTGTTTGAAACACTGACAAATATAAGAAATGTTTCTTGAGCACCAGATAAGCATACTAGTGTGATTTCTAAAGAATCATTTTGAAGACTGGAGTAATGGCTCCAGCTTTGCCAATACAGGAATCATTTAAAATATATAAAAATGGAAAGAGTTCTTTTTTTATGATAATATTTCACTATATTATTGTTTTTAAGCAAATTAACGCAGGCTTGGTGAATATAAGAAACTTAAAAAAAATTATAATAATCTTAGGAACCCAAATCATACAAACCTTGAATTGTAATTGAAATGAACATAATATACATGATTTTATATATATAAATTAGAATTAATTAATTATATCTGATTTCATATTTTGTTTGTTTTCATACATGTTTGACTTACCGGTATTTCATTAATTGATTTGACATTTTTTACACACTTCGTGTACTCTGGCTCTAGCCAAGCAGTTTTTCCAATTTTCTTTTCCAATTTTTTATCTTTGGTCAGGTGACAGATGACTACTCTGTGATTGGTCGAAACATTTTTAAGAAGGAGACGAACCTTTAGCTGTTCGTGGATTTAAATGTTACACTGTTGACAGGAGAAACAGGCTCCATTGAAGGTGGCTTCGGCCAAAGTGAATTCCAGGTAAACAAAGACAAAAAAACTATTTTTTTACTCTCTCTTACTTCTTTCTTGGCCCCTTTAACCTCCTTCCTCTAAGTTTTTTTTCTTGTCAGGTGACTTGCAGGTCAGGTGACTCATTCATTCATTTGTATACAGCATATAAAACCTACTCTCATTTAAAGTTACACACACCAAAAATGCACGCTGAATCTTAAATATAAGTGCAAAGAAAAAAAAGCTCACATCCTTTTCCTGACCCTCAAAGCTTGCTTTGTGTAGGTGGACCTCAGCCACACAAATATACGTAGACAAACATTACAGCACACCCCTCACTTCAGGCCCAGTGAAATGGAGTAGAGTGAATGTATCCATAACTATACAAGATGTTTAGCATTTGTTTTATATACATTAATTCAAATTATTGCCTAGCTTGAGAAAAAGTAAGTCAGTCTAGATTTAAAATAAAATTTTGATTTTATGAAATTTTGAACCAGTCACCATACTTCTGAACTTCAAACGCTATATATATTTGATCCCCACAAAAAGATGGTTCAGTCCTGAAAAAAAAAGAGAAAAGACTAATAAATGCTGTTATATGACTGCTTATAAAACAACTAATAGCTAAACTGCTGTAGTTGCAGTGTATATTTAGTGATTTACATTTTGTTTGCAAGAGTGTGTGGAAGGTATTTGTGTTTTGTGTTTGACATATCGAGAGTGGTTGAGACATTGCTTTAGGGCAGAATGCGTTGTGAGTGTAGGCAAATATCTCTGCTGGCAAATCAGAGGCCAAATTTGTTTCCACACACCTCACTTTCAGTTACTCTACATTTATAAATATCCTTTTTTCCATTTGTTTGTTCCACTGTTTATGTATGTAGGTTTTTTTGTGCAAATGCAACTGAGAGTGGTAAAAAATGTTAAGAAGGGCCATGATAAGTCTTATCAGTGTTTAGCGATTTGCTTTATGGATTTGAATATATCTATTCCAGTTACGTTGTCGCAACTTGGGGGAATCTGTAGGCAAATTCGTTCTTAATATGCGAGAATACAAATAGCAGCTGTACTAAAATATTAAATGCCATCTGTGTTGTTATACTTCCCTGTTTGTACCTGACACCATAGATAAAAACAAAGCCTTTATTTGTTTTTCATTATTATTGCCATTAACTGGATTTTTTTTTAAGAAGTGCATACACAAATAACTTTAATTCTCTTACGCACTCTTTCTTTGACTAGCAAATGTGCTGGCATGGGTTAATTTACAGTATCACATTGTTCTAAAAGGAAGATGTGTTAAGCTAATGGACTAAAGCTTTTTTAATAGATTTGTATGGAACCTTTTCCTACTTACCTTTGACTTAACCTCTTAAGGAATCTTTTAATGAGGTGTGTTGCACAGAAGAAAGAAAAATAATACAGGTCTTGAACAACACGAGAGAAAATTATTGAACTTAAATATTTAGGTGAATTATTACTTCATTGTCCAACTATTCCTGTATGTTCCATTACATATGACAGTATGACCTTGAGCCTCATCTGAATATGACTTCAGATCCAGAAGTACAAACTTGATTTTAGTTTAGTTTAGTTTTCTATATATATATATGATATATATATATATATATAAAATGATAAAACCAAAAAATTTATAAAATGTTTTTTGTTTCAAATAAACACTGCTCTTTTGAACTTTCTAAATATATATATATATATATATATATATATATATATATATATGCTTGTTGCAGTCTGATTGACCACTCATTTCTTCTATGTAAGGATCAGAAGTTCATTGGATGTGTTTTTTTACTAATATTAATGAAGCAATTTTCTCTGATTAATTACAACAGGAAAGATACAGAACACTGTTAAATGCTGCAGGCATAATAACTCTGTGTGCGTCTAATACAACAAGGCTTTTATGTGCTGCTCAGTGTTTGTGGCATTGACTCTAGAGCTCTAAACACAACACACACACACACACACACACACACACGCAGTCTTTTACTTACCTTTTCCCTTCTGTGACTCAGATAGGAATCTCAGTCTTTTATTTTGTGTGTGAGTGCATGTATGTACAAGCCTTTGATATGACAGCTTGAGTCTGTTAACCTCTCTAATCAGGGTCCTTCATCAGAAAGGTCTTTCAGAGTGCCTGTTTAAAATTCATAAATTTAAAGAGAGGGGAGAAGAGGGGCTGAAAAAGGGAATAGAGAAAAAAGGGAAATAAAAACATAAACTCTCCCATGAGGTAGAAGCTGCAGATTGTCTCCTTCCTGACCCTGGACCTGCACTGATCTTGAAATGAGCTCAAAGAGGGGTAAAGTCACGCTCGGTGTTTGACTTACCACTAACATTAACATTATCAGCTTCATCAGCATGGGCAGTTGGCATTTGTGTGTGTACATTTTTAATTATTTTCTTTGATCTCATGGATTGTTTCCTTACGGAGTATTTTCTCTCCCTCCTAAAGCGCTCTCTGTAGTGACGCTGCAATAGCACTTGCTCACATGTAGAGGGCATTAGTATCCCCAAAGCCAGTCCAGTTGTAGTCATTATTCGTTTTAATTACGTTTCTCTTTTTTAATAAATAAATAAATAAAAACCGAAACTACCTGCGATGGACATGAAGTGTTCCTGGACACCTCAAATGGCGAACCGAACTGAACAGAGTTAAGCTATTTATTTTCTATGTGAACAGACTAGTGTTATACTTATACTTTATACTGACTTGAGACAGTAGGTAAGTAACGAAATCCCACCCAACGCAATAGAATCCCAGAACACCACAGCAACAGGACAGCAATCCTGTTTTGTTCAGAAATTGTAAACACGGGTAAAAATTATTAAAATACTGTCTTTATGTTCCCCAGCTATTAACTGACCAATAATTATACATGTTATATTAAGTTCAAACTTTTCTGTTAGTGTTAGGTGTGGGTTATATTCTATTATTACACGGCTCTGTGGAATACTTGATTCTGATTGGTCAGTCGCGACATTCTGTGGTATGTTATCCCTGGATAACAACCTGCAAAAGCTAACACAGGCTCATCTGGTTAACAGCATTCGGTGCTGTACTCTTGCTTGAACTATTTTTTTCTTGGTGGAAGTTTTGCATTTGTTTAGCTAATAAAATATTAAGACTTGATTCAAAATGCTGTGCAATTGTTTAATTATGTCATCCTGGTATCGCGGACTCGCTCTCGTTTCATACAAACGCATCTTAATTATTATTTTCATCTTAATTATTTTATTGCCTTAAGGTTTATTGTGAGGTTTATTGCTTCGCGTCGGGGTCCTGATGCATTATATGCAAGCCATGAAAATCATCTGTTTAGTCTTGATTTGTAATGGCACACAGTTGCCAAAATGCATCAGTCGTTTTTTGCATAGTGGCTTTAATCTCTCAATGAATCAATCACTTGTGCAAAAACATCAATCCTTCTATAAATCAATGGGCTACTGCTAGGGACCTATGTACTACTAATCACATAATTTCCCTTAGTTGAGCTTTTAGCTGAACATAGTGTCTCTGCATTTTATAGATTTGCTTAAGTCTCTGGGTGAATGAAAAGTTTAGTGCATTTTAGTGCATTTCAATATTATATATATTATTTATTTTTATTATCTAAGGTTCACTTTTGCAAGAATTAAACACATCTAACTAAAGCCCGCATCTTATTAAAGCCCGCAATGGAAGTGATTTTAGGCTGAGATATTGTGAACTGCTCACTTACACACACACACACACACACACACACACACACACACACACACACACACACACACATATAAATATATCATGTTTTCCTGTGTGCTGCAATATGTTGTCTTCACAGAGTCATAAAGTAACACACTCTTATAATATAAAGGTCCACGTCCATAAAAAAGCACACTCATTCAAAAGGGTGCTTTGTTCCGGTCCATTATCCCACTTTCCACCCTTTCTTTGAATGCGCTTTATCTCTGTCACCCCATTGTTCTCTCCCACCTTTTCTTTATGTTTCCTTTGTTTGGGCTTTTATGTCCATACAACCTTTATCCCACACCTTTCTCTTGTTTTCCTTTTCTTTGTTCTGCACTTTTCTTCCAGGTCAGCAGCATTGTCACTGTCTGCAGAAGAATTTTACTTTGTCACACAGGTATTTTGTGTTCTATGTGTATGTCTAGATCATTCGATGCCTATGAGTTTTAAAATAAATTGATAAGAGTATGAGTCCATCTAATGTGGTAGATGCAAAAGTTATTTTTTTTAAATGTGTGCCGCCAATATGTGTTAAAGGCTAAAGATTGTAACCTTTGCCCTTTGAGGTTTACATGCCTTTGTTTAGGAGTGCATCAAACTGTCATTTTATGTTTTTGGATCAATTTGTCGAGACGGACACTTCAATATGAATTGCTAGACCGTAAGAAAGGAAGTAACAGAGGTCAATCTGTTTCGAACAGTTCAGGTTACGCTCATCCACTGTCCGATTCATTGTTACAATTAGCAGGGCGGTAAAAGCCTCCCACATCCCTTACTGAAGAGACTAATCAAATTAGCAGGCCCTCCATCTTATCTTTGAATGATAAACAGCCAGCTATTAGATTACAGCTATTAAATTAGAAACAGGCTCTAAACAAACAATTATCTGAATGTAAGTGTGGGATGGGTAAAAAGAGGGTAAAACAGTGTGTGTGGAGAGAGTTTATGGATGCATGCAAACATGATGGTTCCATTTACTTGTAATTAAAAAAAAAGTGTTATGTGTAATGGCTTGAATTAGTTCGATAACATCAATACATTACAAAAACAGAGAATAACAACTATCAGCCTCTCCATTTAAACCCATTTCCCATACTTATACATATTTTACATTTAATGTACACTAAAATCCTTAATATTATTGTGGCACATATGTGACGTCTGGATCTGCATGTATTTAAAAAAAATTTTTTACTTCTAGATAAACTTAACACAATTATGCTAATTATAGTTGATGTTCTAATGACCCAGCTGTCACTCAATACATCTCTTGGGTTACTGTAACAATGTGAGACCTATTCTACCACTAAGACCCTTGGTTTTTTCATTTCAAACAATAAAGACACAACAGCAATTCATGGACAGAGCCGCCTTTGTGTTGTCTAAAAAGTGTGTCCAGATTTAGCTTGTTCATGTTTTAATTTCTCAAAAGTATCAGTATATTCTATAAATCTGTATCTTCTTTCTTTCTTTCTGTGAATATTTTACAAATATTTGACTGTCAACCAACTTAACTTAAAATGATAGCCAGCCTATTCTCTGCCCGCTCTTTTTTCTTCTTCTTCTTCTAATTTCTGTCTTTTTTCTTCGCTGGCCTACACAGCTCTATCCATGACCCATAGAGGTTTGCAAAAAATTGAATTTGATTTTGCTCATTAATTTGGTAATTGACTGAATTCTCTTCCACATCAATTTGATTAAAGTGCTATTTATTATATATGTAGCTTGATATAATGCAATATTTTTTGTTTAAAATGTATTTCATTAAACATGTGAACTTTTGCAGTTTTAGCTTATTTTATTGAGATAAAATACATTGTCTATTGATTTCAGGCCTTCGATATGTTATCATTTGATCATAGTCTCATGATTTAATGAGCATGTCTGTATTTACAGTTATTGAGCCAGATAACTTGTAACAGTGTATTTAGACTCAGTCCCCTCCTGCCTCCGGCCTACTTTCCTGCCTCTAAGGTTTCTCTCAAGACAAAACCACTAGGACAGGGAAAATAAAAGAGTGGAGAAAGAGAGGAAGGAAAGAGAAGTAAGCAGATCTGTTACCCTGTTCCAGTAGGATGGCAGTAATACACATACACACTCTCACACAAACCACCTCACACCACACAAACTGTCCCTGGAGAGGGGAACTGAGCACTCACAGTTGGGTTGTCATTTAAAATAAGTGATTGTTCTAAGACAGAGGATGAATTAATTTACCTGCTATAAATGAAGATCAGGAGAAGAAAAGACAGACTGAAAGGGGCTGAATGGCTTGGCCGGTATGGGAGGGTTCTGTTGTGTCCCAGTTTTCAAACAGAATGTTTGCAAACAGCTACAGCTGTCAGGTCAGATTGGACACACATAGTGTACTAATGTTGTAAGCAAATATCTATACACTAAAATAATATACTATATACACACTAGTGTTCAAAAGATCAGGGTTATTTAAATTTGGTAAGATGTTTTTTGAAAGAGGTCTCTTTTAACCATGGTCGCATTTATTTGATCAAAATATATTATTGCTATTTTAAATAACTTTTTTTCTATTTTAATATATTTTCAAAAATAATGTATTACAAACCCGATTCAAAAACAGTTTGGACACTGTACAACTTGTGATTAAAAAAGGAATGGAATAATTTACAAATCTCATAAACTTATATTTTATTCACAATAGAATAAAGATAACATGTCAAATGTTGAAAGTGAGACATTTTGAAATATCATGCCAAATATTGGCTCATTTTGGATTTCATGAGAGCTACACATTCCAAAAAAGTTGGGACAGGTAGCAATAAGAGGCCGGAAAAGTAAAATGTACATATAAGGAACAGCTGGAGGACCAATTTGCAATTTATTAGGTCAATTGGCAACACGATTGGGTATAAAAAGATCCTCTCAGACTGGCACTGTCTCTCAGAAGTCAAGATGGGCAGAGGATCACCAATTCCCCCAATGCTGCAGCGAAAAATGGTGGAGCAATATCAGAAAGGAGTTTCTCAGAGAAAAATTGCAAAGAGTTTGAAGTTATCATCATCTACAGTGCATAATATCATCCAAAGATTCAGAGAATCTGGAACAATCTCTGTGCGTAAGGGTCAAGGCCAGAAAACCATACTGGATGCCTGTGATCTTCGGGACATTAGACGGCACTGCATCACATACAGGAAAGCTACTGTAATGGAAATCACAACATGGGCTCAGGAATACTTCCAGAAAACATTGTCTGTGAACACAATCCACCGTGCCATTTGCCGTTGCCGCGTAAAACTCTATAGGTCAAAAAAGAAGCCATATCTAAACATGATCTGGAAGCGCAGGCGTTTTCTCTGGGCCAAGGCTCATTTAAAATGGACTGTGGCAAAGTGGAAAACTGTTCTGTGGTCAGATGAATCAAAATTTGAAGTTCTTTTTGGAAAACTGGGATGACATGTCATCCAGACTAAAGAGGATAGGGAAAACCCAAGTTTTTATCAGCGCTCAATTCAGAAGCCTGAATCTGTGATGGTATGGGGTTGCATGAGTGAGTGTGTCATGGGCAGCTTACACATCTGGAAAGGCACCATCACCACAAATGCATTTGCTAATTAAACGAGGTTTATGATAGGGCCCTTAATTTTTAGATATTATTTAAAGATTTACTTTACATATAAAATGCATGATCTATAAATCAACACAACTTTGAATACATTTACATGTACTCCATACTTATTTTTCACATACAAATTGTAAGAATGATTTATTTGATTTCACTTGATTTCTGGACTGTTTTTGTTTGCACCGTCTCCTAAAAACAAACCACGAAGACCTTCTCTGCTCTTTCACTTTTATCTCTCTGGAGATATCTTATCTTTTGTCTGTCTGGAGTCCTGGTCTTCATTCACTGCTTCAGTCCAGTCAGCATGCTGATAAGTGTTTGCAAGCGCACCAGAGTGTCTCGAGTGTATAAGGCCACACGTGTCTTTTGGACTGTTTATATATGTTTGTAACATCTCAATTTGATAATGTTTTTGCAAATAAGGCAAGAACTCGCACAGAAAACACTGTTTAAATCATTTATTAAATAAAATGTAAAATAAGCACACAGTAAAAGTGTATTAATGTATGTGTTAATGCATGTGTGTACAGAAAATATTAATTGATAATATTGATGTTGATACTAGTTTAAAGCTTGAAAATAAGAACAAAGAGAAAATAAATTAGAAAAAAAGAAATATAGTTATATAATGGCAAATGGTTTAGGGACAGGTTTATATTATCCTTTTTTTTAATGCAGGGCTGCTTCTAATTCAGTTGCATTAGGTGCAGTGCTATAGATGACATGAAGATGCATAAACATTTTGGAAATGTGATTATATTTAAATAAATCTGGGATATTTATTAAATGATAAGCTGTTAAACTCATGTTGTACAACAGTCGGATTCTGGGTTGGTTTACATCACATTTCGGAAAACCACAAAATAAAGTGCAACATTTTAAATCAAGAATGAGTAGAATTTTGAGATTTGCATAATGAACATTTGAGCCTGTAACATTAACAAAATGTCCTTGACCTGAACATTAAAACTGAAGAATGCAGTTAATATGTTAATTAATTATAGGATCTTCTACAAGTGTCTCTCAGCCTATAGCAGAGACTAAGCTGCTGTGACTGAATGCGGGATGTAATTGGATTGGTTGGGTCATATTGAAGGGGTGGGGCATGTTGGCGATGTGGCTGAAGGTGGATGGTTTCTCATGCACACAACTGTTAAATTGCTGAAAATGTTCTCCTCTCCTCTTCTTAAGTTTGCCTGACATTTTCCTATTGCGTGTCTGTATCCCATCTTTCTTCATAGTAAGTGGACGGTTCACCTGAATCCATAAATAGATACAAACACTGTAAGATAGATTATATAATTATTATTCTATTTAATGTTTAAATATTAGGAGGAAGGACTGCATGCATATTCAACATAAAAAAAAAATAATGAACATTTTTAATGCAAACATGGATACATTATGGAGACCACTTAAAAGTGGAAATTCAAAATGTAAGCAGAGATGTTATTCTGTCATTCATTTTGGTGTAGTCTGTATAAAGGAAGTGTTACGGTAAGGCTACACAAAAACATTTACTCACATTATGTAGTTTGTAGTATAGACCACAGGCATTACAGACAGGTTCTCCACTGGAATTACGTCTCCAAAGTGTGGTGGTCCCTGTCTGGCAGTTGGCACAACAGGTACCTGCTCGTCTAGATGCGGACTGCAACATAAAACACACATAAAAAGAAATATGATATAACACATGGTTGATGGGAAGTAACTGAGCAATGAGGAAAAAATTAAGCTTGTGAATGAAAATATGGTTGAACAGGAAAGAAAGAAAAAAAGCCTGAAGCTATGCAAAATTTGGTCGGCCTGGCATTAAAGGTGAAATTACAGTTCCGATGCTGTCAAAGATTATATTCATATTTGTCTTATAAAATAAAGAGATTTTAAAAAAATTCTGTCTGTGATGATGAAATATGATATTATAAATTAACATTTAAGATTTACCAAATTAATTACAAAATATTATATATATTATAATAGACTGCATGCAGCCTTGTATTATAAGAGAAGTAAGAATATAGCATGTGTATTGCTTCAGTATTATAATAACATATTATTTTTATTTAATACATATTTGGAATACACCAAACTTAAAAATACCTAGAAATAAGAAATAATCATTCTTAATAATAATTAAATAAAGAAACAGGATGATACTGACTTCAGAATCTTTACTTTAAGTTGTCTGTCAAACTCACATGTCAAACAGAAGTACGCCCTCAAACACCATAAATTCACATAACTATAGAGATATAGTAGATCCTCAACATGCCAAAAGAAAATACAGCAAGAAAACAACCGCAAAAGGAAGTATTTTTGGGTCTCACAAAATTATCGGTACCAAGCAGACATCCTGCCAAGGAAACAAATGGACCGAGCTGTCTCTGCAGGTGCTCTTCAAATATACGACCTGTAGCTGATGCAGAAGCACTCGTCACACACTGACTAAAGAATAAGACCCCAAGCTAGTCAGCCTAATTTATAGCTAATACACTTTAAATCGAGGGGTCACACAAAATACAGACGCAGTCACTTTCAAGTTGATTTATTACGTTTCCCTCCAGTGACAGCCGTTCTGCAGCTGCCCTGTGCTTAACCATCACACTGGACTGGTCCATTACATGCTTTTCACTCTTCTTCTGTCCTTCTCACACCATTGTCCGTTCACCTACTCTGTCAGTACATGTCATTCTTTAATGTGCCTCAAGGACTGGCTTCTATTTTAATCGTAGGACATGTGTCCTAGCAGCAACTTTGATGAGTTCTGTCCCATCGTCAGCTCAGACCAAGATGTAATGCAGCAGACATCATACATTACACGGGCACAGTATCATAGAAAGTGAAATACTACACCATTACTACAGTTTTCCTTATGTGGTAATACTGTCTAGAGGTCCACATTCATCAACTGTTTAATTTTTCATAAACATAAAAAAAATATGTATTTTCTCTCTCTCTCTCTCTCTCTCTATATATATATATATATATATATATATATATATATATATATATATATATATATACACACACACACACACACACACACACACACACACACACACACACACACACACACACACACACACACACACACACACACACACACTGACATTCCCAAAATACAATGTAAGCAAGGGTGTGTATACGTATATATATGGCACTTACCAGTTGGCGCTTGGGTCTGATGAGGGGTCGGTTCTGGCCATTCATTTTGTGATAGAGACCACATGCATTACACAGATAATGACCTGATCCATCTCTCCGCCACAGAGGAGTTGATGTAGCTCCACAGTTCACACATTCACGCCCTTCTGGCACACAGTATCCACAGAGGTGCACAAAGTGAAAAACAATGTAAATAACTTATTCATGCTGACTATATTATGCACAAATAGACGGATAATCAGATAAATAGACATTTGTTTTATGGATATGCACACTTTCATACTTTTGGGATATCTGTCTTCCAATTGGGTCTACCAGTAATTGCCGTCATTTGGAGTGAATTTAATAAATAACACCCAACAGGAAGCAACAGTATTCAAAGGCAAAACAACTAATTCATTGACTTCATAAATTAAAAGTTATTTCTAACTTTTTACATTACAGTCATTCCTTGTCAAGTGTGTTAAACCGAACCTTTAGACATGGCCCAAAACAGCCCTAAATAAATCTAATACTAAATTATTATTTATTTAATTCTAAATAAAAATACTTGTAATGCAAATTATATAATTTGACTATTTATTAAATATTAATTTTTAAACTAAAATAAAACTAATTAAAATTAGTTCTGAATATATGTCATTGAATATAAAAAGAATATATCATTATAAAAGTAATGTGTAGTCAGATTTATACAGAATATCTTTAGATAATAATATCGAATACATTGTTATATATTACAATAAGTGCATTTTCCTTTATTTCAGTCCAGAAAAACTGTACCTACTGGAACAAAGTTGTGTCAACACATTACAGTGTCCTTGTTACACGTATTCATAATTTATTGCAATACTAATGTCTGCTTCATAAAATAATTATATAGTAGAACGTTTATTCGGTATGAAATTATAGCCTATATGAAAACTATATGTTTGGTTCATTTATCGCTTGAAAATTAACCTGTTTTAAGTTCCGCTGTTAATATGAATTATGAACTCTGAACCTACCTGAGAAAGCGTGGCTTTTACTTTTGTATTTTGACGTCATGTTGCTCGCGCTGCTCCCAAGCAGACTTCTGGAATGAAACACACTGCCTGTGTACTCGTGCGCCCCAGCTAGTGCGTATTCAGAATATGAAGGTACATGAGCTGTAGTTTGTGCCAGATTGCCACGGATTGGTCTAGAGCACTCCATCTTCATCCCGTCGACAAGAGGCAGATGGTACTTCCCAGCGTCCCTTACCACAGAACAAGCAGGGTCAGAGGACGCATCTTTGGGTGGAGTAGTGGGCAGGCAGTAGAGCTGAGGGCTGCAGTGTTGCTTCATTGACAGGCACGACATCGAACCCGGGCCATGCGCTCTGGTGCCCGTGTACAGGCCGTTTGAGCTCTCGGCACTTTTTGAATGAAGAACTGCTTTGCCCAGGTGGTTGACGGTCCACGTGCTGTGGTGCTGGGTCACTGGAAAGGTCGATTTGCTGTTTTCCAGGATAGAAAGACCTTGAGTGTGGATAAGGTGAGATCGACACATTGAGCCACCCGTAAGCCGTGCTGCTAAAAGGGGAAAAAATACAAGTCCATTGGTAAAAGTAAGTTTGATTCAATTTTTTCGTCCACGTTTAACCACACTGTAAAACTGTTTAAAAAAAAAACACTCGATAAAAAGTAGGCTGTTAATCCAAATGAGGAAACTCGAAAATATTTTAAATCGCATCAAAAATAATAGACAAATTAACTTGTGGGAGGCCAGATTTTTCAGCGAAGAAGCTAACAGAAAACTATCAATTTGGGATTATTGTTAACATCTCGGAATATTTTTTAATAGGCTTACGTCACATATTTTTAATTCAGCAGAATATTTTTCGAATCGAAATTTTGTCATAGGCTATGAGGCAAAACTTTATTTTCTTTAATACATTCGTTAAAACATTAAAATATAAATCTAATGTAGGCTAATACAGTCTATTAATATAATCCAATATAATATAACAATTTAAAAAGTAAAATATAAAAATAACAATCTTTGTAAATGTTTTTAATTTGTAGGCTATTTGTAAATGCACTCAGCACAATTACAATGAGAAAACAGTATGCGCATCCTCAAACTCCAACCCATTTGGAGTCGTCAAACTGAATTCGAACTTGTGTGCATTGAAAATGATATCACATAATTACACAATAACATTATGTATAATAACAACAGTATAGATCTAATAATGGTGAAAAAATTAAATATGTTTGACACTAAAGGCTAAGGCAGTAATGTGACCCAATAAATATGACCTACAGTTTTAGAATAATTAAGTGATGCGGTAAAAAGCATTTCCTTAAATCTCAAAATCGTGCCAAAATATAACACTGAGAAAAAGAAAAAAAACTCCAGGCCTACTCACCATGCGTTTGACTGTAAGACATTCGTGCACGAGTATGAGAGTGGGACCCTTGTGTGTGATAATAGGGGTATCCTTGAGAGTCCAGATGACTGAGAAATACATCCACCTCGTCTGGTGGCAATAATGGGGTACCTGGCTCCATATATCCCGAACTATGATGTCCTAAACCAGCGTGTGGAGACACCGAATCTGAGGTACCCATTAAAGCTGAATGATGAGCATGCATCTTCCACCGGGTTTCCGCAGGGAGCTCCATCATCTGTAGTTTTCCCGTAGGAATGCAAACTTTCGTATGCGGAAAAAAAAAAAAAATCTTTACCTTTTTTTCTTAAGTTAGCTATTCCAAGTTCATCCAGTGCGTTTTTCCCAAATAATGTTTTCTTGAATGTCTTAAATATAAGTCCAAATGACTGAGTACACCTATGATAGCGTAAGTTTAAATGGCTGTATTTTAAAATATTAAATCAGAGTTGGTGCGTCTGTTGTGTGACAGGAGCGTTTAAAGTCACCGGGTGCGTTGTGACACTTCTCCACTTTCAAGGTGCAAAAACCACAAAAATGGCACTACAGCTGATTACCTCAGCTATATGTGCTGGTGTACACTGAGATAGATCCTCAGATAATGTTCAAAACCAAATCCTTTGCGTCGGAAAAAAGCTGAGGTTAAAAAATAGTCCAAGAAGAGTAACCGACCTTCTTATCTCGTCACTCCAGGACACGCGACTACGGTTCAAAAGGCACTTGTGCCTCGTATACGAGTATAAGTGCCAGAGTGATAGCCACAGGTAGTCACACCAACGACTAGTCAAAAACAGTGTTCAAAAGAGTTGTATATGAGGCAGAGAGCGGACTCCTCCCGTCAGCATAAATGACTTTCTAGCCAATTGGAGTTCACTTTTTTTTCCAGCTTGACACCTGCAACTCCAATTTACCCCGTGCGTCTATTTATCCAACCACGCCCCCTGGATCTTGTGTTCTGCAGTGAGGGGCTACTGTCCCTTTGGCTGCAGGTCTGCGCTGCTGGTTATTTCACATTTCACATCTTGCTTCCCGGGAATGGAGAAGTCATTGATTGTTAACGATTTCAGAAAACGATTCATGTTAACACTACGAAAAAAATGCGTGCACATTTATAATATTTATAGAAAATTAATATTTAAAAACTACATATGCAAAAAATATGCATAATGCAAAAAAATACAAAGAATACAGCCCGTATAGTGCTGGCTTTGAAATTGATTTAAGAATATTAAATCGAAGTTTATGAAACTGGTTTGCCTATTAAAGTAGAAACCTGCATGCTCCAGGTGAGATGAGTAGGCCCCCCCCCCCCCCACCCCACCTCTACGAAGCAATACAACGTCCTCCATCGACTTCTCCCGATCTTTAATTATTCAGGGAATAAGTTTCTGGCCAGCGAGCACGTATTGTCTGTCTCGGCAGATACGTCTCGTGCGCGGTCAATGACAACACGAAACCGCTGACCACCTACCCTGACTCTCATAAGATCTTTCCATCACTCTGAGCGAGAGAGAGAATGGGAGTCAGGCAAGGTGAACGAGAGAGAGAGAGAGAGAGAGAGAGAGAGATGACATTGCTTCATAGACAGTGCCTGCCGCTGCCATTTAAAAAATAGACAAATGCATGTGTTATGTAAATCGATCTGTAAATGAAATATAGATATTTGTTTGCTAACATTCATTCACATCACACATCAAATTATAAACCAAACCCTTAAATGATACCTTCGTTCTATATTTCCACCATGATCAAAAAGTGACAATTAACTTCAGATAGAGCTTAAACATACATTTCACATAAATTCTATGTTTTGTAATCGGTTTAAAATCCTCTCCTGCTTTAGTTTTTTTTTTTTAAAGGCTCATCAAAAGGCTTTTTAATGCTGTTCAAGAAAGAGCAGCATTGATCGTTTCCAGTATACATTTTAAATATAATGGAGTCAATTCTCTGTGATGACTAGTGCTCCAGTGTGCAATAGTCTTGTTGTTGTGCTCGTGCATCTTATGGAGCATCTGCTCAAGTTTTAACAAATCTTAAGATTTCATAAAACTTGTATGATAAACATGTTTAACCTGAAACTCTCTCTTATTACATTTGGCTTTCTCTCTCTCTCTCTCTCTCTCTCTCTCCACTTGACATCATAAGCTCAACAATGTAGCCCATGATTGGCCATTTGTTTCCTCCACAAAAGAAAATCAGGAAGGCAGCATTAATAACATATTGCAGTAACAATCTGTCAGTTATCTTTTCCCTTTCTCAGGCAAAAGAAGAGTTATTACCAGTCCTGATTTCCTGATGAGATTAGATGAGTGTTTTTCTTGACCAGTATGTACATTTTTTGTTTTATAAATCCAGCATTGTTAATTCTTTTTTATTCTTTGAAGAACAACCTTTTACAGTAATTGAAGGACTATTATTGTGAAATAAATAAATAAATTCTTCTATTATAATTATTTTCCTTTTTGACGTCTGAAACCATACTTTTGTCCCGATTTGGACAATGTGGAAATCATAAGGATTTACATTGTGTGTGTGTGGGGGGGGGGGGGGTATCTTTTTGTGAATGTCACTGAATGTGTGTGAAGATGTTGTAGTGTGAATAACCCTCTCCCCCTCCCATACCCAGAATGCCTTGCAGGCCTGGTTTTCACCACATCAGGATACAGGGCTGCTGGCTGAATTCCGGTATGAAACGGAGCGCTGGTGCACCGCAATCTGTGTGTCATACACATGCACATCCCTCTTCAGAAAGATGGACAGGTGCTGTAACGGACACTTGCTTTTACACACATATAACATTCATTGAGTGCAACCATGCAGTTCCAATTCCACCAATTAATTTCATGCCACACACAGACACACACAAACTTTATAGTCACTTATCCACTCTGTGCAGACAATTACCAAAACATCATCACACATATTAAAGCTGATGCTTCAAATTTCAGTCAGGACATTTTCAAAATTAGCAGACTTCAGTCTTAATTTATTTATTATGAAGATGCTAAAAATGTATTCTTGTATAAAATCTTTTAGAGATGGTGTCAGGTGTATTTTGTGATGCTAACAAGTAAGTAGTTCACCCTAATGGACCATTGAAGGTGAATTTTCCAAAGGTAGATTCCAGCATCTTTTTAATCATAGTTGGGAAGTCCTAGCATGGAGTTTCCTGTTTATATCATGTGTTTATAGGCAAGTCACATTACAACTTTATTCTGACATTCAGTTGAATGTTTATACCCTTAAATGAATATTACCAGTATGAAAATATGTGTCTCTGACTAAATGAGATTTCTAAAAATTGAAAAGTGACAGTTTACAAGATCTCAAGGAAAGTCAATGCTATCCATTAGTGTAGTGCCAAATTAAATAAATCTATGAGCATGTTTTGGCTGTGTAAGTCCATGGCAGTAGGACAAAAGTAATAGGAAAGAAAAGTGTAAGCTAAAAAAATTAAAGAAAAGAAGGTGTTTTAGTGAATGATGGGGACAAGAGCGACTCAAATCTTGGATCCCGGGCTATATTTTTATTCATAATTGCATTAGGTGATACTCAGCAGTTGTTCCCATCTCCCCATTATATTAAGCCATAATGGACTTCTATTAAGAATCTACTGAGATGGCACTAAGCATCTTTAGCATGCTTCAATCAAAACAAAAGGACTGGAGATCAGATTTTCAGTCATTCTTAACTCAAACCCGCCATCTTCTGGCCATTTTCGGCTTCATGGAGCTTCAGATAAATCGATACAACATTCTCAACACTCAGCCTCCCGATTACTTCAGGCCCTGCTTTCCCATTAATCTGCCTGATAAACATAAATAATGACAAATATAGATATATGCTGTCTTACTTAGATGATAAAAAATACACTATAGCAAAGATTACACACATTAAGTAGCTGTTCAACTTTAAAAAGGTCTGCTTCTGATACAAATAGCTAGATGTGGAAATTTCCTTGGGGACAAATGCACACTTTGTTTTCATTACTATGTGCAGTATGCAAAAACATGTGGTAAGAGAGTAAGTGTATGTGTGCACGAGTGTTTTCAGCTTTAAGGGGATGTGCTGGGTAACTGTTGCCCGCTTTGGGTTTCCGGACTGGGTGCCTGCAGACTGTTAGTCCCCCCTCTCCCTCTCCTTTTATCTCTCTCCCCATCACTCCTTTTATCTCCTTGTCATACAAGCCAGGCACTCAGCCAGGATACTGTGGTAACAGCTAAGCTGGCTTCTGCTTCACCATAGTGATCTTGTTGGTGGAAACGAGAAGAGCAGAGAAGCCTCCTTCAGTGTGAGTAACTGTATATTTGTTCTTGATCCACTTGATTCATTCACCAGCTAAACAAGCAAGGTTGCATATAATGGACTGAATATCCACAAAATAAGTGGACTGTACTAAAGCCATCCACATTTGTGGCTGAACTTCAAATCCTCATGGTCTGTACATACTTAAAAATATGCCATTATAAAGTTGTATTTCTACTTTATAAGATACAGACCATTGAGAGCAAAAACATCCCCCTGTGCAAAATGTCCCATGTTCTCTGTGTTCTGTATACATAGGCCTAACAGAACTCATGCAACAGTATGGATGAAAAACTCCAGTGTGCTGCAGCATGATTTGGTGTGTTTGAATGTGTATCTAAGTGAGTGTATGTGAAATATCATATCTGGTTGGTAGTCAGCAGATCATAGATACTGACAACGTGTTGAACAGACTTACATCTATTTGTGAAAATGGCTAAAAGGAGCAGATTCAGTAGATTCACACTCCCACTATTTGCCCTCTATAACACACACTTTCTGTCTTTCAGGCATCAGGGATCAGAGGGCTGTCTTATTAGTGCCATGTAGATGTGAATTTGTGTACATTTTGTAACCTATAATGCCATGGGACTGAAAACTCAACACTCTGGCCACAGTGGCTTACAAGAAACCCTTTGCTTTCTTTGCCCCCAGACCATACAAAGGTTAGAGAAAGGAGAGAATCAGATTGGAGTCTGATTCACGTTGCAGCATACAGTGCTGCAGCTGGATGAGACGCATCACACATCTTCATGACACACATAAAAATACACAGACATAAAAACACAAAGAACATGCATTTTGAATCTCAATCACCATATTCAACATTGTATACAAATTCTCCATATCCTAAGACTTTATCTTAGTGTCAGTAATATTACTTGTTAATGTTCTTTAATATTATATATATATATATATATATATATATATATATATATATATATATATATATATATATATATATATATATATATATTACACCACCACACGAACCCACAAAAGTTTGTTATTGGTTATTGGGATATTACCAACATATGAAAAGATTATATAATTTAAGATTAATAAATTAAAAGCAACAAATATTAATAACATTGAAAAAACAAACAAATGCATACAGACACCGACAAAGTAAGGCTTCACTTTTTTGAGCATGCAATGTTAACTACATTAGTTAAAACTAACTAAAAATGAGCAAAATTTCTACAGCATTTATTCATTATAAGGGTAACTTATAAAATATTTGTGCCCAGTACACTCACAAATCTCTCACCGAAGATCATTTAGGTCATGCTTGCCTGTGCGTTTTTGCGGTTCTCTGGAGTCTTTCTAACTCTTGATTCCTGAGAGTGAGGGTGATGTATTTTAGGGGATAATGCTGTTGCACTGCAGCTCCCCTCACATCTGCAGTTGGACGACCCAGCCACCAGGATGTCCCTCTGACAAAGCACACGGACACACATCATGTACGCTTCCCGGCAAAAGTAAGGGCAAAACACACACACACACACACACACACACATACTGCTCAGGATAGCACACAAGGTCAAAGAGATAGTATGCACCTGTTCCATGTCTATTTCTCTATCTACTCTACCAGTATCTACTTTATACTAGTTACCTTCAATAAGATTTTCTTTAGCCACACTCTTGTGTTCAGATCAGTACCATCTGCAGTCTATCAATTCCTAGACATTATCTTTTTTCTCATTATGTGCTTGTCAGTGTCTCCTCTCCTGTTATCTTTTCTAGGGTGACCATATGAACCATTTACCCAGGACGTGTCCTTGCCAGGATTTCTATATTGCCTAAAACATCCAAAGTAGTTTGACCAATAACATGCAGATATGATACATAATCAACCAATCGTGGCGTGTGAGAAGATGAGATCTACAGAGAACGATCAAAGGAATGCAAATACACGTACATGTTAGGTATTTGTTCGTTCATTCAGCTTTAAGCGTCGTTTTGCACCGATCATTGTATGACACCAAAGTACCAAAAGAGTGATTCAAATTCATAAGGAGCCATCTGCTCTGTTCTCTATAGCTCTAATGAATGTCATACAATGATTGATCTGCACAGCACAAGCAGCCAAATCTGGATATTTTTCCTCTCCTGTTTACTCTCTTCTGTCGTGAGGCTCTTTTGGCTCAGATTCCTACATAACTGTGGCTCTTTGCTGTCTGAAATGCACTGGTACACCCACCCCCTAATATACACAAGTACACACACTTGTTACTATATGTTTACATGCACATTTAATTGGTCGCATGAAATTTCACCATCAAATCCATCTAGGATCTACAAATAAACACAAACTCTCATACAATCACATTCAAATACAAAGATAAACAACCTCATCAGGTTTTAACTCAACCTTTTTACTGTTTTGGAGTGTGTCTAATGTTTATTGAGTTTGTTACGGGTGGTAAAACGTTTCCTCTTTTAAAACTCTTATTAAAAGACAGACAGTCGCTTATTAATATATATATATATATATATATATGTACACACAGGCAGGGAAGGAGAAAAATCTATTGAATAGCGTGACCTCTGCTGCACTTTGACCTTTAACCTTTCTCTGTCTCAAGCGAGAAGGTGCTAGACTTATTTTATTTGACAGGTGTTTGCTTTTTGTGTGCTTGTGTACAACAGGAAGTAGCTACAACAACTCTGTAACTGTAAATATGCCAACATGCATATTACAGTCAACGCATGACTCACCTGCAGTGGGTATTGAACAGATCAAAAATGCCTATGTTGGATTATTTCCCCGTAAAATTGTAATTCATCGGGTGCAGAAACGTAAGACATTTACAGTTTGTAATGAATTTAAGAGGTCTGTACCCTGTTATTATGTGTTACACCTACAAGGTTTGGAAGATGTGAACACATTACTGTACATGTGTTTATTAAATTTCATCACATACGATTATCGGTAGATAGACTGCCATCTAGTGCTGAATGTCTGGGATAAAGGCATTTAGAGGAGAAAGTGGATTAATTTAAAAAAAATTGTTTTGTTGAGGTATTGCAGAATAATGAACTTCCACAACTTGATATGTTGATCAGACATGATGCATTCAGGTTTTTCTTTTGATTATTTACAAATATCTACTTATTTCGTGGCATTAGTTATTAGTTCAATAAAATGTCATGAAGCTTATTGCCATTTATGTGATGGGTGGGGCCACAAAATACCCTAAACAACAACATAATCATATGCACATTTCGAAAAATAATCAAGCAACTGTTACTGAACACCAGTGATTTTAAGATATTATATATATATATATATATATATATATATATATATATATTCCCTTCATATGTTTTGAAACTCTCAGAAGTATCACTGTATGGTTATATCAACCAAATCTGTATCCTGTATGGAAGGACTAATTATACAAATGTATTCTGTGGCGACCCCTGAAGTTTTTAACAGCTCATGCCACAATAGGGGCGGGGTTTGCTGAGTATTTTTATTTTTGAAAAATACCACACATTGTTAGTTAGTCTCAATGTTAAACTAAACTTTGATTTGTTATATCGTGTCGTAATTATTTTATGTTCCCTTCTTACTGTACCAACTATTCTGTTTATCCAGATGGTCAAAATTAAATCACAGAAAGTTTTAGCTTTCACAGATTTCTAATCTGTCGTTTTAGCTGCTCAATGCAGTAAAGATCCTTTTGAGATGTTAACTATGATCAGATGTTCCTGTAACGAGTTGTCAGAATCCTCAAATTCTAGCAACTGAAGCTCAACTAGGATTCTGATCCCATACTCAACACTATTTGATATAATAAACCTTTTTAAAACCTAAAAAGTTTAATGACTAACGTACCATGCAACTGTCAAATAATAATGTTTTTATTCGAGCAAAAAAAAATCACTTTCACACACAAGCGCAGGAGAATACAGTCACCGGGAACAAAAAAAGCAAAGGAAATAAAAAGTTTGCCAATCCACAGCCACGGGAGGGCGTTTAATGTGTTAGTTGAGTGAAATTAAACTGCTTGCATCTCGAAGGCGTTTGGTAAACACGGACTGAGTAGTATAATTTCCGAATCGTTACTTTCTAAATTTTCACAGCAAGTTTATTGTAAGAACCGTCTCAATATCCTTAAAAAGTTTTTCGTTGGCAAAGTAAGTGCCCCTACCCAAAATCGCAAGGCATTGTGTGGGCAAGATCTTTTCTTTGCTTTCTCGCGCCACGGTTTTGCATTTATTTCACCACGTTTGCACACTGTCAGAAAGAGCACCTTTTGCACTTCCAATATGAATCATTTAACTTAGTAATACATGTCATCCTAACCAGATAATAGCTCCCAAAGTCGTGGAAGAAAACACAACTCCACAAGCGCCTCTGACGACGGTGTTGTTGTTCTCAATCACGTCCGCGTGGCGCCGTTAAATCTGACGATTCAAAACTCTTGAGATGAGGTTCGCATTCTAGAGCTGATATTCTCGCGTTCTCGAATACGCCCATATAAACGCATCAGATTTGGTCATGTCTGCTGAGGTCGAAGAGTCGGCACCCGCCCAAGCCCCTGCTCCAGCAGCACCCAAAACGAAGAAGGTTTCGGCGAAAAAGGCAAAACCTGCCGTGACTGCTTCTCCTGCCAAAAAGAAGAAAAAGAAGAGCAAGGGGCCCGGGAAGTACAGCCTGCTCGTCATCGATGCGATCCGAACCCTGGGCGAGAAAAACGGCTCGTCGCTTTTCAAGATATACAACGAAGCGAAGAAAGTGAGCTGGTTTGATCAGCAGAACGGCCGCATGTATCTGCGCTACTCCATCCGCGCGCTCCTGCTCAACGACACGCTCGTGCAGGTGAAGGGACTGGGAGCCAACGGCTCATTCAAGCTAAATAAGAAGAAATTCGAGAAAAAAACAAAGAAGAGTGCCACCAAGACGACTAAGACAGAAAAACCCGCAAAGTCGGAGTCCAAAAAAGAAGCGACCAAGAAAGTGAGTGCAAAGAAGAGCGCCAAAAAGAGCCCCGTTAAAAAGAAGACCTCAAAGAAGACGAGTGTTAAGAAGGCGACACCCAAACCGAAGAAAGCAGCTGCAAAAAAGCCAAAAGTCGCGGTGAAGAAGGCAACCAAGGCGAAGAAATCAAAATAGACTTTCTGTGAAAATGAAGAATTATATTTTTGTATAGCTTCTTGGAAAGAGAACACATAGACAAAGGGGGATTTTTTTGTTATATATGTATATTGATGTTTTTGTTGACTTTAGTTATGCTCTCATTAAGGGTTTGATCGGATGTAGTGCTTCTAGAAAACTGCTTCATAGAGACACACCCACTTTAGTTTCTGTGCTGCAAGACGTCATGCTTATTCTTAAATGAAAGTAAAAGTTTCATTTGCTGCACTAAACAGGATACTTGGTACTAGCTAACTAGACGAAGATGAACGCTTTGTGGCTAGAACAGCGTTTTTTTTTTCATATGACATTTTGATGAACAACGTACTTGTTTAAATAAAAATGTGATGTTTAAATAAAAATGATTGCACAACCTTCTTGAAGACCGTTTAATGGTGATCCATTTTTAAACGTTCATTTAAACAACAGCGTTAATATAGCTCAAGATTAGATTAATGATTCAATTTTATTATATTGTCCTGAGCACGTTATATTTAAACAGTAACGGGTGCATGCACAAAAATAATTTGAAGTCACCAGTGAAAAGGGAAATACATTTAAGACTACTTATTTGGGATCTAATCAAGTTGTTGGAGATGTAAACTTTTTTTTCATAAAGTTATTAATGTATGATCTTTTTTCTGCTGTTTTTTTTTATCCGTGCGGAGCACTTTGAAAAAAAAGACCCTCATGCAAAATTATATTTTAAAAATGAATCAAAAATATTACTTGGTAGAGCAGTTTAGATTAAATAGTACTGTGCATACAAAAAAAAAAAAAAATACAAACTTACAACATTGCAAAAATGTCTGTACCAAGTAAAAGTCCACAGTAAGCATTATTGTCAGCGAATGAAGCATAACACAGGCATGCTAGCCCTTTTTATTATAAAGATGTCTTCGACTTCAAAGAGTAGGTTCAGAAAAATCAGTTTACAGTCGTCGCCCCTTACTTGGTGAAAAATTGGTATCTTCCAATGAGATGACTGGCGTTACACGCGGAAGTCGCCCGGTGTTTGTAGCACTTCCGTCTTCTGCTCCAACGGTACACAGAAATGGTAGGTTTGTCTTTCAACACGTCGAGAAACAAGATAAATTTTGTTTTGTATATATAAGTTTTATAATATAAATGATTATACTGTTGTGACGCAAATGTCTGATTGCTGGTGTTTGTTTCTGCGTTGGTATGAAGTTGCTCATTCGGCTCGTAGAGCTAACATCCCCGCCCTTATTCCCCAGTCGCGGGTTCACTGATACTGATTTGACTATTTATTATGTATTAACAATGCCAGCGCTCTGTAATACAGGGTTTTTGTATTATGGGCAAACTAACTCAAACTGACCTGTTTCATATTGAATCTTAATCGATGGCTAGCAAATAAACAAGCAACCCTTTATTATTAAATATACCAGTGTCGTGCTACACATTTTATTTCATCTGTATTGTTACCCATAAACGGGTCTATACGTGCAAATTCTGTTGATCTGGTTGCTGGTTACTAATGTGATATTTACTTGTTTTACTTATCCACAACACAATATGTTATAGGTGCTTATCCCAGGTATAACAATATTAACTTGCTGTAGGTATGTTAATTATGTGTACAGACAACTGTCTGTTTTATAGTCTAGTTCTATGCGGTGAGCTATTTCTGATTTTAATATGCATCATCTTTCATGCAGGTTTTGCACTTCCTCCATGTCTTGAATTTAAGTTCAGGAAGTGTCAGGCTTCAGAAGTGTGCAGTCTATGAAAAGATTTTTGGTGTTTGCAGGTTGACTTAGCCACTTAAAGTGTACAGCATATATATATATATATATATATATATATATATATATATATATTTTTTTTTTTTCTTTCTTTGGAGGACTTAAGTGCTTAAGTACAGTATCCTAAGAACTCCCCTGCAGGTTCAGGCGTGTGTGGAACCAAACGAGTGGAAGTTGTGAGCCATTTGCTAAGTGCTTGCTTGCTGTAAGGTAGCTGACATTGTTCATCGTCCTGAGTACTGATTTAGTTTGATTTGTTTCATCAGACGGCAACTTTGCGCCCATACCTGAATGCGGTGCGTGCTACACTGCAGGCAGCTCTCTGTCTGGAAAACTTCTCCTCACAGGTGGTTGAAAGACACAACAAACCTGAGGTTGAAGTCCGGTAAGTGTGTATAATGTGACTGTTTGCATATGTGTTTTATTTGTGTGTGAAAGTTACATGATTCAAATAGGTCAGTGGCATAGATCTGGCTGGTTAAAACTTAACATAAAAATGTTTACAATATAAACAATTTGTGGTAGATAGTTTGAAAGCGAAATAGCGAATACTACTGTAGCAAAAGTTGCAGTAAACAGCCCAACCTAACCTACCAATGGAATATATTCTTCAAAATTTCATTTCAGCTTTAAAAGAAATAGAGAACATATGATAATTTCTAATGTTTTACTCTTGAGCATCTGTTTTTGTTTGTTTTTTTTTTGCTCCTGGTGATTATTCCATGGTCCTTAAATGCATGACACCATGAGACCCCTGAACGTGTTGTTATTGTTAACAAAATCAGTTTTATTTTTGTTCACTAAAGCCTAAACAAAATATAAATGTTAGATGAAAAGCTTAAAATTTAAATGAAAATGAGAAATGTTGCCTTTACGGTACTAAAATTGCTAAAACTTAATAGAAGCTATAAATAAAATGACACTTGCCTAACAAAAATAATAAAACTTAAATTAATTCAAATGTATTAATTTAAACTTCATTATTATAACGGAAAATATAAAAATAAAATAAAATTCAAAATATTAATAACTTCTATAATAGTATGTCAATTATGCTGATCCTTGTATTTGTATCAGAAAAATGTGTTAGAATGACTGATTAAAATCACAGTAGGCAGTGAACCGAAGCCTGATTTAATGTCTATGGTAATATAATGGTGATTCAGCATGCCATTTTAAAACCAGTTGTGGTGCTTACTGCAATAGACAGTTAGCCTACTTCTGTTGCATTGTATGCAGAATGTCAGTGTGTTTGTGTGTATGCTTTACTATTTCTGTCTTATCTCAACAGGAGCAGTAAGGAGCTGTTGCTTCAGCCTGTTGTAATCAGTAGGAATGAAAAAGAGAAGGTCTTAATAGAAGGCTCTATCAACTCTGTGC
Source organism: Carassius auratus (assembly GCF_003368295.1). NCBI lineage: Eukaryota > Metazoa > Chordata > Actinopteri > Cypriniformes > Cyprinidae > Carassius > Carassius auratus. Next base: position 7,886,839 of record NC_039273.1, on the reverse strand, counting down.
GAGTCAGCATTGCTGTCAAACAGGTTAGAACCCTTGTTGTTTTACCCTCAACTCACTTTTGCTATTCTTTCGGAGATGGGTCTCGAACTATTGGTATATATTGAAAATTTAAAATGTGACTAATAATACAAAAAGAGAAGTATTGTGGTGGTGATGAGACAAGTGAGGGAGGGTAGTTTCACTCTGACTCAACACATGCAGTCCGCTGAATGCGGTAAACCAGGGGATTTTTTTTTACCAGGGTTTAATACATTTTCATTAATGTTTTAAAATAAGCATGTGCTAAAAAAAAACACAAACAAGCTAGGTGTAGTCGTAACTGATTAAATTAACATATAAAAATTGGAAAACAAGCATTTTTTCATAATTACAGCAGAAATACCAAACATATATATATACCAGTATGTCAGTATTGGAAGAGGGGGTCCTTTGAATAGTGTGTTGGTGATTTTGGGCATTTTGAGTCATAAAGGTTGAGAACCACTGTGGAAGGCCAGTAGGTATGTGATTTGCGTTTCAATAGAACAAGCTAAGAATCCAGTTTGATGGCTTGTTTCTGTCTTTAATGGTCTGTGATTGGATGACGCATCTCAACTGGTCCACTAAAGGCTGATGAGATTGAAAAGATCCTATGTCACAAGTTCATGCGCTTCATGATGATGAGAGCTGAGAGCTTCTTCATCCTGCGAAGAAAAGCTGTCGAGGTGAGAGTGAGCGGAGAAGCTTACAAAACCCTTAGGCCTATTTCTGTGATTACAAAGCTTTGTGTTCGCCGTTCATTTTTATTTCTTACCAAAAAATATCATAAGTTCTTTGTTGTGAAATGTCTACATGTAAAATGATATTTTAACAGTGAATAACCTTCCTTTCTTTTGTCAGGGATATGACATCAGCTTCCTCATTACTAACTTCCACACAGAACAAATGTACAAGCATAAGTTAGTGGACTTTGTCATCCATTTTATGGAGGAGATCGATAAGGAAATCAGTGAGATGAAACTGTCAGTCAATGCCAGGGCTCGCATAGTTGCAGAGGAGTTCCTCAAAAATGTGAGTCTCTCTGTAAGCTGATTTAATCGAATGAATGTTCCCGTCACACCAGCAAACTCTCTTACTCTGTATTCTGTTTGTGCTCAACAGTTTTAGGAAATTATCAGTACACCTTCTACTGGCTGCAATACCTGGGTCACATTGGATGCTGGAAAAACTGATGGAGAGCTGGTGGGCTACTGAGGAAGTAGTTAAGGTGTGATTTGTTTCCTGGATCACCAGTGAAGGTGGAACAGCTGGATCCAGAGGGTGTCGTCTGTCACAGGAATGAATTCAGAGTATTGCAGTATTGTAACTTAAGAGCAAAGTGATGGCTTTCACAGAAAGCCACAGTACTCCTTATGTTATTGTTTTATTCTTTTGACTTTTTTTTTTTTTGCCCTCTCTCAATTTTTAAGTTGTGCTAAATGCCTTATTTTGTTTCAAATGTGTTTTGTTTCTTCACACTCTGCAATTCCATCTATGTATCCTGTCTCTGTTCATCTTATCCCAAATCCCTTTGCTATTATTTAGTAGTTGTGAAGCGCTCACAACATTGCAATATTCTGAATATGCCACTGCTTTCCCTCGTGCTCATGAATATTAATGAGTAGGTACTGTACATATTTTAAAGTATAGGCTCATTTTACCTCTGCCTTTCGAATAAACCTTAAAATCAGGGTGGGTCTATATAAATGAAACCTCAATGATGCTCATGAGTACTAAGGAAAAATATTCAATTGTCTAATCATTTAAAACGGTTTGTTTTGCCATTGTCAGTGTTTTTTATAAATACGTATACTGTGTTCAAAATTTTCAAGGTAAGTTTTGATATAAAAAAAAAACCTCACGCTGGTGCACATGGATTTTACAAATCATATCGGTCATGGCAAAATAATGATGATGCTAAATAAATCCCTTTATTGCTTGTAATGTGTTGTGTACTGTGGGAATGACCACTCTTTCAATTTAGTTCAATTTTCAATTTAGGTTCAATTGCTTATCGCGGTAAGTTTTGCTCCAGTCGGTCTTCTTTACACTTTGAATGTTACAGTATGTACAATGCAATAATGGCTCATATTTGAAGATCCTGAAAAGGATCAATAACCGTTTGATACGCAATACCTTTTTATGATATATATATATTTAAAAAAAAAAGCTCATCACAAGATATTCAAATACTAGTAGAAGTAACCTATTTTTAGTTTTTTTATTCACACAGCCAAGGCTAGGTAATTGACCTTTCTTCTGTGTCACATGATATTTAGAAAATACCATAGGTTGGTATCATAATTTAAGAAATTTGTGTTATTATAATTATTGTTTTTTCCAATAATCAGAATTATTTTCAGTTAAAAAACAAATCTAGGGATATGCCATTATTATTGCACAGACTTGGGGAGAATAAGAATTCTGCAATTATTAATTTTATATTTAACTAAGATTTTGAAGTAGAGTTGGTAATACTTTTATAAATATCTGTTTTCTCTTGGTAGTATAGCAAAGAATTGATAGCAATCTCATGTTTACATAACTTTTTTTTCTTTTTATAATTAAAATGAGATAGAAATAAAAGTACTCACCTACCTCTTCTCCCTCAGGCTCTTGTATATTTTGTGTTGTTTTCGAAGGGCAGCTGCATAAGTGCATCTATATTTGTTCTTAATCCTTATAAGATGATAATATGAAATCTTAAATCTCATACATCCCTTTTCATTGGGGAGATGAGCTCATCCTTGTGGGTAACCTGTTGAGAATTTTTACAGAGCCCCTATCTTGTTTCCCCATCCCAAGAAAACTCAGAGTGTAATTGGTATAAATCATTTAATCCCTTGTTGAACTGATGGGAAGTTCTTTAACAACCAAAAGAGATGGGTCAAGAAATAAAGCTGGCAGAGATGAAGTTGCCCTTACTGTACCATAAAAATAGAAATCTAAAAAAAAAAAAAAAACAGGTAAAATAATTATCCTCGGGTCACATAAGTTTAACAACTGTTCTATTTAAACATTGAAATGGGTAATTGTCTCAAACAGCTATATCCAATATGAAGATGCAGAAACGAAATCAATAAATTAGCGGCTTATGCACAAGTGACAACACTACAATGCTATGAATGGTATAACATAGCATCAAACTTCTCACATGATTCTAAAGTTATTGTTACATGTCTTTTCTATCATTTTAATAATAATAAAAATTAATAAATAAAAAATTGGAATATGCATGTTTAACTTTGTTTAAAGCTTCAGTACATGTCTTTGATATGCAAAGCTCCAGACTAAGTGGAAAAAGTGGAAATATTGTAGCAGAACTGCAATACTATGTTTAAAATAATTTCAAATTTATCATCAGATAAAAATAATATTCCAGAGAGAGATGCGAAGGGCAGTCCAAGCACCAGATAGAGAGAGTTTTGCTGACCAAACACATTGTGTGCTGTGCTGTGCTCTATAAAACAACTCAAGTGTAAAGCCATTGACGGGGGCTGACTTCCAGTAGGTGAGTCACAATGAAAAAAATGAAAAAAAAATCAACTTAGTCTGCCTGCAAAAATACACAAAATGTATAAAGTTTATTATGTGTACAGAAACAAAAATCATCACAATGTGCTGAAGGGATATCTTCTTTTAGGTTTCTCACATCATTTAAGCCAATTTCTACTGATTGGAAGCAAAAGGAGGTAAAAACCTATGATATGACCTCATCAAACAATAATTATCATTATTTGATTGCAGTAAGGTATGGTATTACCACTTACTATTTCAATTATCAATATCCTTTTAATGATATTGATGTTTGGTTTATCTGGTCAATCCAGTAAAGTGGCACCTTGAGTGTTTTGGTCCAGTGGCCATTTACCTCCGGAAGCCATGATTTACATCTAAAAACTAAGTAACAATAGAAATAAATAATTTACTGCAAGTTCAAAACCATACAAAGCATTTTAGTAATCTGAACCTAGTATTTTCCCCCCTAAAAAACTGCCACAGTGAAGGAGGATGACATTTTTCCAATGAATCTTATCGAACATGGGGGGACACAAGTTGAACATTATTGCATTGAGATCATATTTTGCAATATATAATTTTAAATAAATAAAGATTATCTGAAACAACAGATAATGTGAGCATTAAATTATTATATTTGTGCAGCAGTATGAAGTCTGTCTTTCTTGTCATATTCCTTTTGTAGAGGCTCTTCTGATCACCACTAACCCATACGACTATCCCATGATCAGTCAGGGTGAGATCACAGTCAAGAGCATCAATGATGTGGAAGCCAAATGTCTGAGCACTTAACATTTGATGCATAATCTTATGGTTTTATACTCTGTATATTATATTTTATATATTTTATACATTATATCAAATACATTGTAAAAGGTACATTTGATTGTTTTTGACTTGTAGACCGCTATTGATATTCTGGGCTTCAATGCTGAGGTGAAAATAGGCATCTACAAGCTGATAGGAGCTGTGATGCATCATGGGAACATGAAGTTCAAACAGAAGCAGAAGCAGAGGGAGGAACAGGCCGAGCCTGATGGAACTGAGGGTGTGACTTCAAATTTAGCTATAAAAACATGCAGATATGGTTACAATATGGATGCATATAAATTATTTATTTAATTTTTTTTTTTTTCAGTGGCTCATAAACACGACTACATATATCTGATAGTGTTAATATTCTGCAGGGTCTATTTCTTAACAAATGTGTTATTAAATGTATATATTATATTTGTACTATGTATTATTCTGTTCAGAAGCAGTGTCTGCACTGTTTAGGGTAATTTTACCATGTTAAATATGTGTTCATATTACTTATGTTCAATATATTGTTCTTCTACTGGTCAACATGGAACCCTGGAACATGAGGAATCTAAGATTATTATTATCCAGATTGAGCTAAACCAAGTGAAAGGGGAGACTGATGGTAAATTGGCTGAGAAAGAGGAGGAAATAGAACAGATCAAAAGGAATAAGCTGGAAGGAGACCTAAATGAGATGGAACCTTATCCTCTTAAGTACTTATTACATTGAATCAAGTTATAAATCTTTTAACTGGATGCCCAACTGCACCTTGATGATATTCTGAGGGGTATAGACTAGAGAAATTGAAAGTACAGGCTACTATGGTTGAACACAGGAACAACCTGAAGCAGGCCGAAATTGAGGAGCAGAGATCTGCTCTCGAGCGGTACATTTGCTTTGTTCAGACAGGCATCTTGTCTGTAATAGAACGTATAGTGTCTATAGAGCAAAGTGATGGATGTCAGTGAGCGTTGTAGGACTTCTACACTCCCAGGTTTGTTTTCAAGTGTTTCTAATTTAATTCATCTGGGCTCTTAGATAGAATAGCCAATGGTAAACCATGTTAATTTCCATAATACATCTACACCAAAAAGAAGCTTGAGGGCAATTTAATACAAAGGTGAAGTGGATGATGCTGTTAAGGGGGCACGGAATGCAGGGGAGAAGGCTAAAAAAAAGCTATTACTGATGTAAGTGCCTATTTATATGAAAGTGCACATTGATATGTTTTATATGACTACATGTCCATAAAAGTTCACACATTTTTATCCGATCAAATCCTATTAATTACATCTAGTAAACACTGAAAAAGAGTTGTAGTCATTTGCAGGCCCCTATGATGGCAGAAGAGCTGACAAAGAACAAGATACAAGTGCTCATCTTGAGAGGATGAAGAAGAACATGGAGGTTACAGTCAAAGACCTGCAGCACCGTCTGGATGAGGCTGAGAGTCTGGCCTTGAAGAGTGGAAAGAAGCAGCTCCGGAAACTGGAAGCTAGGGTACACTTGTGTAATAATAATAAAAATAATAATATGGACAGTAAGAATGTTATGAAATCCAAAGGGTGCTCTAGATTTTTTTTTATTTATTTTAGATCTATTTCCCAGGTTCGTGAACTGGAAAGTGAGGTTGAGGCTGAGTAAAGAAATAGTGCAGAAGCTTTTAAAGGAGTTCGGAAGCATGAGAGAAGAGTGAAGGAACTCACTTACCAGGTAGCTGATTTTACTGAAAAAGAGTGTCTCGTCAACAGAGCAAATTTAATTACAATGCCAAGTCTTTTTAACAGACTGCAGAGGATAAGAAGAATGTAACCAGACTGCAGGATCCGGTCGACAAACTGCAGTTGAAAGTGAAGTCCTTTAAGAGACAAGCTGAGGAAGCTGTAAGTACAGTATTATAATGGTCATATTTCATCATAATCAAGACATCATTATTATTTTGTTTGGCAATTAAATAATCTATTGATTCCTGGGTAATATCATCACAGGAGGAACAGGCCAGCACTCACTTGGCAAGGTACAGGAAGGTGCAGCATGAGATGGGGGAAGCCCAGAGAGAGCTCACATTGCTGAGTGTTCAACAAGCTCAGGGCAAAGGGCCATTATGTTGGAAAGGTATTTTTAAAAAGTTATTTATTCCAAACTTGTTGACTTCTGAGTATACACAAACTAAACCCAAAAGTCCATAATATTTGAATGTTATTTATGTTTGGGGGTTTTTTCACAGGGAAAAGAGGTTGCAGAGTGAATCACATTTCAATGAGAGACAGCAATAAACAGTCATGTGATTAATAACTTTGACCACCAAACAACAATGGCTGCTGTTTTTCTTTTATTTAACATTTTGACTTGTTCTCTTAATTTCTAATAAATCTTAAATAAAGATTAAAGCTTCTCACAAAGTATCCATGTCAATCAGAACCTATGGTTACATGGTAAATTGTTTAAAAAGTGATGTGTCCTTTGCTTACACAGAACTGAAGTCCACGAGACCATAGTAGGTGTCCTATTTGTCCTTTCATGTGTACTTCTTTGGGGATATGATGTAACCTCAATGCATTTTGCAACGATTGAACTGGTGCACACTGGATTACAACCAAATAAATGACTATTAATCAGCCTACATGGTATTCTGTCACCTAAAGTTTACATTTTTGTGAAGTAATGTGACATCGGATAGCAGTACCTTGTGAAATCTAAAGGGTGTCCAAGTCGTATCAGCTAACCAACGTCTTGTCCTTTTAAGACTATAGGCTACTGCAATTCGCTGTGGGCCAATTTTCTAGATAGAATATGATTCACAATATAGTGGCACGTCTACTTCTCCCAATCATCAAAACACTGTCAGACTCTGATGTCAGGACTAGAATAACCCCTTGTTACTTCAACATGCTCCTACAGGTCTGTTGCCTTCTGTCATCATACACTTTCTCTGCTTCTCTGTGGTGATCTTATCTTTCTCTCCCTCAGGTACTCATTCTGTCATGCTTTAAAGCAATATTTTAGAAAACCACACCCTGTGAGTTAGCACAAATGTTAAAAGCACTCCAAAGCAAGTACAGTATGTGCAAAATCATGCAACTGCATCAAAAATATAATATAAATGAAAATGTCAGGGTTTCGCAGACATGAGCAAGTTAAATTGAAGACTTTTTAAGACCTTATTAATACCATCTTATAAGACCTAAACCTGTAATGGAAATACACATTTTATTACATTACATATATGTAATATTTAATGTGTTTAAATAAAAAAGAAAACAAAATGTCATTGCTGTGATAAATTATGTTTATTACTACGATATACGGTGAAATTTTCATATCAGGAGGCAATTTCAATTTTTTTGTATTCCATACAAAATATCCCTTCAAAATTACTGAATCCATTAGATTTTGGTGGAGTAAACAATTTATTCAGAAGAAATATTTTCATCAGTGTTCTAGCAGCTTTTACATACTTAAATCTGCATATTTGTATTTACCTTTACAAAGGCCTATTTTTTTTTTACTTTTTAGATGTATGCATCATCTTTCATGCCAAATTATTACAAATTATCAATAAATTCAATAGGTCTGCTATGAGTCAGATTAAATATTTTCACCTGCAAATGACAATAATTACAACTGCAATAAATAATGTTTTGAGATTAATGTTTTAAGTGCATTTATGAATATACAAATAAGAAATGTTGAGGGAAAAATAAATATTTTCCAACATACTTCCCAACTAAACCAGTAAGTGGCGATAAGTCACTTAATGAGTGAGTCACTGAGTCATTCATTCAACTGATTGAGTGTGTTATCATGCTGGTATCTTAAGGACTTACATGGACAGTCACAGCTGACTCCTAAAGTTTTTCATAGTCTATTCTTCATATTCTGTGGTGGTGTGATAGAAATAGATATTTTTCAATGAGTTTAAATAGATTTTTACCTTTTATGGGCATTTTTTTCTTTATAAAGCCATTTCATTTGAGTCAAATTTGTACATTTAATCAGTGTATTAGAATAATAAGACATTTGGGCTGTTACCAAGCAAATTAAATCAGTATCAACAAAATTTTATCTTTGCAATCCAGACATAAACTGCACCTATTTACACACTGTTTAATGCAGAACATGAATGCATTTAACCTGCAATTACAAATGCTATATTGTAATTTTTGGTGGAAAAAGGCACTCCTTGTGTGAAATTCATTACCTATATGAAGTGGTATAAATATACACATTTTTCTGCCCCTATGTCTTGAATTTGTGATCATTCTGACAGTAATTTAATAGAGTGAATCATGCCGTTAAAGAGCGCACTGTACTAAAAGCTCACACGCACAATGCGCGCACTCTGTAGTTGTTTCGAATTTTTGTTTTTGTTTTTTGCATCTGAGAATATTGAGGCAAAATAGCTCATTTGTCATGTTGCTATTTAACTATATCATGTTATGAATAAACTATACATTTTGAATTTTTACCTCCGTGTGTTTCTTCCGTGTTTATTTGTGCTATTATGCTCGTTTGTTCTGAAGTCTCTCACAAAGTGACAAACCGAGTGAGCCTTAACAGCGCGACCTTGATACCAGAAATATACTATCCATTATCAGTTGGAGTTTATACTGAATGTTGGATAATACAATTAGAAGAATCATTCTCGCTCTTCGATACTTGGCTGGTTATTTTTGTCACTTATGTTTTAATCAGGCTATTTGTCTGGTAAGGCGAGTAAAAAGCATTTAAAATGCTATTGCTCTATCTATATAATAATAATTATATGAATATAATGAAAATGTATACTTATCTGTGGTTCTACTCAACTGTAGGCTACTCAACCCAACTGCATCCACCAAGAGGCTTTGTAAGCAGCTGATCTCTGCATGGTTTAAAGTGTAAATGCGGCATCATACTCAGACATTAAACATTAAAGCAAAGCCAATACAAACTCATTTGTCTTTTGCCACAAGAAGCAAAGACACTGTATTATATTTCAAAGTCCTAAAATAAGAAGCAGAAACAACTTGAAACTATGATACAACTGTCTCATCCAACAACCATTATACCAATCCACAATCTTTAAAGCCGCACACTTGCAGGCTCTTGACAGACACTAAAACACTTGGATTTTGTTTTGAAATATAATGCAGGAAGTTCAAGACATAATAAATCCCCTGAGCCTGCTGCCATTTGGTTGGTCAAAGACTGCACTGGTGGCTATATTTGCAATTTGTCCAAATAAGAATGTAGTGTTATGGGTGGGTGATCAAGTTTCACATTTTTATTCGATGGAGCCCATTATATCTCAGGAGTAACTCCCCCACAATTTTTAAAGCTTTCTGCTCTTTGCCAGTATGAGATCACCTTTCCAGTGGAAAGACTGACCTTAAGGCTCACAAAGCCTACTTTAAATCAAATCTCATGTCACACTTAGCCAAACAGAGAAGGACCATCAGACTAAAGAGGTCCTGATCCACTATTTTAAATCTTAAAAGTGAAAAAAAGGCCATGCACACATTCATCCAGGACTCTCGGCATAGAAAGGTCCAGCTATTAGCACACAATGACTCAAGCTGTTGACATCAAGGATTTTGTCACCACCTTGGACTTTGTTTCATCCCCAGGAGAGGCCTGGTGAGCCTCAGCTGTTCTTAGCGAGGAAGGGCATGATCCTTTGGCATCCCTGCTTGTTTCTTGAAGGGACAGAAGTATACCAATCTGATTTCTTTGTAACATGTCAAATTTGTAAAGCTCCTGCAACTTTATACCAGTGACATTTGAAGTCTTCTCATCAACGAGGTTAATTACTTATTATTGCCAGACATTCATAAGAAGGATTTATGACTGAGGGTTAGTTGTACTGATTTGCGCATTGTGGTTATTGATTTGCTCTCCTTATTTGTACCAGCTGAATACTTCCAGTTAAAAAGAAAAATATGTTGTCCTTGTGGGGTCATGACTCAGGACTCTTGGAAAAGTTTTTTTTTTGTTTGTTTTCTCTCTCGATTCATTTTTGTGCATACTGTAACAATGCAAATTTCTGACCAATATAGACAATAAATTCATAACAGTTCAGATTTACATTGAAACACTTAAAATGGGCTTAAAAAAAAGTTCTATAGATTTCTGTACTACGACAATAACAATTTAAAAAGATAAAACCATCCTGGAACTCCTTCTCATTTTCAAGAGATAAAAATAATACAGTGATGCTGCTGAAGGGGACAAATGGAAGTGGGCAAACAGGACTCATGACCAAAAATGAGATGCTGAAATGTGCTGACAGGACACTTGCGCCTCAGTATAAAACAGGGCTTTCCTGACTCCTCCTTGGGCTCACAACTAAACAGCTAAGGTGAGTGTTTGAACGCTAAGCCCCAAAGCAGATGGTTTTTCTACGCACAGTTCTTCTTTTTCTATATAGGGATATTTTTAGGCTTTTTATTTCAAATTAAAACATTGTGCTTCTTCTGTGCTACTTTTAAGAAATTATTTTTGCCTTAACTACTTATTTTATAATTTGGGCAAGTTTCAACTAACTGACTAACAACTGGCTTGCTTTTGTTTACAGTACACAGAGGAGGTGAACTGCAACACAATATCAATATCAAGTTGGTGCAATACAAAGGTAAACATGGAGCATCTTTTAAGTGAACGGAACGAAATGTTGCCAATGTGACATACTGACATTTTTGAAGTTGGTTGTGACAATTCATGCATAACTTAATGTTCTATAACAAAGTTTTGTCATTCTCAACCACCATCCCTCAGATATTAATTTTAATTTGTATATATCTATATATATATATATATATGATTCAATACTGTAGAATTTTTGGCTTTGGGTTACATGAAGTACTGGGTTATTTTATACTTAAGCCTAATGTTAAAGGGTAATATCACACTTACAGAATCGTAAATGTTCCTTTGAATATAACTTGCATTACAAACAGTATTTGTTGTTTTTCTTTAAGAGTACCACTATGGAACCGGAAATGGAGTGTTTTGGCCCTGCGGCCATCTACCTCCGCAAGCCAGAGAAGGAACGACTGGAAGCTCAAAATAAGCCATTTGATGCCAAAACTGCCTATTTTGTGACTGAACCCAAGGAGATGTACCTCAAAGGGGTCCTCAAGAGTAGGGAGGGTGGCAAAGCAACAGTGCAAACTCTGTGTGGCAAAGTGAGTATAAGAGATACTTTGATAAAATAAATTTTACAGACATCTGCATTGCTTCTTTGGTGACTGTAAAATGACTCTCCCTCCAGACCCTCACAGTAAAGGAGGATGACATTTTTCCAATGAATCCCCCCAAGTTTGATAAGATTGAGGACATGGCCATGATGACCCACCTCAATGAACCCACTGTGCTGTACAACCTCAAAGAGCGTTATGCAGCATGGATGATCTACGTAAGTAATCAAATGAACAGAACTTCATACTCTAAATGCATTATGCTATTTTGGTTAAGCTAAAATCTTCTTTTGCAGACCTACTCCGGGTTGTTCTGTGTCACTGTGAACCCCTATAAGTGGCTCCCAGTGTATGATGCTAAAGTTGTGGCAGGCTACAGAGGCAAAAAAAGAGTTGAAGCACCACCTCACATCTTCTCCATCTCTGACAATGCCTATCAGTTCATGCTCACTGGTACGGAAAACCAATGTTTATGGCTGAAGTTCAGTGGTTAAGATTCTTAAAAGATTTGTTTTAAAAAAAACTAACTGTGCTTGTATTAGATTGTACTAAATGACTTTCTCTTTTGTAGATCGTGAGAATCAGTCTATCCTGATTACGTAAGTAATTTGATCACAGATGCAAAAGCATTACTGTTTGATGAGCAGAATCTGTGAAGTCTGATGCATGGTATAATATATTGGACCGTATTTTCAGTGGAGAATCTGGTGCAGGAAAGACTGTGAACACCAAACGTGTCATCCAGTACTTTGCAACAATTGCTGTATCTGGACAGAAGAAGACAGATGCCATTGCTGGAAAAATGAAGGTATCTATGCTATTTGTTTGCCAATGTGATAATTAGGATGGAATTATTAGATTGTATGGTTACAACATCAATCTAAAACAAGCAGTAGAACATTTATTTGAATGGCATCTCTAACACATTATGTGCCCACCAGGGGTCACTTGAAGATCAAATCATTGCAGCAAACCCCTTGCTGGAAGCCTATGGAAATGCCAAGACTGTGAGGAATGACAACTCTTCCCGCTTTGTAAGTATGGTCTTCTGTGTGCTTTGATTCTGTAATGGAATTTTTTATACATATTTTCCTGATAAAATTTGTTTTCTTACCCTTAAATTATCTAGGGTAAATTCATCCGAATTCATTTTGGCACTACTGGAAAACTAGCCTCAGCTGACATTGAAACTTGTGAGTCCTTCATTTTTTTTAGATTTCAACTGACTGATATTATAATAATTACTTTTATTTGTCTGATAATCATCTTACTGATCCATAGATCTGCTGGAAAAGTCCAGAGTAACTTTCCAGTTGTCTGCTGAGAGGAGCTACCACATCTTCTACCAGCTCTGCACTGGCCATAAGCCAGAATTGCTGGGTAAGAAATTGCACATTATTGCATTAAGATCATGTTTTACAATAGTTAATTTGATTTTAATACAATTCTTCTAAAGAATGCAAGACGAAATATTCAATCTTTGAAGTAGAATCAAGTCTTTCTTTCTTGTCATATTCCTTTTGTAGAGGCTCTTCTGATCACCACTAACCCATACGACTATCCCATGATCAGTCATGGTGAGATCACAGTCAAGAGCATCAATGATGTGGAAGAGTTTGTTGCAACTGATGTAAGCAGAAATCAGCTTGTCAAGTAAATTACATAAAAAGAAACATTTTTAATAGCGTTGCATACTCAGCAAAAAAGACTTTAACGTTATTATGTCCGAATCAAATGACAAGAAACACATGATTGTCTCTGACTTGCAGACAGCCATAGATATCCTGGGCTTTACTGCTGATGAGAAAATAGGCATCTACAAGCTGACAGGAGCTGTGATGCATCATGGGAACATGAAGTTCAAGCAGAAGCAGAGGGAAGAGCAAGCAGAGCCTGATGGAACTGAGGGTGTGAATTCAGTCTAAATTCAGCTGTTCATATATGGTTACAATATGAATGAAAACATGTATTATTTTTCTTAATATATTAATAATTTACTTTAAATATTTTTTTCCAGTGGCTGATAAAATCGCTTACCTCATGGGACTGAACTCTGCCGACATGCTGAAAGCTTTGTGTTATCCCAGAGTGAAGGTCGGGAATGAATTTGTGACCAAAGGTCAAACAGTTCCTCAGGTGTGTGCATTTGAAAATGTATAATTAATGCTAACATGACTGAATTTTAATGAATAGGCAGTTTTTTAAACAATTAAATGGTATAAAATTGAATTTGTTTTTTCTAAATTAGGTGAATAATTCAGCCATGGCTCTGTGCAAGTCAGTCTATGAGAAAATGTTCTTGTGGATGGTTGTCCGTATCAATGAGATGCTGGACACCAAACAACCAAGACAGTTCTTCATCGGAGTGCTTGACATTGCTGGTTTTGAAATCTTTGATGTAAGTTGACAAGATTAAAAAAATGTGAATCTGGTGCTTTAGATTCTTGGTTCTTATACTGAAATATTTTATGTTCACTACAGTACAATAGCCTGGAGCAGCTGTGCATTAATTTCACAAACGAGAAACTGCAACAGTTTTTCAACCACCACATGTTTGTGCTGGAACAAGAAGAATACAAGAAAGAAGGTATTGAGTGGGAGTTCATTGACTTCGGTATGGACTTGGCTGCTTGCATTGAGCTTATTGAGAAGGTAACAAATTTCTAATTAAGGACATAGTGTTTTTCCTTTTTTAAGCATAACTGCTTTGCTTTGATTCCTTTTCTTATCTTAAGGAAATTTTCTTTTTTCTTTGGTTTCTTGCAGCCAATGGGTATTTTCTCCATCCTCGAGGAGGAGTGCATGTTCCCTAAGGCAACAGACACAACCTTCAAGAACAAGCTGTATGACCAACATCTTGGTAAAAATGCATGCTTCCAGAAGCCCAAACCTACCAAAGGCAAGGCTGAGGCCCACTTCTCTTTGGTGCACTATGCTGGAATTGTGGATTACAACATCACAGGCTGGCTGGATAAGAACAAGGACCCTCTGAACGACTCTGTGGTTCAGTTGTACCAGAAATCTTCAATGAAACTGTTGGCTCACCTGTATGCTGCTCATGCTTCTTCTGAAGGTCTGTCAAACCAATTCACACATTTATGACTGTAACATTAGGATGCAAATATGAAAATGGAGTTTTGTCAAAAATGTATTTCTGTACATGGCATTGTTTACCAGAGAGTTCTTTACTGTACTGTTTAATCAACAGCTGAATCTGGTGGCAAAAAGGGTGGGAAAAAGAAGGGTGGCTCCTTCCAGACTGTGTCTGCTCTGTTCCGGGTAATGAAGTGGTTTCATTTTACTCCTTAATATTATTTTATTATATTTTATTAAGGGGTACTGGGTGATAGCTTATCTGTTTATTTTTCAACCTTCAGGAGAACTTGGGCAAACTGATGACCAACCTGAGAAGCACTCATCCTCATTTTGTGCGTTGCTTGATTCCAAATGAATCAAAGACTCCAGGTCAATATTTTTTCCATTCATGTTAGAATACAGAAAAGCATGCAATATATTTAAATGAGTGATTCTGTGTTTATAAAAAGTTAAAACAATAATGAAGTTTAACTTTTTATTTTAGGTCTAATGGAGAACCCTCTGGTCATCCACCAGCTGCGCTGTAACGGTGTACTGGAAGGAATTCGAATTTGCAGAAAAGGTTTCCCAAGCAGAATCCTCTATGGTGACTTTAAGCAGAGGTAAATATGTTTTTAAAAAAATTATCTCATCCTTGATGAATATAGATTTTTCTAAATGAGGGGCATGTATCCACAGCTAGTAATTTGCATGCAACAAATGTACTTTCTCTCATGCACATATATGCTTTTCTTGCATGGCCAACAAGATCTTATAAATGCAATATAACTGGAAATGCATATAAACAGCTTTTACACACAAAAACATGTACACAAGATTAGTGAGTAAGACCAGTACTTCTTACTTCATGTATGTACTATCCAGGTGCAAATTTCAACTTGGTAAGATTCTGTAACCACATTATTGAATTTATTCAAGGTAAATAATGTCATATTTTGAATGACTTTTCTTTAGATACAAAGTATTGAATGCTAGTGTCATTCCTGAGGGTCAGTTCATTGACAATAAGAAGGCTTCAGAGAAGCTCCTTACATCCATTGATGTGGATCATACCCAGTACAAGTTCGGACACACCAAGGTAAGAATGTTTACAAGACTGCAATCACTGTTGATAATAAAGCTGTCACTAACAATGTGAAAACCAACTCAAATTATAGGTGTTCTTCAAAGCTGGGCTTCTGGGTACCCTTGAGGAGATGCGAGATGAAAAACTTGTTATCCTTGTGACCATGACTCAAGCACTTTGCAGAGGCTATGTTATGAGGAAAGAGTTTGTCAAAATGATGGAGAGAAGGTTTGTCTTTGCTTAAAAATATACTTTAGGGGGTAACGCTTCATATTCACACACAGGATCTGACCATTTCTTCTGATTCTATCAATCAGAGAGTCCATCTTCTCCATCCAGTACAACATCCGCTCATTCATGAATGTGAAACACTGGCCATGGATGAAGCTGTATTTTAAGATCAAGCCTCTGCTGAAGAGTGCAGAGACTGAGAAGGAAATGGCAGCCATGAAAGAGAATTTTGAAAAAATGAAGGAGGATCTAACAAAGGCACTTTCCAAGAAGAAGGAGCTGGAAGAGAAGATGGTTTCCCTCCTGCAGGAGAAAAATGACCTGCAGTTACAAGTGGCATCTGTGAGTTTTTCCTGCTGAAAAGATCACAGATAATCTATTCATCTTTATAACATAACAAATACACAACTTAAAAAAATAAATCTAACAAAAGATGCTTTTATAAACAGGAAACAGAAAACCTTTCTGATGCTGAGGAGAGATGTGAAGGACTAATCAAAAGCAAGATCCAGCTTGAGGCGAAACTTAAAGAGACAAGTGAAAGATTAGAGGATGAGGAAGAAATCAACGCTGAACTGACAGCCAAGAAGAGAAAACTAGAGGATGAGTGCTCTGAGCTGAAGAAAGACATCGATGATTTAGAGCTTACCTTAGCCAAAGTGGAGAAGGAGAAACATGCCACTGAGAACAAGGTTGATATCTTTAGTAACAGGTAAACGTGTTCTTTTAATCAGGTTACAGTCACTCAAATTATCCCCTGTATCTCTTAGGTTAAAAACCTTACTGAAGAATTGACAGCTCAAGATGAGGTTATTGCTAAGCTGACAAAGGAGAAGAAAGCCCTCCAAGAGGCACATCAACAGACTCTTGATGATCTCCAGGCAGAGGAGGACAAAGTCAACACTCTGACAAAAGCCAAAGCAAAGCTTGAGCAGCAAGTCGATGACGTGAGTTTGAAATGTAACAAATTAGTGCAAACTAGTAGTTATCTGTCTAGTTATTGTTACAACAAGAAGAAGAAATCAAACATTAAATTAATATTTTAGTGGAAAATAATGGTTACTAATGTTTTGTATTTGCGAAACAGCTGGAAGGCTCTCTGGAGCAGGAGAAGAAACTCCGTATGGACCTTGAGAGAGGCAAAAGAAAGCTTGAGGGTGATTTCAAACTTGCCCAGGAATCCATAATGGACCTGGAGAATGACAAGCAACAACTAGAAGAAAGGCTGAAAAAGTGAGGAACTAATAAAACATTGTCATTCTATCCTACTTACCATCATGATTCAGACCCCTTGTTCACTTTCAGAATAGTTATAATATTTAGTTTTTTTTTTCTTTCTTTTAACAGGAAGGACTTTGAGTCAAGTCAACTTCTGAACAGGATTGAAGACGAACAGTCTCTTGGTATTCAGCTCCAGAAGAAGATTAAAGAACTTCAGGTCACTCAAAGTACTACTGAGATTTTATGCTTATTTCTTGTAATTAGCTGTTACTCATTAAAGTTTTGCTACCACAGGCTCGTATTGAGGAGCTTGAGGAAGAAATTGAGGCAGAACGTGCTGCTCGTGCTAAGGTCGAGAAGCAGAGGTCTGATCTCTCCAGGGAACTTGAGGAGATCAGCGAGAGGCTTGAAGAAGCAGGTGGTGCCACCTCTGCCCAGATTGAGATGAATAAAAAGCGTGAGGCTGAGTTCCAGAGATTGCGCCGAGATCTGGAGGAGTCCTCTTTGCAGCATGAAGCGACGGCCGCGGCACTCCGCAAGAAACAGGCTGACACAATGGCAGAACTGGGAGAGCAGATCGACAACCTCCAGCGTGTGAAACAGAAGCTGGAAAAAGAGAAAAGTGAGCTTAAAATGGAGATTGATGACTTGTCAAGCAGTATGGAGGCTGTTGCCAAATCTAAGGCAAGTATTAACGTATTCATGGAGTATTGGACATAAAACAGCACTGTATTGTGTACAAATAAAAAAATCCATCAAAAAACATTTGTGTTTTGCAGACAAATCTTGAAAAGATGTGCCGTACACAGGAAGATCATTTGAGCGAGTTTAAGACAAAGCATGACGAACATGTACGCCAAATCAGTGATCTAGGTGCTCAAAAGGCAAGACTTCAGACTGAAAATGGTAAGTAGTATTTTTACAGAAGGGACAATAAAATGACATTCTCAATGCACACACCTATATAACACTACAGATATTGACCATCATTAAATCTATGCAAGGTGAAATGGGACGTCAACTAGAAGAAAAAGAGGCTTTGGTTTCTCAGCTGACTCGAAGCAAACAGGCTTTCACTCAGCAGATTGAAGAGCTGAAGAGGCAAATTGAGGAAGAAGTCAAGGTAAGGAATTAACATTTTCTTAATTAATGACCTTATGAACTGAACCTACTGAATAACACTGGAACATTTTTATTGTTTAAAAAGGCCAAAAATGCCTTGGCTCATGCTGTCCAGTCATCACGACATGACTGCGATATGCTCAGAGAGCAGTACGAGGAGGAACAGGAGGCCAAATCTGAGCTCCAGCGTGGTATGTCAAAGGCCAACAGTGAGGTAGCTCAGTGGAGAACCAAATATGAGACTGATGCCATTCAGCGTACTGAAGAGCTTGAGGAAGCAAAGTAAAGGAAATCACCTGTTTAGATGTTCTCACAACAAGAAATTAAGCAGTAGCAATGACTAACATTTCATGGTTGCTCTTAGGAAAAAGCTTGCTCAACGTTTGCAGGATGCTGAGGAGTCCATTGAGGCTGTCAATGCCAAATGTGCCTCTTTGGAAAAGACCAAGCAGCGACTGCAAAATGAAGTTGAGGATTTCATGATTGATGTGGAGAGAGCTAATGCTTTGGCTGCCAACCTTGACAAGAAACAAAGGAACTTTGATAAGGTAAAGCAACCGCGTCTTTTGCACATTATTTCACTTGCATTCAATATTGTTGTGATGCACCTCACCATAGGTATAATGTTAAATTTCATAAAGGTCTTGGCAGAATGGAAGCAGAAGTATGAGGAGAGCCAGGCAGAGCTGGAAGGAGCCCAGAAGGAGGCTCGTTCTCTTAGCACAGAACTTTTCAAAATGAAAAATTCTTATGAAGAGGCTTTGGACCACCTGGAGACTCTGAAGAGGGAAAACAAGAACCTTCAGCGTATGTAGAATTATTCACTGCAGAATTATCAGTGATCTTTTCTTTTGCTCTTCTCCAGAATAGTATGTTTCAACCCACTGTTAATCATGTATCCTTTCACGTATACAGAGGAGATCTCAGATTTGACTGAGCAACTTGGTGAAACTGGAAAGACTATTCATGAGTTGGAGAAAGGAAAGAAAACTGCTGAAATGGAGAAATCTGAAATCCAGGCCGCACTTGAAGAAGCTGAGGTAATGTGGTGCTTTTTTTTTTTTTTTACTGACAATATTTCCACTGTTCTAGCAAACTATTCCCTACAAACTATCCTAATTTCCAGGCGACCCTAGAGCATGAAGAATCCAAGATTCTCCGAGTCCAGCTTGAGCTGAACCAAGTGAAAGGGGAGATCGATCGGAAATTGGCTGAGAAGGACGAGGAGATTGAACAAATCAAGCGAAACAGCCAGAGAATCATTGATTCCATGCAGACCACCCTGGATGCTGAAGTAAGAAGCAGAAATGATGCTCTGAGAATCAAGAAGAAGATGGAAGGAGACCTTAATGAGATGGAGATTCAGTTGAGTCATGCAAATCGCCAGGCTGCTGAAGCTCAGAAACAGCTCAGGAACGTCCAGGGACATCTCAAGGTTTGTTCTGTTACAGCAGTATATCACTATATCTTGATCTGGAATCAGATGATCGAATTATCTCTCGATTGCTTTAGGATGCTCAACTCCATCTTGATGAGGCTTTACGAACACAAGCGGACATGAAAGAGCAGGTTGCTATGGTTGAACGCAGGAATAACCTGATGCAGGCAGAGATTGAGGAGCTGAGATCTGCTCTGGAGCAGACAGAAAGAGCTCGCAAAATGGCTGAGCAGGAACTTGTGGATGCCAGTGAGCGAGTGACTCTCCTACACTCCCAAGTAAGAAGAATAATTTGTATTTTCTTAAGGAATAACTCAAAATCAAAATTATTTTTAACATTTTTTCTATGTCTTCAGAATACCAGTCTTATTAACACCAAGAAGAAACTGGAAGCAGATCTTGTTCAGATTCAAGGTGAGATGGAAGATGTAGTCCAGGAAGCACGCAATGCTGAAGATAAGGCAAAGAAAGCAATAACTGATGTAAGTAAAAAAACTGTTCACTTATAAGTTGTGTATATTTTGATGTTTTTTTAATTTCTGTCGACTACTAATTTACACATCCTCCTTAACCAAAGAAACTGAATTTCTGAATAAAAATTATTCCAGGCCGCCATGATGGCAGAGGAGCTGAAGAAAGAGCAGGATACAAGTGCTCATCTTGAGAGGATGAAGAAGAACATGGAGGTTACAGTCAAAGACCTGCAGCACCGTCTGGATGAGGCTGAGAGTCTGGCCTTGAAGGGTGGAAAGAAGCAGCTCCAGAAACTGGAAGCTAGGGTAGGTGGCTATACACATGGTACAATACATTTTTAGAGACTTAACATTGGCTAATTTTGAAGATGAATGATGACATCAATATAATTAATGGTTTAAAAAGTGGGTGGAGGGACTGAATTATTCAACGCACTTAAGGCCTTGAGCCGAAATGTTGATGTTTTGTCCTGCTGGTGATATATGTAAAATAAGATGTAAAAAATAAGACTATTTTTGTGAGTGCAGATCATGGTTTCATATAAAAAGGTAATCAAATAAATTGACCAAAATAAATTATTAAGAGATGAAAGATTGCTGTGCAAACGTTTTGTTGAATGTACACATGGCACATTAATTTACTTTATCACAAGCATAAAGTCAGGAATCATTTTAATTATAATCTGTATTTCAGGTTCGTGAGCTGGAGGGCGAAGTTGAAGCAGAACAGAGACGCTGTGCTGAAGCTGTGAAAGGAGTCCGCAAATATGAAAGAAAAGTGAAAGAACTGACTTATCAGGTACTCCATGAAACAAAAATATGTACTATATGTAGATATGATAAATGGTCCAATTAAGGCATTATGTTTTCCTGACACAGACTGAGGAAGATAGGAAGAATATTATCAGACTGCAAGACCTTGTGGACAAACTTCAACTGAAAGTCAAGGCCTACAAGAGACAGAGTGAAGACGCTGTGAGTAATTTTAAAGTTTGAAGTATGGTACACTACAAAATATTCTGGCTATGATAAACCTAAACAAGTGTTATTTCACTGACAGGAGGAACAGGCCAACACTCACCTGACCAGGTTCAGAAAGGTGCAGCATGAGCTGGAGGAAGCTCAGGAGAGAGCGGACATCGCTGAGTCCCAGGTCAACAAGCTGAGAGTTAAAAGCCGTGAACTCGGGAGGGTAAATATCACACTTTTATTTTATTTTATTATTTATAAACAAAATTTTGTGCAGAAGCATTTTAAACAGAATCTACAATATGAAACATTATGCTCATTTGATAATATTTGTTTTTAATTATTTTTCATTTGTTTACAGGGTAAAGAGGCTGATGAATGAACCTTCTGAGAAAGAAGAGAGTGGGCAGAGAAAGAAGAACTCATATAATATGAAATCCTTGTAAAATGTCCACGAAAACCAGTAACTAATAAAAAAGCTCATCTGATGTGTATTTGTGTTTTGTTTAATGAAATATTTGGGTACATTTGTATAGCTTTAATGTTATTTTTTAAAAATAATAATAATTTAAAACACTGGTTAGATCTGTATCTATGTGTGTTCACCTGACAAAAATAAAAATGCTAGTTATACATGATTCCAACAAAATTAGTTTTTGCCCAATACATACGTGGGAATACAAATGAACTGAAAGACATGTATAATTCTTCTATAGAAAAACCTACTGAGAAAAACAGAGGTTTAAAAACTCCATAGCTATGACAGAATTAGCCATTACTTACCCTAACGCCATGTGAGCATCCAGCAAATGGGTCATTCTTCAATTGCGGTGGCAAGTGGTGTCCCTCTACTTTACTACTTGTTACTAGTGACGTACATAGAGATGGGCAAAAGATTTGAAATCTATAACGACTAGTTTCAGCGATTCAGAGTCGACTCCTTACTTTAGAAGCCAATAACTTTATAAATCGTGTACTTTTTGGTTTAATCACTTTGCACATTGTTTACACTGATGGACAGCTACATCATACACTGTAATACAGGTAATTTTTGATTTCCCATCTGTGTGGCTCTTTAATATGTTTGTGTTTGTATTGTATTTTATGGTTTTATTTTACCTGTACAGGATTGTTGCAAAATATACTGACAACATATTATGAGAATCTATTTGCAAAATGTCAAATGTTAAAACAGAAAAGTGTTTTTTTTTCTTCTTCTTCTTTTAAGAAAACAACCTAATTTCTAACAACCTCATGTTTACACATAGATTGTGTAGTCACTTTAAGAGCATGACGGGGTGAAATCTGACCTCAGCTCTCAAGTACTGAGGGCCTTTCCCAAACCTTCATGCCAAAAATACCAAAACATAAGCATTGCAAAGACAATAAGCAAACTGACAATATATATAGATATATAAAACTTTCTAAACATGCTGTAATAACAATTAATGTTCAGTTGTCATTATTTTTTTCTTGTTTCCCCCATTCGGTAGTTTGACAAATCATGGTCTATAATTAGCTCTGTTTTAGCTGGAATGGGCAATGAAGGTTGAGCATGCTCTCTCTCCCAGTGTTTACTGTCAGACGCAAGGCAGCCAGTGTGTTTGGGTCGACTGAGGGTAATGGACGAATCGTTGCCTGAAGGCAGACATCACAGGAAGCCAGAGATCTGGTATGATTCACTGATGTATGTGCTTAATGCAGCTTTTTTCCAATAATGTGACTCATACAACAATAACTGACTTCTTTTAACATGTCGGAACATTGACCTGTTTAGCACTGACCCTTAGAGCAAGATAAAATTATTGCTGCATCAAAATGAACTTACAATAATATTCTGTCGATTTTTCATTAAAGTGTGCACTAGTATGTCCCTGCCAGTTTAGCTGCATTAGCTATTAATTTGTCTTTTATCTCTTCAGATACAAGTTCCTTGACACTTCTAAAGGATCTCCAGGATGTATGTAGGCTAAACTTCTCTTTTCCAACATTTTCTCTAAGTTTTACGCTGTCAAGAGACAAAAAACAAAATGGATCTGAGAGCCAGGCATGGTTTGACGCTGTTGGAACAGCTAAATCGAATGCGGGATGCTGAGCAGTTAACAGATGTGGTTTTAATTGCTTAAGGTGTTAGCTTCCCATGCCACCATGCGGTGCTTTCTGCCTTCAGCCCCTACTTCCGTGTAATGTTCACCTGTGGCCTGCGAGAGTGTACCAACCATCAGGTGGTGTTAAAAAATGTGTTTGTTTCAAAAATGTTGCTTGTTTCAATTTTGCATGTTTGTTCACCTCAAGAGAAAAAAATAAGTAATATCAAAAACTAGGCATAGCCCATGAATGAATTTTAGTGTCTCCTCCTGCAGTTGGTATTGGGTGTGAAGGTGTGGATCGTGGCCAGTCACGTCACTGCCTTAATGTAGTGGAGATCTACAACCCTGATGGGGATTTCTGGAGGGACGGTCCTCCTTTACCATGGCCACTCGTATCACTTCGCAGCAATGCATCAAATGCTGGGGTTGTTGACGGAAAACTTTATGTCTGTGGATACTACAAAGGAGCAGGTAAAATCTTGTAATGTCAGTATCAGTCCACTTACTTCAGCCTTCAACTTGAATTTAAATTCATGCAATCAAAAAAAAAAAAATTCAATTCAACACTCATTTACATTTAATTAAACTAATAGACAACATTGTTAGTACTCCACTTTTTTCCAAGATCGTCACGATACCATCACTAAAGACATCCTGCAGTTGGATCCCTGGGAAAACGTATGGACTGTGGTGGCAAAGCAGGCGCTGATGCACGACAGTTATGATGTGTGTTTGGTGGGAAAAACTGAATCCTCGTGGACTCATGCCCCCTCCTGCTGACTTGGTAGAGGAATGACAACACTATCCATGTGATTTTGCAAGACAAGATGCTTTTTTTTTCATTCACAAGACTGTACGAAAACTGTAGAAGAAGGCTTTCTTTAATAGTTATGAAACAATTTTGATTTACAAAGCTGCAAGTTTTTTAGTGATTTTAACTTTGATATGCTTTACATTTTGGGGTTTCAGATAATATTACCAATAGCTGAGGTATAAAGTATGAGTTAAGATACATGCCGAAGGATATGATAAACTCTCACATCATTTACAGCTCAGATTAAGTAACACTCCAAGACACTGTGCTAAAATATGTAAGTAAAAATACATTGCAGAGTTGCACAATACAGTACATGTACTGTAATTTTAAGCAGTGAATGCAATTTATTAAACATGTTAATTTGTCATTGTTAACAGCAAAATCTGTCAAGTTTCAACTGCAAACAATAGGTTAATATGTTTTTTAAAACAGTTTAATATGTTTTTAAACTATTTTGTACAATTATTTGTATTTGTCCTAAATATTTGCAAGGCCAATTTTTTTATATGACATGCCTAAATTACAGAATGTGTTTGAATGTAAACGCTTTAGAGTCATATGATACAAGTAAAATAGAATAAAACATTATTACATGTAGTAAAGTCTGCCTATTTGTCTTTAAGTTTTTATAATATTCATATTTTGAAAAGAATTGACAAGGCCAATCAACAGAAGAAGAACAGGTGTCTATAGCAAGGAAAGGGGGTAGAGTACAAGGTTTGCTTGTTCACAGGCAATTTCAAGTTCTACCTTTTTAAAAAATGAACATAGGAGATACTCTAAGCAACTTCTCAAATGTATTCTGAATTCTGCTTCTCATTCTGAGTCATTAGTAAAGTCAAAAAGCTGCCAGAGGCCACCTTCTGCTCCTATGACACTAGTTTTAGGTTCAGGCACCACATTTTCCCATTCAGCCAACTTGTATTCCATAATAATTTGGGAGCTGTCTGTGTCTTCAGACCACAAACTGAAGGGGTTTAGTGGTTGTTCAGCTACACACATACTGACTGGTGCTACAGTGGCTTGCTGCTGTAGTTTTAAGTGATTCTCTGCAGTAGACTTGTTGGTCATTTTCCAGTTGTCACAAAGAGAAGCCAAAGGTACTGTCTTTTTGTTCACACTGAAGGTCTACATTCTGCTGGCTGTCCTTTGAGAACTTCATCGCTCCTTTTTTTCTAACCATCTGTCTTTGTGGGAGAACAAAGGCTCTCTTTTTCCCCCTATAATTCAGTGGTTTTTGGCGCCTCCTAGGTACTTTCAGAGGTGGTATCTCATCAGTGACACATCCGTTCTCTCTCCCAAACAATGGTTTTTCAGTCTCCAGATGTCTGTCTACATACTGTCCTCCATTGTCCTCAATGGATCCAGTGATTTGAACATCCACATGTGGGCTTGAAGGTCTGGTCTCAACTAATAGTTTGCACCATAATCTCTGCGAAGTATCTGGTGAAACCTCATCTGTGACTGCTGTCTGCTGTCTATCTACAAGCAGTGCATGTTCATTTCCGTTTTGTGTATTCTGTGTTGTAAGTGGACACTGGTTCTGTTCTACTGCTTTTCCTGAATAAATGACAGGCGTGATGCATATCATCTGGCTCTCGTGGTGTTTTTCAGCTGACATGACACAGAACCTCTCTAATAAACCAGGTGATGTCTGGACCTCACTGTCAGTCATTCTAGCAGTGCCAGGTCCTGTCATCGGTTTCTGAATAGAAAATAAAGTGCTAAGTTGAGACAGAATTTTTCCCAGCATGTCCTGTTCCTTGCTCTGCTCTGCTTTCAGATGCTCCAGATACCGTTGGAGGTTAAAAATGCTTGTGCTCAACTCTTTTGCAGCCAGACTGTTCTATTTAATAGAAAATAAATGTAGCTTTATTACCAAGGCCAGTATAAAATACATTAGGATTAGCTTTGCATCTGTTATACCGCATATGCAGTCCTTACCTTGGCTTCCCTGTCTGCCATTTTTTTTAATGTTTGGCTCTGCAGAGTCTCAAATTGACATGCTATACCTTCGTTCACACTGTTTAAAAAGCCTTTAACTGCAATAGACAACATAACGTCTTAGCCTTATGAATAACAGCTACAACACTGACAATACTTTTAAAATATGTATCTGCTATTATATGATCAATAATTATCTTTGATGATATGGTATTTATGGAATTTAGGGTGCCAGCATGGGCTACCTGTTATTTTTAGTTAAAAGAATAAGCTAAACATACTTGTTTTGGAAAATTTCCATTTTCTCCACTACAACTTTGGTTATGTCATTACTTCCACCAATGCGATTTAACAAAGTCTCTCTGGTCTAAAAGGAAAAATGTAAGTAAAAGTCTGTAGTATTAAAACCATGACTTAATATAAACATTCTAAATGTGTTAAAGATGCATGAGTGCCTTAAGTACAATACTTACATTTTTCCAGAGTTTCCTGCAATTGTGAGAATTTCCCTAAAAAGGGAATAAAATATGTATTAAACAATATGTCAGGACAGAACCAGAGCTATGTGAAAAACTGCAATAGGAAACTTAAAAACAGACACAAGGAAAGCTAGTTTTTCATTGCACAAGGATCAAGAATAGACTAACTACCTTTCATGTTTTTCTTTGGCTTTTCTTTTCTCCTCCTCAAATCTGTCCAACGTGGCAACAAATTTGCCACTAGTGGAGTTTGAGATTTTGCCATCACCACCGAACAAGAACGGCTTAGAACTGTAACTGCCGGACACCATCATTTCCTTCATCTGTAGAGGATTTAAACAATTTGGAATTAATATGAAAAAAAATTTACAGACTCATTTACAACAATGTCACATTCATTTTCATTTATTAAAGGTTTGTTGACCAGGAAAAAAACTAAACAATCAAGAACATGTTCATTATATTATACCAAACAAAACATGGCATGTTATTTATACCAAATAAATAGTTTAGGCCTGAAATATTTACCTCCTGTGAGGTATGCTGAGAACCTCTGCACTGTCCACTCATCTCGTGGGTAAACCCTTGTGAAATGTCAGGCCACATCTGAGAGCCCAACAGAAACTGGGAGTCACTCAGGCTGGAGTAGTCACTGGTTCCCAGACCCTTATCATTGTTTATCCGTCTTTTACAAACAGAGAGCAGAATAAACATCAATATTAAACACTATGTTATTAGGTCATATTTCAGGGTAATTAATTGGTTAAGTTTAAATAATAGTAACGTTAAATGTTTCCTGACAAATTCTCAATTAAATAATTAATTTAAGGGACATAAGTTAAATTACCCAAGAGTTACTAGAAATAATAAACATGAAATCAAAACTACTACAAAACACTTGTCTGTGTGTATTTGATTTAAACAATGATTTTTGTTAAAAATAATATACATATATATATATATATATATATATATATATATATATATATATATATATATATATATATATATATATATATATATATATATATATATATATATATTCTATCTAGAATTTATGTGAGCGAACGCCAAGTGTTAAAAATGAATTTTCTCGCGACTGCCGTCATCAAAGCTGAGCTAAAGAAGAAATTAATGTTTAAAGAAATGATACTTACCTTAACATTACTTGTTTGATATGCAGTAAAGATTCTAAAGCAACGTAACGTGATATAAATTATGGTGCTCGCTGATGCTGGCCTAGCCTGGCAGTTACTGTTTTCCCGGGCTACTGAATTTAAATAGACCAATCACCTAGCCCTGGAAAGATCGCTAGATGGCGCTATTTAAATACTTATAATTTAAGATAAGTAGTATATATATATATATATATATATATATATATATATATATATATATATATATATATATATATATATATATATATATATATATATATTTCATTTTAGTATGTATGCTTTTTTTCATACATTCAGTTATTTATTTAGTTTTTTTTGTTTTAGTTTAGTTTAGTTAATTTCAGACAGACAACTTAGGTTCAAGACAATTGAGCTAATGTACAACATAACATAAACTTTACATTGCAGTTTATTAAATTGCGTGTTTGTAGTGACATTATGAAGGCATTGTACAGTGTCTCACGTAGCTAAATCTAATATTTATATGCTTGTGGCATTTAAAAGCTTAGTGCGGTGGTATAGTGTGGATTCGTGAAATTTTCACCACTACTCGAGAGTTACTGGTCTTGTTAAACAATCGTACTTACTGCAATAACATCCTTCTGCGTAGAAAAGCAGTGTGGTTCTGGTTCATAGAGATACATAATAAAGGCCTTTATTATGTATATCTATGGTATGGTTCACCATAATCGTCGACTAAACTGTATCCTAGCAACCAAAACTACGAAACCTCTTGTGTCTTCATAATAAAAGTCATAGAGCTTAGCAAATGCAAAGCAACACGATATTGCATCTCGTGTCCATTAATTTATTCATTTTTATAATACGCCTATATGTTTTCAGTAGAAACTCTTTAAATGCTTCAAATGCCACAACGATAAATAAAATCTCAATCGTACAACGAAATTGACTTCTGAGATTTCTTTCATGCATTAGTTACTAGAATTCACATCACAGCCTGAGCATAAATTAATAATGAAAATGTTCTAATAGTGGTTATATAACAAACGCTATCTAATGACAGCAAAGCTACAACAGTAAGAGACTTGTATTTTGGCAGTTCAGTTTATTAATCAGGAAGTGAAGTGCCGTTGACTACAGATTTCTGACACATTGCGTTTCACAGGTAAGTTCACGTGTTTATTATCATAAAATCTGAATTATGTCGTCGGTAAACGAAACAGTCATGGCTTCTCTTTTATTTATAGATTGTTTTGTATTATGACATCCTAGTTATCCACACAGCAAGCTAAAGTAATTAGCCAGCTGCTTAGAAAATAGACTGTTGAAGAACTTGTTTGGTGGGGTAACGTTAGCTTTTTTATTTATGCCGTGCGTTATAATGGTGTTAAATTGTGCTTCTTTACATAATATACACCCACCGACCAATACAATAAAAATAAAGCGTGAATAATCAGATTGTAGAATTAAACGTCTAGGAAGGGGCCAGTCTTGAGGTGATGGGTATAATGTCCACAGAAAACCCTGATGGCCCCACCCTACGTTTTCATTTAAATATATAAAATGACATGCTAGATTTAACAGAAAACAGCATACCTCCAGTTGGGGCATTTCAGAACATAAACATAAAGGTCTTCAGATCCATATTGACTCCATCTAACCCACAGGAGTAACTAATCTCATCATGAGTAGAGTCTACTACATCCTCAGTGCTGCTCTTTTTGTGTTAGAAATCCCAGAGACCAAGGTATCTCTTGTCTTTTTTCTTCAGGAATCTTTGGAATAAACTCTCAGTATGTGAGAGCCATAACTATTGTGAAAACTCAAATCAAGATCGATTCCATTCTTGATGCATTTTGTTTATGTATGTGTTTCAGGCGCTGCTAGAAAACTCCAATGACTGTTGTAAAAGAATAAAGAGAATGAATGAAACCTGTGTGAATATTACACTCTGTGATCCTGGTATGTTTCTAAAATAATATAATTTAGTTAAATTTAAACAGCTGCAAACAAATGTCCTTCTTTTAATACAACATGAGCAAATTCATATTTTTAAAGGCACATTTTGTTCCTGAGCAATGTTGTATGTAATTGACATGGACATTTGGTATGATTTATATATATTTTGTAACCTTGAATCCTCCTCTAGGACTCCTTCAAGTTCAGGAGAACAGTACAACTTTTTGTGTTTCCTGCAATTCAACAGAGCAGGGGAATTCATCTTTACTGAACAATAGTGAGTGCTGTGACATGTTCATTAATTAACATCTGTACAGTCTGAAAGATTGCTTATAATGTATTTTAATAAGTAAACACACTTTGTGCACATGCATGCACCATTCCTCTATCATGCTTTATTGAAATGTTTAAGCTGCAATTTGGGAGTTGGTTGATTTTTTTTTGGATTTTTTGTTTTGTTTGAGGAATAGTTCACCAAAAAAATGTAATCTCCCACAGGCCATTCAAGATGTAAATGAGCTTGTTTCTTCAGCAGAACAGATTTGCAGAAATTTAGCATTACAGCACTTGCTCACCAATGGATCTTCTGCAATATATGAGTTGATATAAACAGCTGATGAAAACATCACAAAAATCCACAAAAAAAGTCCAGTTCTGAACAAATATGTTGGTGGGTATTGATATGAGAGGAAAACAGTATGGTTTTTTTTACTGGATGTAGAGCTATCTTAAGTACATTTTCAGCAAAGGTTTTTTTTGGTGAATTATTCCTTGCAACATTATATGCGTTGTTTTTGATGCATTTAGTTTTCTTAATCTTTTTATTAATTTCATTGTTTGTTTTTAATTCTCCCTCTAGCAAGGACTAGTCATATTCTAGTACCTTTATTCTCAGTGATTGGTAAGTTACTACCATAATAATAGTTATGTGGGCACCTTTAAAACCTTTTTTTCTCTATTGAATTGCTCTCCGTAATCTCATCTTTTGTGCGTTGTGTCTGTAATGGCAGGTGGTCCAGGTGTAGCAGCTTCTGTCCTTCTAGGAACTCTTCTGATCAGCCTGTGTCTCATCCTCTCGGTTGCATCTTTCTTTTACCTGAAGCGTTCCAACCGCCTCCCTGGTGTCTTCTACAGCCGCAACAAGGGTAAAAAAAAAAGTCTTAAAAGCCTTAAATATGTAATCGGTTAAAGCTTTGGTTAACTTTGTTTACCCAACTGTGTTGAATATTTTATGTATGTATATATTAATTATTGTTGTTGTTATTATTATTGGTGGTGTTTTAATTCAAAATTAGTTATGGGGGGATTGTGAAATTATGTAATTTTCTTTTATCAGATTTTATATTCCAACCAAGTGAGAGGGTAAGATATCCATAATCAATTTCCTTTTTTGTTTTTGTCTAAATACTTTTTTGTTCTATGAACAAACACAACATTGTGTGGATACCAAAGTATTAACTTGTTAATTTTTCCTCTAAGGCTGTCATGATTCCAGAAACTACATCTTCAGGTAGGAGAAATTTGAACTACATAATCTGTATTTTGAATTTAGTTGTTTAAATTGGTGGTGCGTCATAATTCCTAATGTGCTACATTTCAAAACCTCTATTGAGAATATCTGATTGTAAAAACTTTTAGGAAAATATATATCTCATTCATTCATTCATTCATTCATATATAATATAATTTATTGATTTATTTGTTAAATCATCTACAGTCCGCAAGCCAAGATATGTTAGGAGGGAGAGGCCATCATCAGCATCCAGCAGTGCTACTGTGGCGACGGGAGCAGTAACCAAGGTATACAATGTGTGACCAGCCTTCATGGGCCAGCTATGAGGAACCTTTTAAAACATGGGTCTGTCCCAAAGCACTATTTTCTTATAGGATCGCCTTTTTTGTGAAACTTTTTCTTTGTTGGCTACATGAAGAAGTGACATGTCTTGATGTAGGATTTATCTTTCTTAATTTCTTTTCTTTTCACTGAAGCAAATTATTTATTTATATTTATATATTTTTCACACAATGCATTGTTCCCCTTTTTTTTTTTTTTTTAAGAGACCAGGTGTTGCACTACTAGAGTATTTTTGATTGTTGAGCTGTAATTAAGTCTAGTAAGTTGTTCTTGAAAGAATTTTGTAATATTTATATTTGTTAGCAGTATTTTTGTGTGATATTGTACTTTTGAATCTTGTGACATTGTAACTAGGATCCAAAACAGGACTTCCGGAGTTAGTCATGTTTGCACACTACCAGCTCCTCCCACTTCAAGTAAAAAAAAGAAGACATTCGCATATTTACTATTCAGTTGAAATCTTTGTTTTTTACCTGTATACACAAATATATTTTCTATGAATCCTGTACCATCTCCACAAATTTCATTAGCACATATTAATGCCGTATAAAATACCCTAGTATTGAAAGAACTCCCACCCTAAGTTCTTATTTATAAAATGACATAGAATTAACAGAAAACAGCATACCTCCAGTTGGGGCATTTTAGAACATAAACATAAAGGTCTTCAGATCCATATTGACTCCATTTAACCCACAGGAGTAACTAATCTCATCATGAGTAGAGTCTACTACATCCTCAGTGCTGCTCTTTTTGTGTTAGAAATCCCAGAGACCAAGGTATCTCTTGTCTTTTCTCTTCAGGAATCTTTGGAATAATTTCACATATGTGAGAGCCATAACTATTGTGAATACATTGGTTGCTGTAAATCCATGCTCTAAAACTCCATTTAAGATAAATAATGATAAATAAAAATTTGCTAGGCCTTAAAGTTGTGAACTTGCTATAAATACACTATATACAAGCAAGGAATTGTTGCAAAACACAGAACTATTTATCCCATCTTTCCATTGTACAAGACAAAGTGCCATTAAGTGACCTACAAGACCTACAGTCAACATTTTTGATTTTGGAAATTTTACACAAAATTAGAATGTCAAATTCTGAAAGAACTCAATTAAGTTTATCTTGTTTCTTGGTTGGACAAAGCAAAATGCTTGATATCACTGTAGTGTTATAAAAGGAGTAATACACTGGTATTTCTATATAAGGAGACCGGAGAAGTCCGTTACCTTTGTTTTACTTTATTTTGTAGATGTTTTTGCAAATAGCGGCCTTTAAAATGCCATATCATCCCCCATGCCTATATATATTTTGATGATTTTCAGTGTAGTTTTTAGGTTTTCTCATTTGTAATAATGGTTCTGTTTATTTAAAGTATTATTATGGTTTTTCTACACCTTTTCTATTTCATTTTGGGAAGAGTATTTATTTGAACATTTTTATTGTAAAGTTTAAAATCTTTAGTATGCTGGATTAACCGAAAGCAAGGATTGTTTACTTTAGGTGGAGGTAAATGATGTGGTTTCACGGGGATACATCTGTGATACTGGTTTAAATTCAACTTCTTTCTCATGTCATTTTATTGGCTGTTGTGCAGCAACTGGAAAGCATGTCAATAGATTTTGTATATGAATTACATTTCGATGGGTGTTGATTATGAACTCTTTTTTTTTGTATGTTGATGTCCTGACAGAGTATTAATCACATATTGAATTATATTTGATGAAGATTTCAGTGTTTACAGAAATAAAAAATATTTTGATTTATGAGACACCATTGACTTGTATTTAAAAAATAAAAATAAAAACTTTGTATCATAAAATATCATTTATAAGTGGTTTGGAGTGTTGGTTATGAAACTCTTTAGCATTTTAATTGCTGTAGTTGCATCATTGCTTTGTCATCTGTAGAACAGTTATTAAAATGGTCAAATATTATGTTGGAGTTTAACATAATCAAACTTAACTATCCTTGTGCTCAGGAAACCGCTCCTGTGAATGTCACCAGTCACCAGTTTGCGTCAGTCTTTGGTAAACAGATGGAGGGACTTTGATCCCATTTACCTAAAATATTATAAGCACTTCCTTATAAGACAGTAGATCAGAATGGAGCAAGTACGACATGACTGTATTTCCATTACCTCAATCCTTTATGTGATTTTTTATCATGTCTCACTATTTAATACAATTGCAAATATACACATTTATAAGGGATTGTTTAAAGCATTCAGTACAAGTGAAGTCACAACAGTAGTTGGCACACTATACTGAAAACACGAGTCACTGTGCATACACCCTCAGTGAGAAAAAAAAAAAAAAAAACCTGACTTTTGTTGCACATATAAACACATCCCAACCATTTTCCTTATACCTGGCTGCTTATCTCCAGGTGAGAGAAAGTGGTTATATATTCAAACATCATGTGACTTTGAAAATGGTTTGAATTTATGATCAATTTCTTATTATGGTTTTATTATGTGTGTAATGTGAATAACATAACCTTATCTTATAATTTCCCGTAAGCATTGTTTTTGTGAAACCAGATGAATAATAATAAACATGCAGAATGTTATAGTTTATCAACACAATTTTTTTTTTTTTTTAGAAGATTCTATTTATGTAAAGGGATAGTTTACCCAAAAGTGAAACTAATGTGATCATTTACTAACACAAGATAATCCAAACCTGTACGAGTTTTTTTCTTTTATTGAACACAAAAGAATATATTTTTAAGAACCAAACAGTTGACAGCAGCCATTGATTGATATATATATATATATATATATATATATATATATATATATATATATATTTTTTTTTTTTTTTTCTTCTCTCATTCTTTGGAAGTCAGTGGCTGTTGTCAACTGTTTGTTTACCATCACTCTTAAAAATATATTAACAGAGGAATGACACTCGTACAACTTTGGAACAACTTTAGGCTGCTTAAACAATGACAGAATTTTCATTTTTGGGGTAAAGTACCACTTTAAAAACAAACGCATTTATATCTTATACAAAATATTCAGTTTATGTGTCTCTCCAGCTGATACTATTAAAATCTTAATAATTCACAATGCTTGAAATGAATGTGCTTTATAAGTTGTGTTAAAGCTTAGTCACTTGCTATGCTTTGTCATTCTTATGTTAACTAAGGTATTCAATGACAACCTAATACTGTAACCTAATACTATCGGGAAATCGGTTCCTACTTCCTTCTCTTTGTCACCACTCCTGCTTTTCCATAGTTGGCACATGTACGTGTATCAGACAGTGTATGTGTGAAGGAGTGGTTGAGGATCAGAGAGAGAGAGAGAGGGAGAACAAGGTAATGATTTATGCTCACTTGAGTCACAGCTCAGAAGTTTCATTCAGAGTTCAGAAGAGCAGGACAGACAGGTCTGGAGAAAGTCAGGCATTTAAATAATTGTCTGGGGAACTTTTCAAACCTTTCAGCCATTGCTGGAGCCATCTACAAGAAGAAGAAGCAAGCATCTATGAGATAAAAGAAGAATATTGTCTTGCACTTTTAAGGTAATAAGGTAATCCTTTGTTTTTGTTTTTTTTTGGTTTACACTGTCCCAACAAACATTAAAAATAAATAAATAGATACATAAAATTACATACATAATTTAAAAAGAATAAAATAATTAAAAACAGTTGTCTTTGATCAGCAATTTTTTTTTTTTTGTGTACTCCTGTTTAGTCACAGTACAATAAATGTAAAAATGATGAACATGTATATGTGATGCTGATTAAAATTTAAGATGATATGCACCATGGCAGTCCTTGTATTAAATAGTATGCAATATATATTCCTTTCATGATTGCTTTTTAGATATTTGCATATGTTTTGTCTCAGCATCACTTCCATATACATGTATCAAATACAGCACTGAGTGATGCTCACAGCAATCACATTTACATGTGGTAGTCATTTGATGTCAGATACTGCTAGCTTACCATTTAACCATTTAGGATTATACAATTCAAAAAGGATCCTACTCTTTTACTATTCATTCAGTTACATAGCATAGTAAGCGTTCCAATAAAATATCAAAAGATTTACAGAAAAGTTTAGCATTAAGATTTTAATTCAGTTATATATATTTAGCAGTGCATCAGCATTTATATTTGTTGTTACATATTATATATTTTGAGTTTTTTAATCATATATTGCCATACTTTAACTCATAAATGGATTCACTTAAAAAAACATGTTTTAAATGAAACAAAAATTATTGAAGTATGTTTAAAATATAAATTCAGTTTTTCTTTTTTTCATTAACTAGCAAGGTTTTTTTTTTTTTTTTTTTTTTTAGTGTAGGAGAAGAGCATATGTATCTTTTTTTAGTAATCATTGTGCCACTGAATAACTTTTTTTAAATATCATTTTGCATGTCAGATTTTCTTCTGATCACACAACAGGATGGAGGAACCTGAAGTATCCACAGCATCACGTACCAATTCAATACGGCACCAACACATGACACAAGTGGCCTCCGGTGATGATCAGGACAATGCCTGGGATGACGGTCCAGAGTGTTCAATCTGCTTTTGCGCATATGACAACACCTTCAAGACACCAAAGCTTCTTGAATGTACCCATACCTTCTGTCTGGAATGTCTGTCTCGCTTTGTGGCTATTTCACCAGAGCAGGAAGGTACCCAGATCACCTGCCCTCTTTGTCGGCAGCCAACATCCGTGCCTGAGCATGGTACACCAGATCTAGCCACTAGCCAGGTAGTGTTGGGTCAACTTCCTGGCGACCAGCAACACCTGGAGAACGTTTTCCTAGATGGAAAGAGGCTGTGCTACTCAAACCCAATGATCCCCAACTGCGTCTGCATTGACATTGGTGAGCATAAATCAGAGGAGACACCGAGGAGAGAGGAGACAAGAGAGGGATGTGGACACAAGCTGCTGCGATTCCTGGGTTTTTATGGGAACTGGAAGAGGCTTGTGCTTTTCATCATAATGCTTCTTGTCATCTTCTTTGTTATATTGTGGCCTCTCCAGTGCTTTATCATCTCAAACTCCATGTCAGAATGCTTCAGAGAATCTTCAGGTATTCCAGCTACGCTCACTACTCCCAGACCCACAGTGGGTACATAAGACACACAGGTGGACACAAGAAGCTTTTATCCAAACCCAAAAACAGTTTGAAGTTCATGAATAACAAATGACATTCAGGTTGGATTGGCATCGGTCTAAAAACATGGCTGATAAGCTGAAAACGCAGCCACAACCTTTACAGCTTCATATGACAGGAAACCATGCTTAAAGTGCTACTTTCTCCTTTAAACTCAATATTTGTTTTGTCATTACCATGAACTTTCCTTGCCATATCACATACTTCCTAAATGCCACTGTAAATATATAAAATTATCTGTGTCTAAAACAAATAAACAAAATAAACACTAGGGTAAAAGAG
The DNA here is from genome assembly GCF_003368295.1 of Carassius auratus. Lineage (NCBI taxonomy): Eukaryota > Metazoa > Chordata > Actinopteri > Cypriniformes > Cyprinidae > Carassius > Carassius auratus. The sequence continues at coordinate 7,849,987 of NC_039273.1, read as the reverse complement.
TTTTTATAATTGACACTTTTTAATAAGATCCTGCTTGCTTTGGCTGGAACCCCTTAAATGCTCTTTGCACATTCTGTAAAATGATACGCCTGAAATTTATTATTATTCTTATTGTTATTATTATTATTGTATGCTTATTTGCAAAATTATTATTATCGTTATTATTATTAATTAACCATGCATATTAACTAATGAGTTTTTTAAATGATTGTATTATGAAAATATATTTTGTAAAATATAAAACATTTGCATTTCTTTTTATTCAATGTGTCACACTATATCTATTCTATTATTTTCACCACTAAATGAACTTATTAACTAAATTAACTTATTGCAGATTAATTATTGGCCATTTATCCACTGTTTTTGGTAAACGTCTCTTTTAACTAAATATAATATGATTTTATCATATTTACAGTAATACTTCATGACACTATATAACACTGTCAGACTTTTATTACCACAGATAAGTGGCTATTGATCCTTTTACTTCCGTTAAACCATTAAAGCAAAAGATTTTCCATCCAGCATGTTGTTTTAGGATTTAACCCTTTACTGAATAGCAGCTTAGCTGATCAGTGACAGATTCGTACCATCTCCCCGGAGAAACCCTATTTATAAATGTGAAACGGAATGGCCCTCTCAGAATGCAGGACACACACACACACACACATGATCCATGTGATCAGACACATATCTCTATTTATAACAGACCTGGACGCAGGGCCCCTCTCTCCCATCGCAAGGGCATTGGGGTTTTGGAAGGCCTGCCATGGCAGCGTCGGATCAACATTGAAGTGTTTTGAAAGCATAACTGACAACTGAAGGTAGGAAAAATATATAAGAGATGAGATGTTGAGAAGAAATTTGACTATGCAGATTCTGTGGAGCTAGAACTTTGTGGAACTCCAAAGAGGAGTTTTTGGGTTGGAACTATTTTCCATTGGCCTATGCTGTGTGTACTAGTGCTGCTGTATCAAAATGAGCCACTTAACCATGTACTCAGTATAAAAGGACATCATGCACAGGGCATCATTAATATTAAATAATCAAACAACACTCAGTTTGTGTATTAAGACAATGGCTGGATCAAATAATAATTTCACAACAGTTTTGATGCTCCTGGGAAATAAATAAAAAACAGAGTATAGCTGAATGCATTTCCTGTATGCTAAATGCACATCCACGTGTGTTTGTAAGAAAACCCACCACAAGCTAGATGAGATAAGACCATTTCTCATTAAAGGTTGTAAAATCAGGATCGTTATTCTTGCCATCAAGAGACACATCTAGGTAATTTCTAAGCAACTGGACAAAGCAAAATATTTGTGACCCTGGATCACAAAACCAGTCTTTAGTCGCTGGGATATATTTTTAGAAACACCCTAAAAAAACATTGTATGGGTCAAAATTATTGAAAATATGTTTTTCTTTTATGCCAAAATCATTAGGATATTAAGTAAAGATTATGTTCCATGAAAATATCTTTTAAATTTAATACCGTAAATACATCAAAACTTAATTTTTGATTAGTAATATGCATTGCTAAGAATGAATTTGGACAATTTCTAGGGTGATTTTCTCAGTATTTTGATTTTTTGCCACCTAAGATTCCAGATTTTCTAATATCTTTATCTCGGCCAAATATTGTCCTATCCTAACAAACCATATCAATTGAAAGCTTCAGATGATGTATAAATCTCAATTTCAAAAAATTGACAAATTTTCGAAAAATTGGTTTTGTGGTCCAGGGTCACATTTGTAAAAGGCAAGTCACCCAAACAGCACATCAGGCTGATGTGTTTTATGGAGCTCTCTCACTGAGATCTTTCAATCCACAAATCACCGTGCAGTGAGTTGTTGTGAATACTCTCGGTACAGTCTGCTGTGGAGTCAGGTGACAGTCAGGCCAAGATCATCCTCACAGGAGCTTTGGAGACAGTCTAAGCATATTACTGTATTTTTTAAGGATATTTCTAATTGAATTTGAATTTGTTGAAAAGGAGTTTGGGTTCTCATCTTTTGCATTTGATTGGCCTAGTCAAAAATGTTCGATATTCATTAACTAATCACACTTAAAAAAAAGTGTTGAAGTTTATTTTCCTTTGTTCTTTTCTAAAACAGTTTTATTTAGCAGATTAATATAGATCTTTCAGCTGAGTTTGACCTTTTTTTTTTGTAACTAAAAATAAAAATTCTCACAACCATAATAAATCTCATATTAGTGATAATGTTATTATCTGTCATTTATGTTAACTTTTCACAGACAGCCAAGAATATTAAATTAGGTTTACATGCAAAGGCATTAAAAATACCACATTTAAAGTATAGTTTCTGTTTTCACACAATACTTTTTCCTAAATTATTTATGGATGTCCAATATTTTTTTTCTACTGTAATCGTTTGATGCCTTTGAATTCAAACCCTTGCTGCTCAAAAGTTTGCATGAATGATGATTTTTACATACATATATATATACTTTATTGATTTATACTGATCAGCTGAATAAAATACTTTACTCTTTAAAAGTTTGGGGTCAGTGAATTGTTTTTATTAGTTTCATTTTTGAAAGAATACTTTCAAAAATGAATATTTTCCCAAACTTTGGAATGGTAGTGTATATATTTTAGTTAAAAAAAAAAAAGAACATTATAATTGTATTTTATTTTTTATTTTTCAGATGTCATAAAAAACCTTTTGCACTCAACTGCAATGGATGACTTAGACCACAGTGTACTGATAGCAGAGCAGGACTGGGACTGTTTCTGTACGGACACTAAGGAATGTTCTGTTCAGCAGGCCAAGCTTGCAGCCTTAGACGAGTCTGGCTTCAGTGACACTGATGACGACAAAACCTCTGTCCACTTGTCCTCTCTTTCCAGCCAGACCAGCCCTGATCAACTCTGTGAAAAAGAAGGACAAAAGCAACAACAAATAAGAGAATTTAAATTAGAACATAAACCTAAGAACTCAGAGTTCAGGTCCGCTGAGCAGATGTCCGATTCTGGAGCAAATGAACCATGGGCTACATGTGAATGTCACAACAAAGCTAATAAAGACAGCAACCTGACTGAGAAGTTAAACTTACAAAAATTAGGAGAAATGTCTTTAGAAGATATAAAGCATGAAAAGAGAAAGGATGGTAAAGAAACATTAACTGAGGTGGCGGACTGTTCACCAGTTGCCAAAAAAGAGAAGGAACGTTGGTTTGTGACTGTAAATGACAGCCCAGTCCGCCTGAGAGTAAAGGATCCCCCTCAAAAAAAGACGGAAAATAAAAAACACTTTCTTATCACTTTAGACAGAATAGCAGAGTGATGAAGTGCTCTACAGAACCAGATAAAGAAATTACTGAGATACAAACAGCACAGGACAAAACAAGAACATTTTTCTCCTGACTCACCCAATATTCAAAAGGTACTTCATATTTAAGATGTAAAATGTATTTTGCCCACTGGATTGTCTGAGGATGAAGGGGGGAAAACAAGTTGTCCTATTATTCTAAAAAAGGAAAGCATTTCATAAATGCCAGACGTTAAATTAGAAAGAAATCCTGCCGACTCCCTAAATTCACTTTTAACCCCCAAACAGATGGCACTTCTCAGTGACCCTTTGCCTGGGATCAGGAAAGCACTGTGTGTGATAAATATGACAAATTCATAGTAGATATTAGCTGTGAATGTCAACATTCATCTGATAATTTGAGCCACTTTAATAATGACTCAGGGTTGGAAAGTCCCAGATTTATTCTGGGTGCCTCTAAACCCTCTGCTCCTTTAGATACTGAAGAAGAAAAAACAGAATCGCAAGAGCCCTTAAGACAGACTTATAATAGAGAAGAATCCTCCCAAGAGACACAATCCTCCAATAACAGTGCCAAGACTTCAGGTCCAACTCGACCCATATTTGGTTATAAACCTGACAATAAATTATACTTTGCAGCTTAGAATAGCCAATTCTATGCCAATAACAGGTCTCTATTAACAGAAAGCATAATTCCAGAAGAAAGCAGCCCTGTGGTCACTGTCGATGCTCATCTTCCAGATAGGGATGATGTGGAACCTAAAGATGGTAGTTTAGAAGATTGGCCCGGTAGACGACGAAACGGATTCAGACTATTTCACACATTCAAATTACTCTAAAATTCTCAACTTATTTTGATTTCAATGATGAGTTTGTACAACCTCTTCATGCAAGTGCAAACCCTAGCCCTGAAATCCTTGAAGACAAAGAGCAAACCCAAAGTTTTCTTGAGTCTGGCATAGATGAGATGGTGAAGCTGTGCCCTGAGAGTGATCCCTCGCTATATTTGTATTCAGAGACAGAAGCAGAAATGCAGGATGTATTTTTAAAAGCTAAAACAACAACAGCCCATTTTTTTTTTCAAATACTGATATTCTAGACGATCAGTGTCTGCTGTCTTTCTTCGAAATCTTGGGAACTGACATCAAAGCAGACCAAAACCAGACTTGGATCCCAGAAAGTAAAACTTGGCTTTGTTTTTCACAGAGCTCATCTGTGGCTGAGAATTATGATGACTTCAGCTCAGATTTTGAGGTTGGGAATTTTCTCATTCAAGTTTCAACAAAGAGTGAGAAAACATTGGTACCTATCTATTCCTCTTCTCACTCAATAATTAAAGACCTAAAATTTCCAGAGGTAGAAGAGGTGATAGAGTCAGATTGTGAAGAACGCCCCAGTCTGAGTTATGAGGTGTACGAGCCCTTCTGAAAAAGTCCAGCTATCACTAGCTGGAGAACCACCTGGAGAAAACTTCTAATGGGAAGGAGTTGGTATAGAATGGCCACCTCTGGGTATTTTCCCAAGTCAGCTGACACAGTCTATGGTTATAGAACAAGAACGTCATCAAGGTCTAGCACATCCAAAGCTTCCAGAGCTTTTCCTAGAAAACCAGGCCCTTGGACAAATGACAGCACATCATATACATGTTGGGGCAACTTTTGCAAATGCAGGTACAATCTTAAGGGCATTTTTGAGACCAAATAGATGAAATAGATATGAAAATGTCAAGTCTAACACTGAAAAATTTTGCTTACAGATAGAGATTGCTTCCTTTTTTATTAAAGCAAGCAGACATGTGCCTTGTTTGCATTGCTTTTGCGTCTTGGGTATTGATGTCAAGCAACCCACAATCTAACGACATGTGAAAGCAGGTAAGAACGCCATGTATTTCTGCAATAAGACACAAAGACCAGACTGTTACATATTAAATTAGGCAATTTATTCAGATAATATGAGCACACAAAATTAACATGATCGTTTTTCCCTCTATTATTTTTCAGCTCTTCTGGCAAACATGAGTGTGATCTCTGCCATCCAGTACTTGCGGCGATAAGTAAAAGAAGGATGAACCATAAAAATCTAATATTAGAGCTTTCTGAGGATTTCTCACAAGGGGCCAGTGTACAGGAAAAGGGTTCATTTTGCACAAATCCACAACAAACACTTTAGTAAATACACATATTAGATTGTATTCCATATTTACTAACAGTCTGATATTTTCATGTTTAACATATTCATGTTACAAAATAGGTGTTCAATCAATAAATAACTTATCAAAGGACAATTTTGTTAAAGAAAAGCATACAAAGCAAAGGAGGAAACATTAGTTGTTGTTTTCCATACAAACACTTGTTCAGTTAGAAGACATATATTGCTTTAAATATTATTTTGATATGGACCAAAAAAAAAAAACTGTTAAGTTTTGCGTCAGTTATATTCAGGACTCAAGCTGTGCTATACATATTTATGTAACTAACAAGTAAACCGTTTTGCAGTGTACATATAAAAAACATTTCTATGATCATCACTCTAGATGCATCTATTAAATGTGAAAACATCATGCAGCCAAAGCTTTAAAAAACATTTTTGATAATAATAATTAATATAGTTTTTCAGTGAAGAATCAGATTTGAGCACATTTCATGAAGAATATAAATTTGCACATAAAATATAGTTGGAAGTTAAGGAGGTATCAGAAAGTGCCAGAAAAATATGACTGATTCTGAGTGTCAAATATTTCAATCACACATAAGCAAAGACTGATGTCAGTGTATTAAGTGTATATGAAACAGCCTCAAGAAAATATGCTTACAAAAAAAAAACGAATGAATTTATTACTAAAAGAAAATGTACTGATGAAAAAATGAAAAGAGCCGAGTTGACTATGTTCATATGACATGTTAAAAGAAGAGCAAAAATTATTTGAGCTGTTTGTAATCATGCATTCATCTTTGAAATGTCCAACTATAAGGTAATTGCAATCAGACAACACTGTGCATGTACAGACAAATATACATAAAGACATGGATATTAAAAATTTGAATATATTTCCCATTAAAAATATCCATATACTTTATAAAATGCTAGTACAAATGTTTTGTACTAATTCAAAGAAAATAATGACTTTTTGGCAGTTTTGGAAAAAGGGACCCATCAAATTTCCACAATAACGGCATTAACAGATAACACTCATCAACTGTCTGGTTCAACACATACAAAACAATGGCACTACATTTCACGATTTCTATTATTTTACCAATTAATAGTAGTGCACAACAATACACTTGTATTGTATAATGAATTTCATCTTATTGTGAAAATGCTGTGCTCTTTCCCAACCAGCCTGCCTATGAAAATGTAACTTACTAAACAGTAGCCTGGTTGTTTAATTAAAGCTGGTATTGATGATACCATTAAATATACCATATGCATTTTATTGCTAACTGCAGGTACAGTACCTCTCCATAAATTAACTTCCTAAACTTCTGTGCCAAGTAGGGAGGGCCCAGAAACTGACCTCCTCTATCAGATTGTGTCCTTAAGCATGCCTGTAAACACTTCAAGCAGGTGACTGTTGGCCTGACCAGTCTTCCACAGCATCATATGTCTGTCCATGGCAGTGAAGCGGCTGTTCTGCAGAGCTGGAGAAGCTCTGTTTCCAGACAGGGAAGGATCAACAATACAATCATAATGCTAATACTCAGCCTAGATTTGGTCTACATTATTAAAATCAAAAAAAGTTAAATTGCTCAATAAAATAAGGTGTTGTGGAGTTTACTACAGCTAGGCTTTACTGTATATCGATGAGCTCACTGAGGTATAGATGAAGAGGCTGACATAGAAAGGGAAGGATAGAGAATGGAAAGCATGCACTTCTTGCACACATCTGAAGTTTTTGTATCCAAATCTATCATTGCAACTTTTACATTTCAACAGTTAATATATTATTTCAAACATATTTACAATCTTAAAACCAATGTTTCAGCAAAACATTGACACTAAATTGTGATAAACTCTGGATACTGGACAGCACTTTTCAAATACTTAGTAAATCTACAGTACTGTGCTTTCAGCACAATAACAATATTACGTGGGAATTTAATTTCTTACAGAAACTTCTAAATTACAGAAATTTCTAAATAGTGTTCATGCAAGGAAAGCAAATTCACTGTGCTCCAAAAGGCTAGTTATTTCATACAGCACAAATGATTCGGTCAACTGTTTATAAGTGCCAAAACAGGGATAAACCCACACTGGATTTTCTGAAATAAAAGCCCTGATACCCTTAACACAGAATCACTCTGTAATCCACAGTAGAGGATTTGTTCATTTCAGGACTGCTTGTCTCCCTCTTTCCTCAGACGGCTGTCAAATAGACAACAGAACAAAATGTTGTCACTTAAGAATCCGAGTAAACAGGTAATACATTTTTTTTAAATTCAGTGTACTGTGGGGTGACAAATTTCACAGTAAACACAGCTTATCTGGTTTATGGGCACGCTACTTCAAAGAAAAAAATCTTTGGAATCTTTAAATCAAAAGATCTTGCTATAGGCTTATTTACTCATGCACTCTAGAACAGAATGTTAATGTGGTTCACCTGTAGTAGTCTTCTTGGCTGGGGAGAGGAGCACTATGTAAGTGTGCATGTCCATGTAGCCACTGCTGCTCCAGGGCCAGCCTCTGCAGCTCTGCTGACTGTGCCTGCATCGCCTGCAACTGATGCGCAGCTGACATCGGAGCCAGGGGTCCTGGTAGCTCTCTGGGGAATGGTGTTCCTATTAAAGAAAGTCAAATAATGTCTTACTTTGGTTACTTCTCCCTCAAATAGTAGAGAACTATTTCCTACCGTGGTACTGTAATGTTTATGTAGATGCTGGATAGTCTTGTGAAGTAACAATAAAGCAACAACAGGTTTACAAACATTATTGCATTACATTAGGGATGTAAATTTCAGCCATTTTGGCTCTTTGAATAATGAAAGTCACAACTGATTATTATCAGCAGCAAAATACTGGCGCAGACAGACTCTATAGACATTTGTTATACTGATTTGGAGCAGGATATGTTTGTATAAATATTAAATTATATTAAATTGCATTAATATTATATGTTCCTGTGGCTCAGTGGTAGAGCATTGTGTTAGCAGCGCAAAAGGTTGTAGGTTTGATTCCGAGGGAACACATGTTAGGTAAAATAAATGTTAGCCTGAATGCACTCTAAGTCGCTTTTGATAAAAGTGTCTGCTTTATACATGCATTTAATTTAATTTAGTTTAATATACAGTTAAACATTTTGGGGTCAGTTTTTTTTGTATTCATTACTTTTAAATTAAATTAAAGTCATCAAGGTGACAGTAAAACATTTATAACATTACAAAATACTTAAAATGCAAATAAATGCTGTTCTTTTGATGTTTCTATTCATCAAAGAACCCTGGAAAAACAATTACGCAGTTAACAAAAAAATATTAAGATACAGTTTTCAACAGTGATAATGATAAGGAATGTTTCTTGAGCAGAAACTATAAGCATATTGGGATGATTTCTTAAGAATAAAGTGACTGGAGTAATGGCTGCTGAAAATTCAGCTTTGCCTTCACAGAAATAAATGACATTTTTAAAACATAGAAAACATTTTATTTCAAACAAAATAATTTTTTTCTCTAATAAATGCAGTTTTCTGATCTTGAGAGACTTTCAAAAACATCTCACTGACTAAAATATAAATATAATAAATACATTAAATCTTAATCTTACATATTCATTCCACAGAATGGATTTAAACATGGTTTAAAAAAGGAGCTGAGAGTACTCCATTCTTACTGGCTGCTGAAAGCTTCATAATTAATAAAGAAGCATGCAACTAACGGAGATATGGCTAATTAAAGGGGAGGGTGTTTCGGTTCTTCTCAGCAGTGGACATGGGTTACGTTTGGACCTGGCTATATGAGTGGAAAATGTTAATCATTCAGAATTAACTCTGAACTTTCTTTTATCCTAAAAGTGAAACAGGGAGTCTATTTGGTGACTCACCAAACAGAGGGTGGCGGAGCATTTCATGCTCATTGGGTAACTCACTGAGTAGGGGGTTGGAGATGGCTCCAGGTGGGTAGGGGAATCGTGCCAGAGGGGGGCCAGCAGCCAATGGGTCCACCAGAGGATGAGGCCCTTGGGCTAAAAGACAAATACATTGATATTTCCATTTACTTTCTTGAAAAAAATGTGATCTAGATAAGTTCTCACCTTGGTTGAGAAGGTCCTGTTGGTGCAGATGAAGATGGGAGTGTATATGTGAGTGTTGGTGGTGGTGTGGTGTAACGTTGAGCATCTGTAGCCGTGCAACAGGGTCACCAGCAGCAACAGAGGCCATCCTTTCAGCATGAAGCCGTTCAGCTGTCAAACGCTCAGCATAGCTGATTTCTGGCCGAGGGGGTGCCGCTATGCTGCGGTCCATGGCTGGGTGGAACTGAGCGAAGGGGTGAGGCCCAGCCACATGAGGCAGAGGCAGGGCACCATGGCGGGCAAAATGCTCCATGTGATTTGCCGACGGATGAAGTGGGTTCTCAAGCTCTGGCGGTTTCATCTCAAATCCGGGCTTCATTCTTTCTCGGATCTCTCTCTCTCGAAGCTCACGAAGCTCTCGCTCTCGAAGGGCTGGGTCTGCTGCGTACAGCCCTGGCATGTGATAAGCCAGCAGGTGCTCACCTGCCCCAAGCGGCATAAAGAAAGGATGGTTGCGGTTGCTGGGTGACATGACGTGGGGGCGGGCGTACTCGCTGAGTGTGCGGAGGGCTGGAGTGTCAGGGCCGAGATATGGTGGGACTGCAGCCACAGTGGTTGGAGGTTCGAATGATGGACGGCCTGGTTGCACATGGGCAGCAAGCAGGTGTTCACCTATTCGGCCATCGTGTGAGGTGCTTGACGCACGCTATGTGAAAAAAGAAAAAACAAAAAAAGATGTTATATTATAACCTTCTTTAAAGCGAGATTCTTTATCAAAATTAGTAAAAAGTGATTTTAGAGAGAAAGCAGATCTGTGACTGGCAAACTATATTAAAAACATTTTTGAAAAAGGAGCAGTCTTATAAAAGCATGTTGGAGACATATTTCACCACAAAAGCAAAACCACAAAAAGTGGTTATTCTTTTTTGCAAAGTTTTTAAATTAATATTACATTCATTCTTTTATTTATATATAAATTCAATAAAATAAACATTATCTTAATAGTAAAAAGAAATACTATAATGATGTATAAATACTAATATAATTTTTTTTTTTGGATTACAGTACTTAGCATGACATTTTTTACATTACAGTAAGAATACTTTGAGGGGAAACTGCCATAACAAATGTTGCTAGAAATAGTTTAAGTAAACCATAGTTTACTTTTTTTAAAGAGTGAAATATGTCAAATTCATAAGTAAACACCACATACTGTATACTTACAGAGGCTTTATCAGAGTCTCTCTCCCTTTCTCGCTCCCGCTCTCTTTCTCTCTCCCTCTCACGCTCTCTTTCTCTTTCTCTTTCCCGTCCCTGTCGAGCGCTCAGCTCTGCTTCTCTTCTAGATCTTTCAGCAGCTTCCTCTCGTTTTTTGGCCAGTTTTGAGGAGGCCAGTGGGGTGAAGTACAGGTCTGTGCGAGAGCAAGAGTTGTAACCTCGGCTGAGGTGTTTGATGAATCTGCAGTTGACAAAACAGAATTTACTATGTATGCTGAAAATGTGCTATGTATGCACAGTTATTATAATAAATGTTTCATCTTAGTGAATGGCATTTTGAAATGTTTTCAAAAGGAAATTCAGATTCCTTAATGAAAAAAAAAAGTAAATTTAAAATACATTTTATCAAAATATGTTTGCAATATAAAAAAATAGACTTCTACTTTGGGAAAACTTATAAATATCTGCATATTTTTCATTTAATAAATATGAAAAATGTAAAATACCAACAAATGTGATCGCCATACCTTGCTGACTGACTTGCATGACTGGGTATATCAACCACTGTTGGTACTGGAGAGGGACTCCTGCGAGGCGGAGGTGGGCTATCACACTCTTCCTCCTCATCAATTGGTTCCTCTTTGATATGAGCCTGTCCAACAGGAGTGCTTGCTGAGGAGGAAGTGGAAGGCTGATGGGCAGGGACAGGAGAAGTGTAAAGAGGAAATGAAGCAGTGGACTCAGGAGCAGGACGATTTTGTGGGAGCAATGGTTGAGAACTCGATGCAGTTGGAGGGGCACCACTGGAATGACCTTTGACCTGCTGGCACTGTGACTGAGTCAGAACTGAAGGTTGAGCGGGGTGATTTTGTGGAATTATGTGCAACGGAGGAGGCTGGGAACAAGGCAAGTGCTGTGAGGGCAAGGAAGCAAGAGGCTTTAGAGCAGGAGGTGGAGGCAAATTGGGATGGATCTGCAGGAAATGGGGTGGAGGTGCAGAAAGGTGAGGGGGCGGCTTGTGAGAAGGTGGAATTGGAGTGGTCGGAGGGGGCTTGATTTGGGATGCTGCTGTAGAGGGAAGAGGAGGAAGAGGGCTCTCTCTTTGAAGGTGGAGTGGTCTGGAAGCAAATCCTGATGGAGGATTCACGCCGGATGAAGGATTCTGCAGCTGACCTGAATTGTGCTGATAATTGAGCGGCACAGGAAATGACTGCCCCTGCCCTGGACACTGCACCTGCTGAGACGAGGAGTTTGAATAAGAGGTGGGGGCTTCGGGTCCCCTGGGACCGCTTCTGAAAGTGGTTGGAGATAAAACCTCCTGGGAAACCTCTAGGGATGGTGCCTTCGAGATGGCGGTAGAAGCTCCAGGTGAAGGGGCAGATGAGGATTCAGGCAAAGAGGGCTGAGGAGATGGTGGTGTTTCAGAGGGGGCATGTGTTGTGGGTGTTGCAGCAGGCTGCTGGGGCTGGGTTTGTGGGGTTGAGCCTGGTGCAGGGGGTGGTGCTGGGGAGTCCGAGTCACTTTCGTTGGCCTGCAGGGGACTCGCCAGACTGGGGGAAGAACTGCGGTTGTCCTGATCAATGTCTTTAGTGTCGCTGCTGCCATCATCATTGGCACTGCGGCTATCTGAGCTCTCGCCTTCACCCTCACCTTCTGATGGAGAATCAGGACCCTCCTGGGTTAGAGAAACAACGCTTAAAAACTAGACATCATGGCATCGCTATATGGTATAGACATTATTAACAGTGGCTCAGTCCCTCCATCAGTGGGAGTCTATGGATTTTTTTCTACCAGTTTTATCATCTGCCATGTAAAAATGGCATGGCATGATCACTTAGCCAAGTTTTTAATACTTAAGATTTTATACTCCACTAACGAGATAAAACAGAGTTTCCCTTACATGATTCTTGGGTCGTTTCATGTTTTTTCTTTCAGGCTCATCTGCATCCGGAGCTGCTGACTCTCTCTGTCTTTTCACACCCTTTTCTATAGATGCCTCTACTTTTATCTTCTAAAGTTAAATAAGAAAATAATTGAAAATGAAAAGGTTAAACAACACAAAAAAAAAAAAAAGACAAACACACAGGTTTGCACTTTTTGCTAACTTAAAACAGAGTGGGTTCCTTTTTATCACTACCTTGTTAGTCTTCCCAGCCACTCCATTCTTGATATCGGAGCTGGAAGCCCTGGTTGCCATCGCAGTGGAACTGGCTCTGGGGGGCTGTCCATTAGATCGCACATCCTCGAGGGTGGGAGACATGTCCCTCTCGGGACTTCCGGTTGGTCTGTTGCGCCCACTTCGAAGAGATGAAATCTACATGTACAGTAAGACTAAAATAAGCAAGCTACTCTTTATAAAGTCTCAGCCTCAGACGTCATGCCCACAGACCATTGGCTGAACATCTGATACATACGGCACACAAAAGGTGAAACACTCAGAAATTATGAAAAACTCCTCATTGGCTTGGTTTAATTATACAGGATTCCGGGGGAAGTGTGGTGTGTTCTTTAACATTCTGCCCAGAATCAAAGATAGTGGCGCCAAACCCCCTCACGAAACAAGAAAGCCGTAGACAAACACTTCTCAGGATCAAATAAACGCTGGATTCTCAAAAGAATGTGAAACATTATAATTTAATCATTTCACAGCATAGAATCTTTAAAAACAGCCTCATGGGTGGGTCTTGGCCAATGAAAGCATTCATGGATTTCAGTCCTTCAGCGTCAGTCTAAAGGTTTGGCTACGCATGACTACTTTTTACATCACCCTGAGCACAACTAATGTGGAAGATAGACCTACATGTGATGGCACCCGGCTCCGACGGGTCTTCATCCCATGTCTGACTCCCTCTTCCTCTTCTTTGACAGGTTTGAAGAGGTAGGGCGGATCTGCTGGTTTAGGAACAGGTGGCAGGCGCCGATGCTTGCTGAAGTGAGAGTGGCAACTAGAGCACAGCAAAACATTGTCTCTCCCTCCATGATGCCAGTCTTTGGAGCCTGAGGGAAACATTTGTGAGAGACATATTGAAAAAAGACGACACAAATGAATTCAAAATATATACAGAAGTCAAAAAAGTTAAAAGGCTAACGTCAAAGTTAATTGGGGTTTATTATTTTTCAGGGACAGGTGTATTTAGCAGTAGCATTCAAGAAACTGAATGAAAAATATAAAAATAAAACACTATATCTACTTCAATGTATAAATTATACATTAATTGATATTAAAGCAACTGTATTGAAGTTCTTCAGTCGAGAGCAGTGCGGGATTTTTCTCTTTGTGTTTTGTTGTTTTATTAATATTAAAGTGTCCCCAGTGACTTCCATATTGTGTTTTTTCCCCACTATCAATGTCAACGTGGACCAGCAACTTTTGTTACCCACATTCTTCAAAATATCTTATTTTGTGTTCAGCAAAAGAAAGAAATTAATACAGATTTGGGAGAACATAAGTAAATAATAACAGAATTTGAATTATTGGATGGACTATCCCTTTAATGACAAGCAGCAACATGTTTAGTACTATTATTCTGCTGTTACTTTAATAAGAGAGGACTTGATTATATCCATCGGGAATTGTCTGAATTGTCAAAAGTGGGGCAAACATTTTCATAAGCCCAGGAATCTACATTACGGAAATAGGGTCAATTTTGTATCTCAAGTTGACTTCAAGAACTGTTAAACCTAAGCAGGTTGAATGCAGTGTAGGGTGACTAACGAAGTACTGCATAAAGTCACTTTCAGAAGAGCATGATGGTTGATGGACACACGCATGTGGTCAGCAAATTATAAAGTATAAACAGCTTTCTCAATATAGAAGCTATATACACCGTTGGAGAAAGGTGAAAAACTTACTAGTGGTTAGACAGTGACTGCAGGCTTGACCTTTGCCACCCTGCTCACTATCTTCACTATCCAGATCATCTTCACTCGCTGAACTAAGTTCCACTTCAGACAGAGAGACAGAAAATGCAAAAAAATACATTCACTTCTTGAGGAGTTACTTCCTTTAAATTAGAACCATATTAGACTTGCTATCATGTTTTGAGAGTCTGCAATAAATGAACAGACAAATGGTGCATAGTGCTGCACTTACTGGAAGAAGTGCGAGATGTTGCATTGGCTGCAGCGGTCGCGTTGCGAGTTTTCACTTTGCGAGACACTGGCTGCCTTCTCTGCTGCCGATGAGGTCGTGCTGCCACGGCTTCAGGAGTTTTCTTCCAGTAGTAGTAGAATGTGATTAGCTCACCCTGAGATGACAAATGTGTTTTAAAAAATAAAAGACTCCAGTTTGACAGAAACTAGCACACATTTAAGGGGGCAGTCATAGCCAAAGAGTCAGACTTGTAACATTGAAAGGTCGCGGGTTCGGCAGGGATTGTACTCTCTTCCATCCTCAGCACCACGACTCAGGTGAGACTCTTGAGCAAGGTACAGAACCCCCAACTGCTCCCTGGGCGCTGCAGCAAAACTGGCTGCCCACTGCTTCGTGTGTGTGTGTGTGTGTGTGTGTGTATATGCTACTCACTGCCATGTGTGTGCACTTAGATGGGCTAAATGCAGAGCACAAATTCCGAGTATAGGACACCATACTTGGCCACATGTCACTTCACTTCCACTTTCACTTATAGTTAGATTTCAATGGCAGGTTTCCATACCGTTTTCTTACTAGGCAGCAGCTCCTTACGGATCTTAAAGAAGTTTTTGCCATACTGTCTGAGACCTTTGATAAACCGTTTCTGTAAATGAACATGTTAACAGATTCAGAAATCTTAACTTTGACTTTTTGAAAAGTTTTAGTATCACACTTCTACATTCCACTATAAATTACCAGGCTGTATCAGTCAAAAATGTCAAGATAGAAGTGAAAAATACAGTTTCTCACCACTTCATCTTCTGACCAGCTTTTCTCAATGAGTTTTGGAACAGGTTTCTTCACCAGACACTGCAGGGCTTTGGCTGCATCATATTGGCTTTCATGGAGCTGTGCACAAATCAAAATAAAATGATATAATCTAGTTGCACAGCAAATAGTTGGAGTGGAGGTAATATATATATCTTGAAAGTTTATATTCGTCCTAGTTTATATTCTATCCTTCAATGCAATTACAACAAAGATCATAAATTACAATCGATATTCAATTATACTAACAATAATTTCTGAAAAATGCTACAGCAAATGAAACTCACTTGAATTCAGAGGAATTAATGATCAAAATGTATTTTATGACAAATCATAGTTAAACCACAAAATGATAAGCACTTGCCGTATTTAAAGCATTTAATGTGGTATCATCCCGTGAAGCTGCAAGACAACCATCCTCTGTTGAACCTCCATCACACATCCCTGCAAACGCTGCCATGCTCCTGTTTATTCAGAGAACACAGAACAGGTTATGTTGAATCATACACCATCCAATTCAGATCCCTTTTTAGACATACCCTTAAAGCGATTATGAAGATAAATGTAAAACAATGAATAGGAACTGGCATCCAGCCAAGCAAACCATTACCTGGCAGCACGTAGGTACATGAGAAGGTCACAGTCATTGACCCCAGGTGCCCACACCAGCTCCTCATTTTCTGTGACAGACTCTGTTCCATGAGCAGGTGGTGGCTGTAATTCAGGTAGTTTGGCCTGCATATGACAATATAACGGTCAAGAATAAAACAGAGGACAACATAACTTATTTAAGGATCTTTAAAGCTACACTAAGTAAATGTTTTGTTGTGAACTTTCCTACTTCACTTTTATCAATAAAACTTTTTTATTTTTAAATTATCAACAATTACTGACATTGTCTTTAATGCACTGCATATCTACATGACTTTATAACTCTTTGTAATAATTTTTACCTGATGACTTGGTCCCACTCTTATCTCTCCTTGTGTGCTGTTCAGCTGCCTGAATGACAAAATATTATTAATTTTTTGAAATATGGCTGTCCAAGTGCATTAATCAATCATTACATAAATATTAAGACCGAAGCACTACGTAAAGCCAACATTCCACAGGTAAATACTAAACAATTACGCTTATAATAAGCAATACATGAATGCAAACACCATATTTAAAAGAAACATACTATAATATACTGTCACAGAAATACGTATAAATGTACTATAAGTTGAAAAACTTAGTCCATATCACGTGAGTTGTTTCATGTCTCTGTTTTCCACCCTTTTAAATCGCCTCCTTTCAGTGTTAATCATAAAATGTGATTTGCCTATCAGCAGTCGTGATGATCAATCCAAATCCCGCCTACGTTGCATATCCAGCCAATCAACGTCCGCCTGCTCCGTTCCCTCCAAAGGTTATATAAACTGGGGCTTGGACGTCCAGCTCATATATTTACACATAAATCATTACATTGCTGCGTGCAGAATCAAACACAGTGCAAATCAAAATCAGTACAAAGCACTTACAGCGTGATATGCACAAACGCCGTACGCTATCGAATAATTTAGCGCAAAAGAAAACGTTATGCTAAAAACAATTTCCTGCACAGATACTTAATGTAAATAACAGACGAATCAAACTAATTAGCAAGAGCAGCAGCACCGCGCTCAACGTGCATTAATACTTAGCAGTCGGCAACAGTAACGTTATCTGCACAACATCTGCTCCATTTTATCTCGTCAGGCTCCTAGCTGGCCTCTGCGTGTGTGTGGCCGAGCGAGACGAGCTGTCAAGTTCAAAATCATCTCGGTTTGCACTAGAATGCAAAAGTATTCACGATGTCGCAAAAAGCGCTGGCGCGCGCAAAAACCATGCATTTGTAATAAAAAGAAACAACAAACCTTCGCGGACTGAACAGGTCGTCCATGGCAGAGGCTGTTTCGCTAGTGTTTACAGTTTGTTTGCGGCGGCGGCGGCTCAAAACTATGCTTTCCTCTATTTCATACTACTCAAAATGGAGGCTGCGCGGAGTATTTTTTACTCCGCGCAGGCGATGACCTCAGTGTTCAAGCACAGCCTGCTGAGATCTCCTTCAACAAGCATAACTGAGCATGTGCCGCTGCAGCCAGCGCTAATGGGATCATCTCCGTGTCCGCTGTCTATGGAGATCAGCTTCAGGGAGATGTGTTGGACATCCTCCCGTGTCAATAATCACATACGAATATAGATGTGTCAATCAATATTACCACCTTAGTCTTGATGGCATTACTTTGCATCTTTAATAAAAAGGCACCATGCACGAACAATGAACAATAACAATCTCGTCTTATTATAGTCAGTGTGGGGGTTGTAGGATATAAATACAACTGTGTATGCTTAGATGGATTCATATCTCTACAGCTTTACTGTTAACAAGAGGGTCGGTGAATCTGATTAAAACAAGTAAGTTTCAGCTTCATATTTCTATTAATCATAATACTTGTTGTTATTATTATTATTATTATTTAACCTCAATAGTTTTTCCTTATTATTATTTTTTTCACTTAAGTTTGGAGACCAATTCTCACTTTTAACCACAACTTTTGCCTCAACTCCTAATTTGTTGTGTATTAATAGTTATTAAATATCAGTATAACACATGCTAATAAGCAACTAATTAATAGTGAGAACTGGTCCCCAAACCAGTGTTGCAGTTTATACATTTATTTTCTAATTTAAAAGCTTCATGCCATTATAGAAAACTAACAACCATTGTGGTATATAAAAAAGAAAAGTTAAACAGAATCAAAAGATTTGTATAACAAAACACAAGACATGCTCAAACCTGTCAGAAACAGGCAAATGTGAGACTATTTTAATTATAATAGCCTACAACACAAAGGCCTTTCATTAGTTGAGGAAATGTTTTTATTTTAATAGTATCCACTATCACAAGCACCCCAGGAATCTGCTATGCAGCAGGTTTGCTTTTTATTTTATTTTTTTTGCAATACATTCATTATCACTCAACTACATGTAAAACTCATCCAAATGGTCACAATCAAAAAGTTTATGATGCTTTTTATCTGTATGCTTGATGATATGGTCCCTGTATCCTCCTAATCTTCAGTCATAGCAAATATGACTGCTACTTCCTGTTGGTATTGCCACATCTTGAACTGAACTATTAGTCCATTTACTCTAGGATGGTAAGTAGTTCAAACTTTACTTTTGTCGTCTCAGTTCAGTGGATTTCTGAAGTTTTTCCCAGCAAACTGAGCTTTATCCCCCAGTTCCTCTTCAATTCTGTGCATGAAGAAAACAAGCAGGTATGCAGAAAAAGTGAAACACATTTCCTTATTTATGCCTCTATGTTTATAACCAAAAATCACTGAAAAAATATATGGGCAAATTGTTATTCTTCATTTATATGTAATATCAAGCATTTGAGCCTGCAGAGATTCAGTAACACTTTCCGATCTGGTTGACTTTGAGCAACAGGCAGTTGCAAGCCTTGTTTTCCACTGCGTTAGCAATGCGTTTGGGGTTGGTGACAGTAAGATCATCTCCCAGCACCTGTATGTCTGTGCTGTTGGTAAAATAGGTCCAGGCCTCCCAATCATCTTGATCAAAGGGGTCCTCAATGGAGACCATTAGAGTAATGATAAAAACAAAAAAATCACATCTTTGCATCTGTGCTCAAAGAAAAAATAGGTAATGTAATTAAAAAGAGAGCATATGACTGATGGATACCAGGATAATCCTGAATGAAACTTTTGTAAAGGTCAGCAAGCTCATCGGGGCTGATGTACCGTTGGGGTCATCAGGAGACTTGAAGTCTAAGTCATACTTTCCATCACCATAGAATTCAGATGCCGCCACATCCATGCCAATCACCAATCTCATCTGTGTATCCAGCTTTACTTTTAACAGCTCTAGGGCTATTATAAGCAAACAAAAAATAAAAATTATGTCATTTCAGCTGTATAGTCTCAATCAGTGTGATTTGTTTTTTTTAAATACCTTCTTGGTTCTCCAGGATGTTTGGTGCAAATCCTCCCTCATCCCCAACGTTCGTGGCATCCTTTCCATATTTCTCCTTAATAGCATTCTTTAGATTGTGGTACACCTCTGCACCAATGTGCATGGCTTCCTTAAAGCTACTGGCCCCGACAGGCAGAATCATGAATTCCTGCATTGCCAACTTATTGCCAGCATGTGAGCCACCATTGATCACATTAAAAGTCTTTAGGAAAACAATAAGCAAAATTCAATAGAAGCATAACAATATTTTACATTATAATTTGCTTTTCTATTCTTAGAGAGATTGAAATAGCAAACAAATATATATATATATATATATATATATATATTCAGTCACATGACACTTTTTCTTATTGTACAATTTCAAATTGTATTAGTTATGTTTTTTTTACCGGGACAGGCAAGATGACCTCTGGGTTTCCAGCAAGGTCAGCAATGTGACGATACAGAGGAACACCTTTCTCTGTAGCTCCTGCCTTACACACAGCCAGGGACACACCCAGGATGGCATTAGCTCCAAATTTAGCTGATGTTTGAAACAGACACAGGAATTAAAGGACTATGACTAGACACAACACACAATATTCGCATTACTCAGAATTTGGGAAACAATCACTTTTGAGTATATATTTGTCTTTTTTTGTGAGAATATTTTTTTAATGTACTCTACTGTTCAAAAGTTAAAGCTGTATGGTAATATTGTGAAATATATAAACAATATTTACAGTCACTTTTGATCAGTTTAATGCATCCTTAGCTGATTTAAAGAATTAATTTATGTAAAAAAAATTACTGGCTATCTAATCTAATCATCTTCTCACTGGTTTACACTTTTGAACAGTAGTGTAGTGTAATTTAACTGTTTGGGTAATTGGGTGTAAGAAATTTAAAAAAGGAGAAGACCCATTAAGGGGAAACTATTTTAACAACCGCTTTCCTATTGTTAAATGTGTAAACATGTAAATATTATGATTTACACTTGTTATCAGTTCCGTCCAGTTCCAGCATGAACTGGTCAATCTTTTCTTGCTCAAGTACAGGAATTCCCTATGTGACAGAGAAAGAGAGCAAGGCAGACAATAAAATATAATTAACAACCCAACAAATTTACAGTGATAACACTGGCTTTCTTTTGTTTCAGTGTTAACATTCTGAAATACTCACCTGGCTGATCAGGGCAGGAGCAATAGTTTGGTTCACATGCTCGACAGCCTTTGATACACCTACATTACACAAAAAGACGGACAATATGAGCAGTATTCTACAGGTATATGCACAAGTTATTGTGAATTGTATGGTGCTGCAATTAGACACATGCATGCCTCTACATTCCCTTGCATGGTTTATGCCACGAAGCTTTAGATTACAAATTAGAAAAAAAATCTGAAAATGTCAGACAAGCAAAAGCCATCTGATTTATTCCATGCAAACATTGTGCATTAAATAATATTGAAGTGTCACTGTAAAGATTCTTGCATTATTCACTGATCTGAATCACATGCACAAGCATTTCAGATTTTACATAGATTTTTCATAATAAATAATTCAAACTCCAGAATTCGCCACTGGGTTGAATAACTCAGATCCGTCATACCAAAAAAAAAGTTTTCTCATTAGTTATTTAGGGTACCTGTTATCACAAGGCTGAACCCACTAATCAGGACATTTGATAAGTCCTCTTTTCCAGTCTAATAGAAAAAAAAAAAAAACAGAGCTGGGAAAGAGTAACAGCCCTGTGTTTGGTAAACAAATCAAGCTCAATAAGTCTCGATTATTTCCAAAACAATTAACAATAAATTCTGTAAAACCAGATGAAATGTGATTTCTAATATCATTCTGAATTCATCGAAAAACATAAAAAGCAGAGTTACCTTTGCCTAGGTAACGTGACTTATCATTGTCTCTCAGCTCCAATGCTTCATAGATTCCAGTAGACGCTCCACTAGGACAGCAGCTCGAAACAGACCTGTTTCAAAACCAGTAGATGAGTTTTAGTTCTGCCATTTCAGTTTAGTTTTCACTTTAAAAAGGAAATGTCAAAGGGAATCACCATTCTCTGTGTAGAGGTCCACCCCGACAGTGGGGTTGCCCCTAGAATCAAAAATATCATGGGCATGTATCTTCAGGATAGACATGTTTCTTAAAAAAATAAAAATAATCATAATAAAAAAAGATCAGATTAAAGGGTCAGTGTCTACTGAAATGTTTATCTCCACAAATCTAACCACACATCTAAAGGAGATTTCAGGCAAACCTGAGAACATCATCTGCAGTACTGTAATACAACTGGCCCACAGTGTCACTTTGTCAAATCCTCTTTCCTGCTATTAGGCCTTATCAATATTAAAGGGAAACATCTGCATTAATAAATCCACATCTCTTTCAAGCAAATACATAGTTATTAGCTTTCAAATATGCACATAGTGTATTGAAGATTGTGCTATCCTTTGGGCATCATGAGAAGCTCTACATCTAATTTAGCAGATGTCAGTCACTCTCTGGTCATTATGCGGTCAACGGCAAATCTTACTGAACTGGTCTATAAGTTTTTGCATACACATAATAAAAAATATTTGTACACTATTATGAGTGGCAATGGTGAATCTCAAATTCAGTCATTTCCTTCTTGGAATCGGATTTCTTTCACGTATAGTTTGTTCTGCAAATATTTAATCCCATTAGAGCGTGTGAACATGAGTGGGCGTGATGGAAAGCAAGACTCATCACGGTCTTCTATCACGTGCTTATGCATGTTGACTCTCATCCAGAGTTTTATGTTATTTTAATTTATGAGAACGTAATGCTTTCTGTCTAAATATCTGCATATAAGCGTACTGAGATTCCCAGGGACTAAAGAAAAGCCTGATTACAATGTAAAACAAATGTGATATCAGCTAGAAGATGGTCAAAATAAAGTGGATATTTGTAAGTCCATAATGGAGTTCTTCTTACCTCAGAGATAACGTATAATTAAAGGACAAGATGAAGAAATCAAGCTTTAACTCAAGTTTATAGACACAGTTAGAGGCTCTGGGTAGAAGTGCTCACCTGTGCTCACTCTCAGAAGAAACTCGCCCATAGGGGGAGATGAAAGACTAACTAAGGAGAATGGCAGTTGGCTTGAAACATTTAGTGCGGAAATGGGCGCAGCTTCACGGGTGGTAAATAGTCGGATATATATATTTTATTGTACCTCTTTTTTTAACACTTAATAGTATATTTACAATTTAATTGATAATACGATTCTGGTCAGGAGTATATTATTGTTCAGAACGCTAGCGAAGGGGACGGAGTTTTCACGTGTTACGTGTTACTTTTCGCAACGCTGCTTAGACTTAATCAATCAAAGTCGTTGATTATTACGAGACTAAGATATCATAAAATTAAATTTAGTAGCGATTGCTTTGAATTATTTTCATTCATATGACAGGTAAAATCTTTGGAATTAATAGATTTAGTGCCATATAATCGATTATATAGATAAGTAAAAATATCTGCATTAAGATAAAAACTATCTGAAATTTGAATGCAGGTCAATGGAGGATTCGGCTTTCTAAGCAGCCATGCACTCCCTTCGTCCCTTGAGGAAGAAACTTTTGTCTAATATGAAACGGTGATTATCTAGCAATATTTTCCACCTAGTGGGGGTAAATAATACGATATGTTATTGGCGTTCTCCAGCAATGCACCGAAATTCATTTTTTCAGAATAAATCTTATTACATGCCATATTGATATAGATAATTTACTGTAAATAATTTGAATTGTTGAGAATGTAGAATGTTGCTGAGACTTGAAGCCTGGTCTTATGATTTTGTAAAAACAAAATAGCAGCAAAATAGTTGGCCAATGTACTTATGACAGAATAGCAAGAGGATGATGCACAGTCCTACTCTGCTAATCTGCTGCTGAAAGAAATGTATATAATAACTCAAATTCAAAATCTCAGATTGTTAAATCATTAACCTTCTGCCATATTCTTGTCTGTGGGGAGAATGTGATGCAACAACAAGAGGCACAATAGAGTGTTTGTGTGCTGGAGAATCCTGGCAACTCATTCCCTTGGGCCAATAATCCCTCAGGTCATTGCCTCCACCCTCCCTCTTCCATTCCCTCTTTTTATCCCGCTCTCTTTCCACCTTCGTCTCACACTTATACACTTCCTTTGTCCAACTATTCTTTTACTCACTCTTCCTAAAATGCTCAAAGCAGTCAAGTTAGTGTAGATCAGTTTCACATACAGGTGCGTATTTCCCCTCATGCATGTTTGTGTTGTGGAAACAGTTGATGCTTGATGTTTTGTTGCTTCTTTCAGGTACAGGTTTCTCAGGAGGCCTTCCTAACAGCCAGCTGATCCCTGTGTTCCTCCATCCTCTCGCCTCACAAATAAGACCTCAGGGATCTCATTAGCAATCCACAAAGGTTTGTGGATATGGTGAGGCATTGACCTGTTGCCTGGGTTACAATGCAGTCCTCGTGTCCCAGCATAAACTCCTGCTAGAGTTGGATTTCGCAGATTCTTTGTTCAGATGCATGCTCTAAATTGTGATAACTGACTGAACAAGTAGTTTGAATAATTATTTATTATGTGAATCAATAATAGGCTGTAAAACTACAGAGCCCCATATATTCAGTAGTTTTTGTTGTTTAAAGAAGTATGATTATATGTGCAACAAACAGACACACACACACACACACACACACATATATATATATATACACTAAAAACATAAGATCTGCAGATTCATGGCCAGAAAAGTGTAGTGTGCATAAATCTATTGTATACCGTAATACTGTACTGACATTCGTTACCTGCTCTTTTTGAAGCTGCCTAATATGCAAGTGATGTTACCGATCCCTGAAACCTGTTTAGTAGGCCTGTCCTGAACAGACCTTTAGCACAAGTACTTCGTTGTCCCAGTGAAACCTTAAATATATCTCTAAATGCTAACAGCACAATTTAATAGTGCTTTTATGACAGCATAGGGAGTGGATCCTTATTTTTATAGTCAACAGTCTTTTGACAAACTGCCTTTTCCCACATATATTCCAGATTTAAGTTCAAATGTTACAGGTGGGCAGAATTCTTACTTTCTCTTCATCTTTAAGTTCTAAAAAGGAACACAAGTTCTCACTGCTGATAAGTCAGTCTGAATATAACAATCAAATTGTCTAAATCTATAAAAAATGAAAAAGTATTTTCAATGATGTTAAATATTTTTGACAGTGATAATCTTGCATAATCTTTGTAAAAAAATTTTTTTTTACAATTTCTCTAGCATGTAATTAGATATTATTTCTTTTCTATTGCTTTTTACAGGCAAATAAGTAAATCATGTAAAAATAGTGTAAAAGGCATAATTATCAGCTGGGTTTCATTTCTGCAGTTTTCATATTGCCTATTCCATGCCCCAGTGGAGTTTATTGTCAGTGTAAACAATGTAAATGATCATAGGGGCACACAGAGGACACATTTACTGATTGCTGAATGTCTTTTTTTTAAACTCTAATCTAATGATGAGCACTGGAAAGGAGAGTAACACTGAATAAAAAGGAGAGAAGGACTTATTCTAGTCTGTTGCCCTAAAGTCTGTCCCAGAACAAGAGAAACTGAGGATGGGGCGTGGCCTTTTTGAAGGTTAAAAGCTTGTCTCATTTGTGTACTCAGAAACCCTGAGGCACTTCCACACTAAACTAACCAATCACAGAACACAAGACACACCTGCTCTTAGAAGAAGGCTAGGGATTGGCCCCAGCATAAAAATGACACCTGGGCAGGGCTCCAAGGTGTACCTGAAAACCTAGATGTTTTGTAGGAACAGTTTCTTCGCTTCAGGGGCTTTTGGAGATTGTGTTTCTTCTCATGCTTGAGACTCCATTACTATTGTCTATGCATCTTCATCAGGTACCTTCAGACCGGTTCGAGAGGTCTGGTATAACGTAGAAGGAGCAATCATGCCTTTATCAAGTAGAAGGACCAGGAAGTGATCTTCCTCAGCTAAAGCGACGCTGCGACACAATGGCATCTCTTGTCCATGACTCCATTCCGAATGACGGCAACAGGAATTCATAGGGTAACTTTTTTTTTAATTAATACGTTCAACAATTTGACTTAATAATTCATTAATTACAAAAAAAAATTATTTTGTATTTTCAGGTATTTCAGTTAATATATACATTAGTATATTTTACTAATAGTAAATGCTAATAGCAAACTATTAAAAAACACAATGAGGTGTAAACCAATATAAATTATATTTTAGATAAACACAATCTTCCTTATGCTCTTTAATGTAAAAATCTAGTATGAATTTCAGGATGAAATATGAATCATTAAGATCAATGAAACATAAAAGACTAAGAGTGCACAGCATGTTAACTTTCACTTCCGTAATGTGTCAAACCTGTTGGATCAGTTTAAAACAAAGGGGTATGAAGGAGAATATGTAAAGCATTAAAAGAAAGAAATGATGTTAAATAATGAAACTAATTTTTTTATGTTATAATATAGAGTTGTATTGTACAAATTAAACATGAATTAGACTTGGATGCGAGAAATTGTTGAAAGACTTTTAAAATTGATTGACACATGGACCCACGCTCTGATAAAATCTCATACACACAATTTTTCCTGTATTCAAATTTTATATTTTCCGTGTTCTAATGAAAAGGTACAGGGAAGAGAAAATATGCCCTGATAAAATTAATATATTTAATGTTACTGTAAGCTTTGACATTAAACAACAATAGAGCCAAAATGTAAAAACTGTCTTAGCTTGGTTTCAGAAGTAAGCGAGTTATCTAATCGAATCTTATCTAATCTATTGTACAGGTGAGGGGTCAGTCAGGTGCACACTCCGGTATAGGTGACAAAGATCAGCCATTTTGATTAGCATGACTAAGCGCTTTCCTTAGCACTTATGTTGTGTGGCTGTAATGGGATTTGGAAGCTGTAGACGCAATTTTGTTTTGATGAAGGTGCGACTAATTAGTCAAACTCTCCCAGGTCATGGAGACGTCTCAAAGGTCATGGTTTCTAAGGAGGCAGACCAGGGCGTACACCTAAGAAATAAACTTCTGGTGTTACGACGTTTTCGTTGTTTCTAATAATAGTTGTGAAGAAAATGCATAAATGCATCGTGAAACTGGAAGTGGTCCAGTCTGAATGAACATGTAAATATGCCTGCATCAAAAGCCTTTGGGGTCTGTTGCAAGATGAGTGGCATTGGAAATATTTAAAGCTATAAATGAAGACGGGCCAGTCAGGAAAAAAGATAATCATTAACAAACTCCTTACAATGTCTTACTAAATTACAGTAACTTTTATATATAAACTTTTATCATTTTATAGTGACAGAGAAAAGCACATTGTCTCC
Organism: Carassius auratus; assembly: GCF_003368295.1. Lineage (NCBI taxonomy): Eukaryota > Metazoa > Chordata > Actinopteri > Cypriniformes > Cyprinidae > Carassius > Carassius auratus. The sequence continues at coordinate 7,822,947 of NC_039273.1, read as the reverse complement.
CTTCATGTTTTATGCTGAACTGAAAACAATTAGATGAAAAAAAAAACAATGTGGCAAACACTGGATGACCGTCTCCATCTTACAAGGCAGTTTTGGATGTTATATCTTCTCTAATACTGCCTGGTAATGATGCATATGGTCCTCCACGAGCATCGTTAAAAATGCTTTGCATCTGGGTGTGGAGATGCAGACTATGCAAATACAAGCACATACAAATACACAAAGTAAAATATGTTGTGGTTTTATGTGCATTTCTTGGCTGGATCATTTGAATACTTTCATGCAGAAGAAGTTTGTTCATTGTCTCTAGGGTACATCTTACCCAGCAGTGCTTGGCTGTTCACTGATGTTCTAACACTGTTTGGTAACGATGCACACTGGGGGCTCAGTGACTACGACTTTAACAGAAAAGGAACATAAAATGCTTTTTTTTTTAAATAAAACGTGATCAAGTTTGGAATGCAGAATATTTTGACTTCAGAATGGTTAAATGTACTTTAATAAATCAAGTTAATGATTTAAAACAGGAAGACTGGATGAGACTGCTTGATTATAATTAAAGGAAATATAATTAAAAGAAGCCATCAGTAAAGTTCTGAACCCCACCCTGTTATATCCAAATGCCTTCATGAATGTCACAAAAGTAATTCCATCTTACTCACACACCCTCTAATGTGTTATGTGCCACTCAACGATCAGTTCATCCTCCTTTTCTTGCATCTTATTGTGTGCATGACACCTGAGATCTGTGTGACAAGCACCAATTGAAGTGCACCAGTTCACCTTTCCTGTTCACCACGTCGAAAAGGAAGAAATGCCAGTCAGGAACATTTAAAAAATCATTAAGGTTGATTTCTTTCTGTGTGTGTGTGTGTGTGTGTGTGTGAGAGAGAGAGAGAGAGAGAGAGAGAGAGAGAAAGTTACTGATTTTAAACCCATTTTACATATTTTTCAGGTCATTATGTATTCTACAATGGAATGTACAAAGAAAAGACAAAATCTTTATGTGAATAAAACAAGTAAATAATACAGGAGAGATATAAATAAAACAGACTGATGGGACAACTTATATGACAAAAATATGAAAAATATATCTGCAGGCATGACTCCGTAAAACTTTTGGTTGTATGGGAAGAAGGAAATGATGCATTTTCTATTCATTTAGTAATTTCAGGGGTATGTTTACTTAGAAATTAAAATGATGTCATCTTTTATTTGTCTTCATGTCGTTCCAAACCTGTATGACATAAACGATCACAGAAGAAGATATTTGGAAGAATATTGCAGCTGTTTTTGTCCATATAAAACATAAACTGACAAGTTGTCTCAAATCCATTTAGATGTTGATGCTCGGTTCTGACAGTGACTCTTTGAACCTCTGCTTGCACTTTATCCTTTACTAACAGACCCTTTAAACAGTTTCCTTCAAGATCCTTCTCCTGAAAAAATAACCACTTTAATTCTGTCACTCTGCTTTTATCTCTTCTGCAGTGACATGACATCAGACCCTTTCCTCTGCTTTTCCACTGCAGTAAAATCCACTGATTTGTGTCTTACCAGGCAAGTTTAGATTTTGATACTCTGTCTAATACTGCCTGGTAATGCCATCAATCACAAGGAATTTGATCACCATTTTTCCTTTTCCCTCCATACCTACACTGCCACAATGGAACAGTGTTTTTTTCCCATTTATTTATTTACTTTTTAAACAGTGTTCAAAGGTGTTATCTAAAAAAAAAGTAGCCTAATAGGAATGCTGTACCTGATATGTCAAATTTTCTTATAACATGTATTAATAAATATGGTTCTGACCTTTCCTTGCCATATTGTTTAACTTAATTTGTTTAAATGCACCCTACATGTAAATTTATTCTGTATTTTGGTCAATAAACTCAATAAAACTGAATTCCGATCAAATATGTAAGTGACTTTGTGTGTTGATTTGTGGATGAAACCGGATTGACACTTTGACCAATAAGGTCCATTAACTAATTAACTATTTATTTGGTTGCTGGATAAGGATTTTTATACAAACTTGAAATTATATAATTCAATCTGTATGCCAGATAAAAAAATTTAAAAAATGTATCAAACAGATTTAAACCATATATACATGTATGTATATATATATATGTGTATATATGTATATAGATATATAGATATATAGATATATATTAGTTATCAGACAATATCTGTCAGACAGCGTTTACTTTCCTCAAAAACTTGCAGAGCAATAGAGAGCCACACATTTAGGACTGCTTTTATATTGCGAGATCAAAGGTATGTGGATGTATAAACTCAGACAGCATGACTTAAACATCCAGTCCTCTAGGAGGCAGCACTTACAACATGTGGCCTTGACTGTTTACAAAAACGAATAAACCGAACTATTACTTCCTTATCACGCTTTACGACATCATTTACAAATTAAAAATAGTTTCTATCAGAAACATATTTGCTGAGCAAAAGACATGTCTGGAATTCCGCCGGATTCTTGGCAACCCCCCACAGTATCGCTGGACACAACGTAAGTCGCAGTATAGACATTAGTAAATAGATCTGTGAATGAATGAGACACGTTTTGATAACATATAACAAGCTTTGATCATTGCTGTAATTGTTTCATTATTTATAGATGTTGAAAATACTAAGCTTTCCCGCATGTTTGTATTAAAAAGGAAAGATCTAATCACGTAATTCAGTTGTAATGGATAACGTAGATTGTGATTCACGACTCATTCGGTTCTTTTGAGCCGTTTAAAAAGTCACACGTTCACTGATTATTTTACAATGGAACGTTATTACGTCGTCCCATTTTTATGAATCATATATATAAGAAAAGATTGTTATTATAAAGTTTATTTTAACTTTTAAGTTTCTGAAAGATGTTGCATGCTCATATACGGAAGCAAGATGGCATGGCAAATAGGTTAAAGCATTCACAAACAAAAATATTCTAAAAGTATTTTTCTTTCCAGAATGGTAATATTTTAAAGTAATCTTTACTTGTCTTTTATGAACCATCTGTTTCAATCTGTTGTAACTTACAGTGGTTCCTTAAAAAAAGTCAGATACTTAAGGGAAAACAAACTGTTTCGCACACAAATCTGAGATTAGTAGACATTAACCTTTACCAGCATGCATATTACGACCAACCATCGCTTTACACTGTCTTTCCAGGATGGGAACTATCGTGTTAGAACTGTACTGGAATCATGCGCCAAAAACATGCAAGAATTTTGCAGAGTTGGGCAGAAGAGGATACTACAACAACACCAAGTTCCACCGCATCATCAAAGACTTCATGGTTCAAGGAGGTGATCCAACAGGGACAGGTGAGGATGAAAACAGTACTCATTCAACACTCCTTTTAGATATTTCATTCAATATATAACACAGTACGCTCATTTAAGCAGCTGTTTGATGTTAAAGGAATCAAATTCTACATACATGAAGGATGAAATAAAGGTGGTGAATATGTTTTATCAAGTGATACCATCTACTTTTGTCTTTAGTGCAGTAGACTTTAGATTTTAATTTGCTGTAATGGTTTGTTTAGTTTGCACAATTTATTTATATAAAAATGTATTTTATATTTGCAGGTCGTGGTGGTGCATCTATATATGGCAAGCAGTTTGAAGACGAATTGCATCCAGAGTTAAAATTTACAGGTGAGTAATATAATGCATGAGTAGATTTAATAATATTGTAAGTAGCACTGCTATTTTCAATAGATCCTATGGAGAATAAGAAGAATAAAATGCTAGGGAAGTATTTTGTCCGTTCCCAAAAATGTCCAGCATAATAACTAGGTTACACCTTAAGTTTTTAAATTACAAATCAGCAAGTGCTTGATTTATTTATGTATTTTGTAGGTGCTGGAATTCTCGCAATGGCCAATGCAGGACCAGATACAAATGGAAGCCAGTATTTCCTCTCGCTGGCTCCCACACAGTGGCTGGATGGGAAACACACTATATTTGGACGGGTCTGCCAGGGCATTGGAATTCTTAATCGTATTGGCATGGTTGAAACCAACAGTCAGGACCGCCCTATGGATGACATTAAAATTCTCAGAGTGAATCTACCTAACTAAGACGTATGCTTGCATAACCTTTATGCCTTATTTTTGTACAGTCCTTTTATTACATTAAACTTTCAGAGTTTTCATAAAATATACTCTGTGCTCTCTTGATTCTCCTGTAAAAACCCTTGGCCACATGGTGGCGTCTCATCAGTACAAGTTTGGGTTCATTAAAGAAATAAGACTTTTTAATGTGTACATTCCTTTACATTACACCAAATGGTTATTAATTATTTGGCATCAAGCTTGAATGTAATTGGAGATGACAATCATGATTTCAACACAGTCACTCTGCATTAGTTGCATATAGATTTGAAATGCTTTCTTTGGAATAGAATTAGAGAAAACCTGATCATACAATTTTCTAAATCATTGTGTGTTTTCTAACTCCTGCCAGTGATGCTAATTATTAAATATTCAATACTTACAATTATATTGAATATATGTTAGGCAGAGAACTTTAAAAAGGGTTAAACAAATAGCACACAATGTGGCCTAGCAGTGACTTTTTTTGGCAGAGCAACATCAGTTTGAATCATTATCACCATAATCCTGGTTTTCTAAACAGATGTTTCATGATCCAAGACTTCAAAGGATTTTTATGGAAGCCCACATTTCAGAGTGCAGCTATCCTGGATTAAGTTTAATCTATGACTATGGAAATAAGTAAACGAAGTCATAGAGGTTATGACCTACAAAATCCTATTGTTGGAGCCTAAAAATGGGTGCTTGTCTGTGAAGTTAGTAATCAGATCCTATCAAGAAGGAGTAGAATAGAGTTTCAAATTTTATCATCTGGGAGATTGGAAAATTTCCAGACAGAAACAAAAACTATTTCTCTCTTCAGTCTGTTCATTGTGTCTCTAAAATTCATGAAACTCTCTTCTATACAAATAAAGATATGTTTGATTTGTAGACTAATCTGACGGATGTTAAAAAGATTCTGCTATACATTCTGTTAATACATAATCTATATATATATGTATAAAAAAAAATCTGTTTTATATGTATGATAAATCTAAAAAGAAACTAGAATATGTGTTTTTAAAAAAATGACTGAAGACTACATACTACAAAACATACAAGTAGAAAAATACATCATTCCTGTCTGTGACTTGTACTTTCCAAAACCTTGGTGCTGATTAAGCAAATTTTACATAATGCCCTCAAGTTATGTGAAACACTGAATATCACTGAAAGAAATATCAATAAAGCTCTGACCAGGGATCACATAAAAACAATGCCAGACAGCTCAATTTATCTTGTAACAGGTTATCTTGCATGAGAAAATCTTAAAGGAAATCCCAAATAAGCTGTCCTCGGAGAACACCCAACTGTCCAAACGCATGACTGCTTTATTCATCATAGCCGATCTACTTTAAAAACAATGCCTGACTGCTTTATTGATTTTATAGCAGGTTAACTTGCATGAGAAAATCATAAAGAAAATCTCTAATAAGCTGTCCTCAGAGAACAGACAACTGTCAAAACGCATGGCTGCTTTGTTCATCTTGTACAGTATATGTTTGTATAGTAAAAGTATCTGCATCTGTAAAGTATCTGCATACTTTTTTTTAAAAAGTATTTTGTCATAACTTGGGCTCAGAAACAGCACTAATAGATTACAGTCCATATTATCTTATTTTATACAGAAGGAAGGATATCTGGAGTTATTTAAGATGATACCTTACGTTAATGTTTTGCCTCTTTAATATATCAATTTAACTTTCACTAGGCCACCTAACAATTTTTTTCTTCAAACTGGAAAACTTAATTAATTAAGCCATTAGGACTAATTGACTGACCTGCTATTTAATATTTAAGGACAATTGAGGTAATGGTATTTAAATATTAATGGTGGTCTGGGGTCTTTTCTCTGTCTTTACATGATGACAGAGTATAATGATGTGCTGAGAGACTCTGAGACTGAGGTAGATCCTCTGCTGGAGTGCAAGCCAACTGGAGACGCTGAGGGCAACACATACAAAGACATTTTTCACTTAACCTTATTGCATTTGAATCCAAAGGAAATGAAAGGAATTAATTCCTGTTTGTGAAGCAGTTGCCAGCTGGTTCTGTTAAAGGTTTCAGAAATATTTCCAGACATGTATATAGTGCTGAAATGCTGAAAATTTTTCTGGATAACACCTACCTCCCAGAAGGTCCCTTTCTGCTTATAGAGTTTGTAGATCATGATAATGGGGATGAGGGAGAGAGAAGATACTGCAAGGAACCAGCCAATAGCGTATGCCCACCATGGATACACATATGAGTTATTAAACTTCAAGGGACTGTACTTGACCAGAGAGAAGATAAAGGTGCCCTATAGGAAATAATTATCAAATTATTTTTAAAAACATTTTTATATAAATTATTGCCCATCAAATAATGTATCACTAAACTGTTCTGATTTTAAAATGTGACAGAAACAAACTTACCACACAGACAGAGGGGGTGACATAGAGCCAGCAGTACTTCATCATGGGCCAGGGTTTGTAGCCAATCATGTCTTCTAGGTTCTCATAGAATCGGTCAGCACCTTGGTGAAAATAAGCACATTAAGTCCAATGAAATAGTAGTTAGAGCAATTTAAAGAGTATTTAAATGTAAGCTACCAACCATATACCCATCCAATGGCCACAGACTGACATGTAGCCAAGAACAGGAGAGTGGCTCCACTGCAGACGTAATGATCAAACAACTGAATGATGTAGAGACCACCCTGGGAAATTAAAAGTAGAACACTAGCAACGATATTCTAATGAACAGAATGCACAGCCATGGATTGTACAAGCCTTATGTTTGATATCAGTGTAACATAAGTGAGTTAAAAATCTGAGCTGATTCTGAGGTTGATCGTGAACTTCTGTAGGACCACAAATGACTTCCAGTAAAAAAACATAAATTATTCATTAGTTACTTTCTAATTTATTAGCTGAATTGTGTTGGGCTCACCTCTGTGATCATGAAGAAGCCCATCAAGTAGCAGACGAGGCAAATCCCTAAAAGTAGCATCTCTCTTCTGAAGCCACGTCTCAACACCGTGGGAAAGATATCTGTCACTGACGTCATTATGCTCTCCAGTCCAACAAACTGAGTGACACAAAAAAGGACATTGGATGGGGAGGCAGGAAGAGGGAAAAGAGCAAAGCAACAGAAGTTAGGCTAAGAAAGAGAAGGGGGTCCAACCTGACTGTCCAAGCCCAAAAGGATGATCATGATAAAGAAACACACAGCCCAGAACTGAGACCACGGCAACAATGTCACCGCCTGAGGGTACACTATAAACACAAGTCCTGGACCTAACGGCAGCCAAGGGAAGGGGGTACAATGACCAACACCACCTAAAGTACTTTACAGTATCCGTGCATTACCCCACTCTTACTTAGTGATCAAATAAATAATGGGTAGTGAACTGCAATAATGGAGTCTGCTTTAAATAATTGTATTATTTAAGACCATTGGGATATGCAATGACAATTAGGTATTAAAACAAACAATGTTATTCCATTTAAATTTAAATTTAATAGTTCATTTGGTAGAACGATTGAAATATGTTTTCTCTTACCAGACTCGGCTACAAGAGATATGTCCACCCCTTGCTCCAGTGCCATGTGACCCAGAACAGAGAAAATAGCAAATCCACCTAAAAAACTGGTTCCACTGTTCAGAAAGCAGAGGTAGAAAGAGTCCCTGCAGAAAGAGTGAGCAGGACCAATTTCTGATTCTTTCACTGAATTAAAGCTCTAATTCAAACATGAATAAGTGAGATACACATTAAGTGAATCTATCAGTTCAAATAAATTGTTGTCCTTCATACAATGCACACTCACCTATAACAGTCATTGTTATATTGATTGTAGCTTCCAAGAGAGCTGAGGTATCCAAGACATATGGCGTAAGAGTAAAAGATTTGAGTACCAGCGTCCATCCATACCTTTTCAAAGAAATTAACAAGTAATACAATTCAGAAAGAGTAACAGGATACAGAATATGTATACTCATGCTGATTTTGAAAATTGAGATGAGATGGTCGATTAAATTCTCCAGTCCTGTTTTCTGTAACTCACTCTAGATTCTCTTATGCCTTTACCTGTGGGTCAGCTAGCCGTGCCAGGTCTGGGTATATATAATAGTAGATGCCGTTTATGGCACCAGGTAGAGTGACCCCTCGTACAAGCAGTATCAGGAGCATAACATAAGGGAATGTTGCTGTGAAATAGACTGCCTGTAAATATAATAATAATAATAATTTTAATTAGATCTTTAATTGACAATAACATAGACGGTCTGGGTACTGCATGCTGGAAATTGATTTCAGTTCTAAAACCGGTAATAAAAAGATTTGAAATTATTTTCTTATACAAGTCATTTGCAGTAACATTTTGTCATTACGCCCTTAGTTTTTTAATGACAGCTAATATGTATGTCTGTTAAGACTGTAACCTTCCCAGTAGATTTCACGCCTTTCCAGATGCAGAAGTAGACCAGGATCCAGACAAGTAACAGAATAAGAGCCAAGTCCCACCTTACTGTGCCCAAATGCTCTATTCCACTGGACAGCCGCAAAACTCTGTGACTGAACACACACAAAGTGTTTAAGCAATATGAAAAAACGGTGAGTTGGCAGACTTATGTAAATCAACTGCTATGTGAGACAGACACAAGCAAAACATTACCATATTCATACAGCATTGTATTTACATGGTACAATAAAATTTCTACAATGTCAAACTTTAATATTGACTGTTATTTTATTGCTATATTAATTATTATTATTATTGATCTTAGTGTTTGTTCATTGATTTTTCATTTAACTCACTGCCAGAACTCCATCACAGAGGAAGAGGCATTAAGAGGAGTCATCCACTTTGAACTAGAATTCTTCCCACCAAGCACAGTACAAGTATCTAAAATCAAATACATCCAAATACGGTAAAAAAAGTATACATCAGGAACTCATATACCAAGACCTTACCTGATGCAATAATTTCACAAAACATCTGGTTCATATATAGTAACTAAATAATATTCAGTAGATATCCCACTCCCAACCCTGGCATAAGCATCAATGTTAGGTGAAAGAGGAGACAAAAATAGCCTTAAAAACTCCATATTTACTTACAAGGAAATGTGATACAAGGCCTCCATGTATATATATACATACATCTGATCTTTAACCAAATGTACCTGTGTTCCACAGATTGCTGCAGCTGGCCCAGGGCAGTTCCACACTGAAGGCTGAGAAAAGGTACAGAAAGGCCCAAGCTATGATGATGATGTAGGTGATTGAGCCATAGACAATTATCATTTGACTCGCATAACCCATTCCTGAAAAAGAGACTTGTGTTAGTACTAACTGTTTAAACAAATACTTGACAATAAATCTAAATAATGTAACACACAGCATGCAATAAAATATGAAAATGTACATGTTAGAGACAGAGTACACTGTTTACTATAACTATATACTGTTTACATATTTTGCTATATTTTATTATTATATTTCTTTATAGGTTTATTTTGGTTAGAAATAAGAGATTGGTGTTATGGGCCACTAAATTAGTTATCTTAAGGGAGATAGCTTCTGCCACTAAATGTAGTTGTTGAAAAAGTTTTAATTTTAACATGAACTGTAATTGTCACTGCATATCCCATTAGTCTAATAAAAATAATTCAAGCAGACTCCATTATTGCAGTTCACTATGCTTTATTTTAAATATAGACTTTTAGCACATTAACTTAAAGGCCACAGAAACTGTTAGCAAATGCATTTTAATTAGCAGAATCACGTCTGTAGTTGCAAGCAACAAGTATTTTAAAAAAGGAAATCTAAATATTAACTATATGCTTCAGACATTTATCTATTTAAAAAAACACACAAAAACATGACAAACATGTAATTTCACCAAATTATAATAAGTATCACACAATGCATACTAATCAAGAAGTGAGGAACATACCTTCAAAAAGAGGACAGATCTTTCTCCAACATGTGATGCCTCCCTGATTCGTGTACTGACCCAAAGATGTCTCAAGCACAAAAAGTGGGATACCACAAGTAAGAAGGTACAAGACATATGGAATGAAAAAAGCCCCTAAGGATTTAAGAGATGGTATTTATTTGACATCATTTGTGTACCGTTAGAAGGTCAGTGATGTCCAGTATAACAGTCAGTTGGCCCTATGCATACTTTGTTCAAGTTGTGGAATCTCCCAATTCAACTGAAGATATGACTTTTCCACATACATTATCAGTACTACAAGGTCAAATGTTTTAATAAACATCACTAAGGTTATTGTGACCTCATGTCACATTCATTTTGTACACTTTTCAATGTCGGGCACATTAGTATAAATATAAAATGTTAAATAAATTATAAAAATCAACATTTTAATATTGTTTAGGGAAAAGTTTACATTTTTGAATTTTTATAAAATGTTTTTTTAGGATTAATGTTATCTACCTAATGGAATACAAATGCAGATCTCATATAAAGGTGTACCTGGTAGTGAATATGTTATCTGGCTGTATGATATAATAAACAAGCACAGCAATTTATGTAAACTGACAGATGGTTTATAAATGCTTCTCAATAAATATCACAGACATGAAGTGAATGATAAGACTATAACACATAAAAAGTTCCAGATTGTGTTTTAGTCCCTTAATCACACATAAATTAAAAACCATAATAATCTGTCAACAACTAGTCCAAAACTACTCACCTCCTCCATTTTTATAACAAAGATATGGGAACCTCCAAACATTTCCGAGCCCAATGATAGCTCCGGCCACAGTTAGCAGAAATTCAACCTTGTTTGCCCATTGGCCTCTCTCTTCAGGACTTTGATTAACCTGTTGGTTCCCTGTCCGGCTGGTGGAGGAGCCTGCCATACTCACAGTGTTTATGTCCGTCAGTGCTTTCGTAGATGTGTGTGAATGATTTGAAGAAGTGAGTCTAGACACAGTGAATATCTAGACTCGCTGGGGCGTGATTCTTCACCACAGCTTTTAAGCATTATCAAGGGTGGGCGGCCGGTGATCAGCCTCTCAGGTTTTTTTTATCCTGAGGGTGAGAGTAGAGATGTGTTCACTTCTTCCATTCAGTCCAGTAGTTCTGCAGGCATTTTAGTAAAAAAAAAAAAGGTTTCTTGACGTTCATTCCCCATAAAATCACTCAAGACCAGCAGGACTGTATACTTCCTGTAGGCTAAAACTGAGATTAAACAAACATATATAAAACAGAAATATATTTCTGAAAAATATTTTATTTTATAATATAAAATATAAACGTCTCTTATGGAAACATTATGTCCTGAGAGAAGGAATTTCATAATGGCATATTCTATGTCTATACCGTGCGATTTATATATATATATATATATATATATATATATATATATATATATATATGTGTGTGTGTGTGTGTGTGTGTGTGTGTGTATTTAAAAATATTTGTGTATGTTTATGTAATAAATAAGAAGTCTTTTATAAATTTACACAATTAATTAATATTAAAATGTTGTTTTTCCTACTGCCATTTAAATCGTTTTTTTCTTAATTTTTCATTAAGACTGTGTTTTCTGATAAGTGTTCATTGTTTTCATGGGAGACATATCTGAGAATGGCTTGGTTGTGTCTACAATTGCAAGGTCAAGATGGCCTTGTGTTAAGGTTAAACTGCTCAAAAACGTGATTTAATTAATAATTTAATAATAGTAAGGCTCAAGCACTGCAATAATAGATGAAAACTTTAAGTTCTCATATTATCTCGTCCTAAATGGAGTATTTTTATAACTTGATTTGACCTCTAAACTTGCTCAGCAATCTCTTATAGTGTCTTGACTCTGCCCTTCTTACAAAATTCATGCTTATATCATCACAATAAATGACTAATGGGTAAATTGCACAACAGCTTTTATAACAGGATTTGATATAACTCAAGACTGAATTCTTAAAAAAAACTGTTATTTAAGAGTTGAATTATCCACATGATTACAGATTCTTTCCTGCTAGATTAGGTGAAGGATGAGAAGGCACTGTAGATCACATACTGCATGGCATGCATATTACAGTTTTTCTCAGTCGCTTTGGTACATTTCTTGAATCAAACTCACAATTTGCAAAACATAAAGTGCATTTCTCAAAACAACCCGCACAAATAGCAAAACACCATGGATTACCTGCAAAAGCCAGTCTCCTGCTCAAAATCCTTAGTTCATCTCTCAAAAGTAAATATCTGTGTCAATGAACATATCAGTGCCATCAGAATGACAAGTCCTTGTGTCATAGTGTACGGATAAGACAGTCAAATTGCTTAGTCATGTTGTCAATATAACAGTTTACTCTGGAGGGATGATCTGATGTAAACCTCTGTATTGAACAATATGCCATATGCTTATGTATGCCATATCCATTTCAAACGTACACATTTACACATTACTGTGTGTGGGATATTGACTGAAAGAGACTGGATAGAATTCCCAGTTACACTTTTACAAAGTCTGACCAAAAAAAAAAAACCTTTACAATGTCATTGTGATATAGAAAAGGAAAAACAAATATGGACACAAATATGAAAATAAGTCCATTTTCAGAATGTGTAACTCTTGTGTTGTCCTCTGTCTATACAGTATAAGCTTTTCAACTGAAGATTCATGAGATGAACCTTTGAGCTATTTCAGAGAAAGGGTTTATCATTGGTTTATCATCTACATTCTCTTCATAAGTCAAGATTCACTTGGACAATTCATGCCAAATGTACAAAAAGTCTAATAATAATGTGTAAAAATAAATATAAAAAGTGTGCTAGGCAGTTTTTGATAACTAGATTAACCATTTTGCATTTAATGACTTATATGATGAACTAAAGACTAGATGTTTTGAAGGGTAAGACTGTTGCACAGAAAACTATGCAATACATTTTGAGCAACATGACATGAGCAACTGATAATGTAGGAAACTGCCGATAAACATGCATAATCAATTGCATGAATGTACAAAACCAATCGCAACTTGTTCAAAAGAATGAGAAACTGGTTTTATGATGTGTATAAATGGCTAGATGATGTGGAGGTTGTACAAGTAGTTTTGAGAATTTCATTTCTGTTTTGAAAAATGCACCAAAGTGACTGAGAAAAACTGTAATTTATCTATATATCAGTGAAATCATAATAATCATTCAGGTAGTTTATTAACAGCAATTTGATTTAAACACAATAATGCAGTTTTTTAGATCAGAGTTTTGTACAGATTCAAGTATTGACAATTTTATCACAATTAAAATTAGAGCATGGACATTTAACACCTTTTCAACATCTTTGGCAAATTCTTCTAAAATTACATCAAAAATTTACCACGCTTGTCAGTTTTTATCATGATATTTTTGCACAGTATCTTACTTAGTCTAAATGTCAGAGCTCCTGAATGTAGTGCATGACCAACTCCTATTTTTTTTTCTCTTTTTAAAATGAAAATAAATACAAGAAAAAAGTAAAGCGTGAAATAACAATAAATAAAAGTTATATATTTTTTGTTGCAATATGTTTACAATACAGTTCATAAAATTAAAAAAATTATATTAATGAATCCAAATTTGGTGAAACTGAATTATTGGTTCTAATTAATATGTTCATCACAAGATGAATGACTGTAAAATTGCTCTAACCATACATTCACTTTCTTTTGCCTTGTTTATTGTTAAAATGCATGTACACATCCATTTACACATTTACAGATTTTATTTTGATCGTCAGATCATTATACATAGGCTTATATCATAGTCCGAAGTGCATCTTGACATTTTCATGTTTTGTTTTCCTTCATTCTTTGCAGTTATAATAGGTAAAACAGTAAAATATAAATTTAAATTTTTTTTAATTTTTTTACTGACCATTTTGTGCCTGAGGGGGCAGAGAGAGAGAGAGAGAGAGAAGAACAGAAAAAAGTACAAAATAACAAATATTTACTTGACCTCAAAACATTCTAGCCTGATCTTGTTTGTGGGAAAGTAACATTGTCGGGCTTCCTAGGGTTTAGTCATTTAAGAAATCTAATCTTTTTGCTCTCCATTAGCCTAAATGATATCACAAATAGGCCTAGTTGTCCAAAAAATAAATTAAATAAGGCAGTTTAGCTAAAGCAGAAACCACAGATTTTGGATTATCTGTAGGCATATTTCTAATGTTTACAGATCCAATTAAAGCTAGACTCATGGATGGTCTGAAAGCTGTATCTTATCTCTAGACATGCAATCTCAATCCAATCAATTAAACTGGGATTGCATTTCGTTTAACTCCCATTTTCCCCAGTGACTTTACAGTTCAATTCCACGCGATTACGCTAACATTTACTTAAGAAGCTTTCTGCTAGCTGCTAAATAACCTTAATATTGAGTAAATAATAAAGTAGAAATAATGTACAATCAGCACAAAATAACCTGTATCAGTTTGTAGGCTATTTTTAATTACCATTTGACAGCATTTTCCTTCATTGAAGTTATTTCTTAGGCTACCTGTTGTATGGAGATTACGCTAATAAATCACCAGTTTGAGGTCTATTCAAAAGCCCTATTCGCACGGGATTAGTATTACCTGGTGACCTCCGGTATTTTGTAATAATTGCAGGGACGTCTGTGATCTTAATCCCGTGCGAATCGGCCTATAATTTATAAAGTAAAAATTCCCACACTAATGACCTACCATATCTTTCGCCGAGCACCGAGGTCCAGTGATGACATTAGTCCCGTGCGAATCGTCATCTCTGTGATTTGGCCAGCATTTGGCGGGTCGTAGCCTAGCCTATATAATTTTTCGAGGTTTTTGTTTCCTTTGCGCCTTTTTAACCATCCTTGCGAAGAATGGAGATTCGTTGGAGTGTTTTGATAGTATTTTGGGTGTCATATCGCTATAAATACACCATACAACTATACAATTTGCAGAAAGAAAAAGCTCAAAATGTTTCGAGGTTAATGTGTTACAAATAAATAAAGCATAAAGCATGATGTATTATTTTAACCTGGTGAAATGTAAATGACACAGGCTACGAAACTATATTAGTTTCTTTTTAAAATCCATCTAACCAGACCATAACGAGACTCTCAAAGCCTTGACATCTTGCTATCCGGGAGATAAATCCACAAATTGAAGGCTGTCTCATAAAAGCGTCTGGAACTCATTTGGCGAAGGGAAAGACCCTTTCTTTTACTGTCTATGGGAACGACAGACTTTGACAACGTTGCGCGTGCGTGCAGCATTCAGTTCTCTACCAGTTGTTACAAATATTCTATATTTCTTCTCATTATTATTTTATTTAAATATTGTCTAATTGTGTTTAAGTTTAAAATTTTTCAAACTAAACTTGCTTAAACTACCATCTTAAATACTATTTCTGTATAAATAAAGACAAATTTAATTAACAGATTCTAGGCAACGTTTATGTGAAGTTTAAATCAACCACAACTTTGCTTTAAAATGCGTTGCAAGATTTTCTAACTGAAGATCACATAATCGGAAGTCACTTAAGTGAAGTGACCATCGCTAACTTCTTAATCAAGCCTATTAATAATATTTTTAAACTATAGGTAGCATTCGAAGGAATCCGTTTGGAATTCTCCCTATATACAAATATTATTAATAAGCTTGATTTTACTATTTCTTAAGAATGTGAATGGTGCTTGCCTCTCTACAACTATGTGTAGGCTACATAGCAGTTGCCCATAGATATGCATACATAGCCTATATGGTATAGCCTAGCCTACAGTGTTATGGCATTCCCAGTGTTTTTATCAGTGTTATTACTTTTTAAATAGTAAATTTTAAATAGTTTGTTAAAATCCCCCCAAAATATTAAAAATATTTTTTAAAATACCAAAATATAGATGTTAAAACTAGACTGACCCCCTGAAAAGCGCCTGAAAGTGTTTCAAGTAGGCTACAACATATACGTTAGCCTACTTGTTGTTGTGAGTGTAATATGATGAAATGAAAACGTAATAATGATCAGACAAGAGTAGCTCATGGTCTTTATTATATTGATCATTTTCTTACTTTTAAACTGCTTTAAAACTATGTCTTACTCTAAACATTTTAAATAAAACAAGATAACCCTATTATTTTCTATAATCCAACCCAGTCAGCAATAGTAATAATGACTCCGCAAATACTATAAAAAGTACAGATGATTAATAACAAATTAATGTTGAATTAACATGTTTTTATTAAATTATTTTAAATTTACTTTAAAGATTGTTTTACAGCGTATGTTTATTCCGTTGTTCGTTTACTTACTTATCGGTGTGTGTGTGTGTGTGTGTGTGTTACTGTGTTCTCATTGAAAAGTCAACCAGATTCGAACATTTCTTTGGTCGTCTTTAACTTATTCTTGTAGCCTTTGCTGCCATCTAGTGTACTAAGTATATAGCTCACAACGGAAAATGAGAGTACATAATGTTTCATTTCTTTCGAGAACAATCCATCTTGTTCTCAGACATTCAAACATGCATCAGAGCAAACACTTGATGACATTTCCAGTTTTAATATTGACATTACATTTAATCAAATTCATTTTTATTATACAAGCCTTTCTTTTCAAAACTTTATATGACCGAAAATAACATTCAACATGGAGCATGCCTGCTTTGCATTGTAAGAATGGGGAAGGGTTGCAACTGCAACATCAACATACTATATGAGATCTCTGATCTGTTTATAGAGACTGCAATGTCCATCTAATGGAATGACTGTCAAGGCGATGCTCTTTCTACAAATGGCTGTGGCAAAAGTAGTGTGTTGCGCCAACACAAACAAACACAGGAGAAGCTGACTACAACTGCATACTCATATATGTTATGTACATACACAGAATTACATACAAGAAAATGTAAATACTGTATATAAAGTAACAATCAAAAAATCGAATTGAAATCGGAATTCTTGAGACGAAACATTAACATTAACACATCTTTTCATCAGGGAGGATAAAAACATTGAGTGTAAATCACCTCATCTGAGCATTTTACAAGTCCATCTCTGCGTGGTACATTCATACAGAGAGTAATATGGTTCGAGAGCGAGACAGTTTGAGGAGCTTCAGAAATGCAGTCTCTGGTAAAGAGTCCATGCATGGGCAGCCCTCGTTCTCTGACACATTTGAGACACATTCACATTAATGTACAGTACATCACAGTCATTTGAGCTTCACCCTAAGCTTTATTATGGCAATGTAAGTTTACAGGTCATTTGATAAGGTCACTGCAAAACCCTCTTCAAGTGTAATACCTTCCCAGCTTTAGATGAGAAACTGAATTATAATCATCTGATGAGAGTTGGCATTCCATAAATAAGAGGTTCAATATTGTTTTCTTGGAAACAACGAAAAAAAAAACTGAAAGGTTTAAACTATCTCCCATTTAGGTCAATAGTCACATTCAGTCATTATACGTCTTGGTCAATTAAAAAAAAAAAAAAAAAAAATTTCACATAGGGATTTACAGTACTTTCAGATGATTGCTCACCCAATTACAATTTAAGTGCATTTAACCTGGGTCTAACTTACATGTAACTCAAAGGTTAATTTCCCTTGATGAATGAAATTAACAAGGTTTATGGAAGATATAAAACCAACCAACCAACCAACAAAACAGGCAATTACACTCCAAAGTGGCCCCTTGCAATCAAAGTCAAAACAGGATTCTAGTTAGTACGTGCTACCGTACCTTTAAATTTCCACTATAGCTACACCTTATTTTAAAAGAGTGGATGAAAATCACTTATGGCACAATCAAGTTCTCTATGATCCCACACCTACAACAAGATGATGATTTTTTTCTCCTCAAGCCTGGTTTAAATACACATATAGCGCATGTTTATCGAGATGGAGCCTGAGAAAGACAGTAAACCCACTGCTGATCCAGTCCTTTCTGAATACACACACTGTGACTTGTATCACAGAACATGCTCTTGAACAACTCAAACAAATATATCTGATATGAATCCATTAGCTGTTATTGCAAAATGTTTATCATACCACAATACCAAAATATAGATGTTAAAAACTAGATTGATCCTCTGAAAAGTGTCTAAAATGTCCTTATAGTTCATCATCGCATTCTTAAAAGTACAAGTATGTAAATGTGATTGTGAGTGTATTATGCTGATTTTATTTGGATTTACTATTTGGCAGCAATATTGTATTGAACTGCAAGGCTCTCAAAATGAAAACGTTGCAACGATGTAGCATATAATCTTTAAATCAGTTATTTTCACTTTTTTTTTAATTGGAAAATTTTGGTGGTAGAAAAATAAATCACATTTATTACATTTATTACTCTAAACATTTTCCTTTAAAAACAAGTTACTGGTACCTGACCCATAAAATATTTTCTTTCAATTATGGCTTCGGGCAAAACATTGAAATCTACTGTGATGTTGTTAGTTTCCAATGGAGTTAAAATAGTAAGTACAACCCATCTCACATTAGATATTTCTAAATTACAAGTTCGGATCACTTTTTTGCTAAAAAATATATGTACAATAAGTAAGGCCCACAAAGCCTTGCGCTCAGAACAATATGGCTGCCAATAAGATTCTGAAAAACTGGGTCTACATCCGTGCCCAGCAAGTAAGATAAAAACCTCAGCTCTTGGAGGTCCCTAGCAAAATTTTCATAACATCAGAAATGTATAGCTACATCAGTATCGTTGGTGAGAGATAAATTCATTTTAGGGCTGAATAAACAACCATTAGAAAGCAAATGCTAAAATCAAGAAACAAAATATGCATAACTATATTAGTACACTGTGTTATAAAAATAGCTGATTTATGAATTTCCAATGAAAAACTGCAGTAAATGTTAGAGACTATAAAATATCACCTTCAACTAATTAGGATAGATACAATGGGATTTCATTGGGAATACACTGACACATCTAGTTTTTTTTTAGTGTACTTGTAGACAAAATATTATCAAGCCCTGAACTGATCATGATGTAATTGTAAAGAACAGCTGCATTTATGTTTTACATTTTGCTGATTGTTAGCCCTAAAATTCAACATTTACCAATGGCACATAGTTCAGTGATATCATTATATTTTTGGCACAATATGTTCAAATACAGATATTATTCAACATGAAACTGCAGTTTAAAAAAGACATTAACTAATACCAAGGTAGATTCTGTGGTCTCCCATACCTCCTTTGGTATCTCTAAAACAACTAATCTAACAACATGTTATCTACTTGTATGAATAATTCAAATACGAAACAACAAATAAATTAATAAATAAACTAACAGACAGCTAGATAGATAAATAATTCTAAATTAAATAAATATGTTTGCCTGGCATACTTTTTAAGATATAAAAAAATAATTAACATTCTTACCTCTGAATATGCATATGGTGCTTTACGTAGCTTTACAAAACATAGATGTACATAAATACACTCTCGAAACTCACAGAGATTTGTCACTCTCAGGTATATTGTCACTTCAGGGATGTGAGAATAGCAGGGTTTTTTTTATTGTATCATACTTTAACTTTTTTTTTTACTTTTTTTACTTTTTTACTTACTCTTCAATGTAAATGTCTGCCTTAAATTGCTCTGATATCTGACCGTGTTCCGATAGGAAAAGATAAATATTAGTCAAATAAAAAAGGACTATCAAAGAGCAAATGATTGAGCAGATACTGAACAGAATAAGCTAATTTTTGGATCAGAATTATCCTTCCTCTCAATGTGTTTTGCTGGGCCAAGGTCTGGATCTTAGTACTCAAAACAGAGTACTTTAAAACATTGAATTCTCTATTTCAAAACCACCACAAACCCAAAGAGTTACAATGAATCATGTTCTAAAGAATTACTTTTAATTGTGTTAACTTTATTTTACTATAACTGAAATAACGGGAGGCTCAGCTACAATTTGAGACTAATAAGTGCAAACTGAATTGATCGAATCATCAATAAATAAAAATACTGAACAATTAGCTCAATTCATCCTTGATGCTGCCTCCAAATAGCTACATATGGGAAGTGAAACAGACAATGAGAGAGACTTCTGGAGTAGCTTTATGTTGATGAAGAGCTTGTCTTCAGTTAGTTTCGGAAGAAACTTTTATCTGTTTTGATATGATCTGACATGTGGTAATGAAACACTTACGGTGGTTCAAGTCTGTTCTGCTCAAGTGTCAAAATGCTATGCTGCCTTATTGAAAAGTAAAGGAATAGCTCACCTAAAAATCTACTATTCATCTTAATTTCACTCAAAATATATATGATATTTTGGTTATCTAGCAGGCCGCTGTTTTAGTTTTTGGGTGATCTATTCCTTTAAATCAACAAACCATAAATGACAAGTATAAAAAACAAACCAAAACTGAAAAAAGGATTAAGACATTACAGATTGTTTCCTGAATGAAGTATTTTTTTCTGAACCCAATTCTTTGGCCCAAAGCCCAGACAGCAACCAAAAACCACGGTGATAAGTAGTCAACTATCATCTTCCAACCTTCCCACGCAAAATGTGAGAAAAAAAAAATACAATAAAATGTTCAGTGTTCGGCTCAATGGAGTTACTATTTCATCAAGCAGCAGTTGGTATGAGTGTAGAAAATGAGAAAATAGAGGCTTCACTATAATGGTGGGAGGAAATACCACCAAAACGCTCTTTCCCGAACATTTCCCTCATTTTTATTCCTGTCATACCTGTAACTCTCTTTTTCCCGCTCACAGAGGTAAGTCGGTACTGTTGTGGCGTGTCTTCCGTGAGGTGCCGTCATCCCGAGGGAGAGCCTTCTGTAGGTTGGACATGGCTGCTGTCTTCTTCAGGTCAATCACGGCGTAGCATTCTCCACGGCGGGAGGACGGAGCTGCTGCGGTGGCGGCAGCCATGCCACGTTTGAGGGGAGGGGGTCTCTGTGGTACCGGAGCCCCTCCTCCATGTCCCGAGCAAATGGAGGGCTCGCCCTCCAGGTCCACCTGGATGTAGTTGAGCTGGCGAGAGGGAGGAGGAGGCGGGTGACGGCTGTGCTGCTCACAGGTGCCGCTGCCACGTCCCGCTCGCTGACGTCTGAAGTCGAAGTTGAAAACTCGGTTGGCCCTCTCAGGCGGGTGAGGGTGGGGAGGGCAAGAGTGACGAAGACGTGTTGGAGGCTGTAGCTGTTGAGAGTTTGCATGTAAGTACGTTTCAGTGTTACTAGTCAATATAAAATATAAAATTGTATTTCATTTGTATTATAATTTTATTTTTAAATATATGTATCTATTTAATTTGTAATTTTATTATATTTGATTGACATTTGATTAATTCATATCAAGGGCACCTCAGTCATTGTATTGCCGGCCTGAGACTTGAACCCACAACCTTAGGGTTAGGAGTCAAACTCTTTAACCAATAGGCCACGACTTCCACCAACTTTTCTGTATATTTATGACTTCCCAGGCCTGGAAATCAATTTTTTCCAATTCCCTGATATTACCCTGGGATTAGATTTGGCATGTATTCTCTACATGTATTTGCTCATGCTCTTGTTGACGCACCTGTTCAGTGTTAACATAGTTCTGTAGGGCATCACGATGAATCCCACCGCTGCCACCACTCTCTTGATGGTATCCATTTGGGGTTATGGGCCCTTCGGAATACTCATACTCATCATATTCTTCTTCCTCTTCCTCCTCATATTCGTCCTCATCCTCGTCTTCATCCTGATCCTCTTCTTCCTCACGCTGAAGCGCACGGTATTCCCAAACCGGGGGGAGTGACGGAAGGTTCTCATAGTTGAGCAACGTGGTGCGCCGATGACCACCGACCCCCATTCCCCGGTCACACCCATATCCCTGTGGAGGCAGCGGGGAAGCATGTGTGTGCGTTAGCGGGAGAGAGTGTGGATGCATGTGTGAGCGGGAATCACCGGTGGTGCTGCTACTGCTACTGGAGCCCAAAGACTGAGATTGAGACACAGTGCTCGGACTCAGACGTTGCCTACGTGCCCCACGGAGTCCGTTGATATTCTCATATGTCAGCTGGCTTTCCGGGCAAGGCTCCATGCTAGGGTGTCGGTGGATTAGATGATGGCAATGGTGGTAAGAGTGTGTGTTGCACATGTGTACGGTCGGAGTCTCCTCTCCTTCTGTTTCAGAGCTGCCATCTGGTGCTCGAAGGGGGTGAGTGATATGGCGGTCTCTGTCTCTTTCCATAAGGTGGCGCTGTGCTGGGGTCGGACCTAACATGAACTTCACCTCCTGGGCTCCAGGCTGGAGGAAGACCTGAGGGTCTTTGTGAGGGTCATCCAGGGAGCAACAGTGCATGCTGGGCTGTCCTGGGACTGGGCCCCCACGTATGGTGGTGGTAGTTGAGGTTTCCGGGTAGGTGGTGGGCCGCACTTCGGGCAGGGAGTGGACACAGTGGCGGCTTGAGAGGTCAGTTTCCATGCCCACTGTATTCACATATGTATGGGTCTGGAAACGAATAAGAAAAGGTAGTTAAATTGATGTATAAGCGACTGACAACACACTTTTTACCTGGACTACATTTTGTATTATAAACATTTTAACACCTGTATAAAAATAAAGTGGTCCACTTTTGAAGCACAGGATCTGAGCTGTCCATTTGTAAATAGACTCTTATTACATACGCTCATGATATCGTAAATCTTAAAGTTTTCTTTATGTTTTTTACTTAATATAAAATAATTGACTTAATATAAAGCAACACAACATGCTTTTCAAGTAAAAATGAATAAAACAAATTATGTTTTGAGAAAATGTCTAACATTATTTGTCTAATGCAATGCTGCTTGAGCATCCAGATACTATTTGATGCTACTGTATGTGTGCACAGGCAGGTGTTGGTTCTCACTTGGTCTTCCAGTCCCATGAGGCCGTGTCTGTGATCGTTGGTGAGAGAGGGCTGCGATGAGTCTGCACTGATTGGGTATCCTGGGTATCCATTAGGAAAACCCTGCATCGGGAATGCAGGGGCTACACAAAAAGGCCAAAGCACAGTACACATAAGCAGGCAACATTTAGGTCTTCCTCCTATAAGCTACATTCTGTTGATATGTGGGCAAGATATGTAATCCAGAACATTTTAAATGAGGTGTTGCTATCTTTGGCCCATGTTGCCTAATGACCTCAATGGTCTGTCTAACAAAAGCCAAATGCTTATAAGACTAAAAGCCACAAAACTGTAAATAATTATGAATACCTACATAAAATAGCTATGCTTTCAAAAATTCATTATGATTATTTAGCTGAATTGTAACATTGAAACAAGCATTTTCTGTAAAGCTACTTTGAAAAAACATGTATTGTAAATGCGCTTTACAAATAAACTTTTATTCCAAAAAGCTAAAATTGGTGACTAGTTAGATAAATGTTATAAAAATCTTAATGTCAGTGTTATGACAGAAATGTAAATGCTTCATAGCACACCTAAAAATAAAAATAAAGTTGTGAGAGAAATTTAATGATTGGAGTGTGAAAATATGTAAACACAGGTGGCTAGGTGCTTAAATGTGCATGCACTTTTTCTACTGCTAAAAAAAGCAATACGGTTGACGTGTGATAATAATTAACTTGTCTATCCATATTTCATAACTGATTTCTAACATGATCACAACTGTTCAAATATTTTGACCGTATTAAAACAGTAAAGACAGATCAACTGATGAAAACAGTTTTGATGTACACATATAAGTAGATATGAAACCCTGTGTGGTCAAGTGTGTAGATATTCCAACTCACTATTGGGTGTCTGTGGAGTTCGAGGCATGTCCATCTCTGGTGCATGCCCAGGCCGGGTCATGATCATGGGCTCCTCCACCACATTGATGCTGTTACATTGCATCAACTCCTGCAGCAGGTTGAAGATCTCTTCTGCACGAGAACACTTGAATGCAAAGATCCCTGTCAAACATGCAATAAAATAGCAAGAAAAATTAATTAATTAATAGGTGGAGTGTTACTTTCCTGCATGGGAGAAAGTGCAAAAATATAGTGGCACGCAAATCCTAAATTAGGATTGACAGCATTAAACTGAACTTAATTTAACTATAACTAATATTACTAAAATACACATAAAAAAAGGGTAAATCACCTAAACGTTTAAATTTACATGTTTTCATGTCGTTCCAAACCCACTGGAAAATGTATATATTTTTTAATGAAACCTAAAAGGTTTCTGTCCCTGCATTGAAAGACCAGTTAACCAAATCAGTCACACTTTAATTTGAGGAACAAATTCTCACTATAAACAAATTATTAACTATGTCTTTTGACTCAATAAACTCCTAATTTGCTGCCTAATAATAGTTAAATGTTAGTTGTTAATTCTAGGTATGGGATAAGATTAAGGGATTTAAACTATGGTCATGCAGAAATAAATACTAAAAAACAGCCAATATGCATGCTTATAAACAACTGGTTAATAGTGAGAAATGGTCCCTAAATGAAAGTGTTACTACCAAAAGATCAAAAAATAGTTCACAGAAGGTTTTGGTATTTGCTTTACACACAATTTAGACTTAAATCTGCACAAAGTAAAAGTAAAAATCATCTCACCTTGTCCTGTCTGACATCGACGGCCACTCTCGAAAGAGAAGAGGTTGGAATCGTAACCGTATCGACGCAGGCAAAGGTATGGCCACCGGATGGCATCACGTTTACGTGTGTGCAGGATGAGCTCTGTCTGTGTGAGCTCCATTGTTCCTGAGCCCAACTCATTTCCCTCATCGTCCACATTGGTCACCTGTCAGACATAACAGGTTATTACAGCAATGCTCTCCTAGGCTAACTATTCTCAAATGTTGCACTTAAAATGTATATTTACTGCAACACTATTTTTTAAAGGTTTGCTTTATCAGAAAGTGTCTTGTGAAATGCACCTTAAATTTGTTGAGATGGTTGTCTCGGAGAGCGTCTCTGTATAGACAGCTCCAGCAGCTCCCCATAGCTTCAGCAGGCCAGCTGAAACCTTAAACAGTAACAAACAGATTCTAAATTGCTGGGACTATATGGAGACAACTGAAAGTTCATAAACAAACATTGTTTTAAGTAAAATAAAAATAAAAATAATAGTAATAAATAAAATAATGGGTAATGCATGAAGAGATGACTGAAGACAAAAAGAGTGCTTATATGCTCACCTGGTCCAGGCCATCAGTGGGAGTGATGCTTGTGTCAATCCCAGAATCCTCTGCTGGGTGTCATGGTGGAAGTGGGGTGTGCTGGTAAGAGCATCCAGTCCCAGGGCACACATGTTTCATTTTTCCTATGAAGCAGAAAAAAAGAAAGAACTTGATGTACAATCCATTGAGTATCCTGTCCTCTTTTTCAAAAACGCCTTAGCTGTGATTAAGATACAGGGAATGAAGTTGCTCTGTCTCCTCTTGACTCCCGCTGGATAAATAAAATGTAATTACTTTATACTGGGAATCTTATTCTCAAGTGGAATCAGCCAACAACTGGTTTCACCTTCAGGTCCTATAATATATGCACAGATACTTAGAAAAATAACTGAGAGGCACAACTTATATTTCAGATGGCTTCAGCAAAGAAGATGAACAAATCAGTTCTGTGCTATTCCAATTTAAAGGGATAGTTCAGCCAAAACATTTTAAATTCTGTCATCATTTACTCACCCTCACAATATTTTGAAGAATGTTGGTAACCAAACAGTTGCCGGTAGCCATTAACTTCCACACATTCTTCAAAATATCTTATTTTGTGTTCAACAGAAGAAAGAAATCCATACAGGTTTGGAACAAGACGGTGAGTAAATAATGAGAGAATTTTAGTTTTTAAATAAAATATCCCTTTAATGTAAAAATTCTGCTGCCATGTAGAAACACATAGAACATGCAGTAAAAATGCAACTTTTAAGTTAGATTTTTGTATTGGTTTTGTTAATATATGAGATTTTGTGTTATGTTATGAATCTATTGAAGCACAAAGTATGCACATAACTCTGAGTACAGAGTACCATATTCATGAACTGCTGTTTTACTGTGTCTGTAGTAAATCTTTACTTAGTTAAGGTACTGTAAGGGTGCATTATTATATTAAACCCCACAGACAAAAATCCAACAGGTGTCTTTACTTAGTGTGTAATAACCACTAAATCCTATCTAGAACCTCTGTCCTAATAAACATGATTTTAAACCCTTTCATTTAATGAATCTTAATTTTATTTGTAAGCATGTCGAAATGAATGACATTAAACATGGTGAGAGAGAGAGAGAAATTCTTTTTTGAGTTTATGAATGCCAACGTTATATTAAAGGAAATGTATCAACTATTAACTAATATATACATGATATAATGATCATATCATAAGTTGTCATAGTCATATGTTGTCTGTTTTATGTCTAATATTAATATCAAATTTAACCACACTCAAAATTAATAATCCAGTGCTCACACTGGTCAATATAGCATCATGAGCATCTCAAAACAACAGTATAAAAGTGTTCAGTAAAATAAAGAATGCATGATTAAATACAAAACGTTTAATGATGGAAGATGGCAGCATTTTAAAAGTATGCAAGACTCTTCATTAACATTCATGAGCAATTCATTCATAAAGTTTGTCATGCACATGAAGGCCCAGTCATAAATTTGCTTTCCACATACACCCAAACTAACATACAAAGTATATCTAAGTAATGTAGACAGAAAAAGGAAATAATATATTGATAATGCATTGAATATTTGATATCTTGTGAGCATGTCAGTTCATAACATCAGGCCACACAAGAGCCTCACACAGCAGTTCGAACCTGAAATCTGATTCTCTGAAGTCTGTTATGCAGGACTTTGGCACCTGGAAAATTGTGTGTTTTCTTTTTCTTTCTGCAGTTCACGCAATAACCCAGAAGCTTACATCCGAATCTCGTGCAGCAGGTCTCTCGAATAGACACTGAGTGACAAATAGATGCAACTTGAACGTCTTGTAGCACATCACCGCCAAAAATCAGTCGAAATACCGGAGAAATGCAGCACAGATCTGCGGAGCTAGCTTTTCTAATGCTCAGACAGAAAAGCAAAGTACAAGTCGAACCAGTAAAAGCAATACTTGCGGTGTTCTAGGAGAAGGTTCGCTGTGTTCCAGCCTTTGTATCCACGTTAGTGTTACACTACCACTAACCGTTTGCAGCTGGATGCTAGTAACTATTGTGCATCAAACACAGCACATTCACGCCAACTAATGAGATGAATGAGAGCAGGATGCGATCGAGCTCGCGCTGTAGCCTAACAGCAGCATCAAAACATGTTTAGGCTACTGCAGAACAATTCAGCTGCGGTTGCTACTCACATGTTTGGCAATGATTGCAATACGAGACGAGAGAGATGAAGGATGCGAACAGCAGTCTACGCTGGATGCTACACCATCGGACTTGTCGGTCGGCGTGGTGGTCGTTTTTGATGCTTATTCTAGTGGCAAGACTAAGAAAAAGCGAAATGCGTGAAAATACAGCAATAAAGGCAATTGTTTTCCCCCCGTAACGCCCCCTTGCTGCGGCACGGGCCTCTCTTTGACATTTCCCGACCACCAGGGTGAGAGTTCAGGCAGACAACGAGGGCTGCTGGAGCGACAAGAAGGTAGAATATGCTGGAGGACCAGAAGATGATGAGGTGTGAATGTGTTTGAGCATCACACGATGACGTGTTGGCAGCAGCTCTGTTTAAATCCACCTTGCAGTCATTTAAGACAGACGAATCAAATTCCCATTGGATTTATGCGTTCAGCATTCTCCCAAACAGGTGTTTTACTATTAGACAAATGGCTAAAACTTTACTTCTGAATCGCTTGTAACTGTGCCATGTTCTTTTGGTTAGAGCGCACAGAAGAAGAATAGAAATTTAGCTACCTAAGTGTTGAAAACGTTTAATCTCAGAGCCATTTGTATGAGTTTATGGACAAATAAGAATGCCCTAGGTCATATAAAAAGATAATTCAACATTTATCTAAAAAAACACAGGTAAGTTTTTAGAAACTATGCTACATTTTTAAATAGATTTTAGTTTCATACGTTTTTGAAAAACATATATATATTATTTGTACAAATACTAAGGATTTTGAGGGGGTTTCTATGTTTTTCTTAAAAAGGTCAAATATCTGAGGTTAAGTTCTGAAAAAAACAGATAACAATCATTATTTTCAATAAGTTTTAAAAATGAGAAATATATAAAGATAAAATGTATAAATGTCTCTTTTGGGGAAATAAGTCATAAATAGGTAAAATATCTAATATTTGAAAAATATTTTATGAATGGTTAAATGTTTTCTTATTTATAATACAGTAAGTTAGGAATATCCGTCAATCTTATAGCATATCCTTTTTAACCTCAGTCCATCTTTTTTTTTTACTGAGGCTGATTATATTTAATTAGGAAATGAATCCTGACTATAAATCTTTTTCAGACAAGGCATACAACTATAGTAAATGGATACATCAACATCAGGTATCAATTACATGTCTGTCAGCCTGTAAAAGGCAACAACAACTTTGCTGCAAGTTTGATTGAAGAAGTTAAAGGCATATCAGATGGATAGAATAAGCTGTTGGTTTTACATGGAGCACATTCCATCATTGTGGCGACCACATTAGGATCACATGATTTCAAAAACCAATCCTTTCCTGATATATAAAATCATATATCATATGATGACATATGATATATAAAATTTCATATTATGGAAGTAAAATGGTAATTCACATTGACTTTCTTGTTCAACACTGATGATAATTTATGGATCACCCCTTTCAGTGATTTCACCTGCAGCCTCTAAGTACCAAGCTCAGATATAGTTTTCCACTACATTTTTTTCCGCCCAGAAAGTGTAACTTTGAATTCAGCTTTAAATCTTGTCTGAAGTCACTGGGGTATATTTGGAGCAATAGCCAAAAATAAATTGTATGGGTCAAAATGATTGATTTGTCTTTTATGTCAAAAATTATTAGAACAAGATATTTTGTAAATTTCCTACTGTAATTTAATCAAAACATTTTTGATTAGTAATATGCATTGCTAAGAACTTAAAGAGCCAGTAAGATGAAAATTCTAAGCTTCCTATCACTGTTTATAAGTCCTGCACAATAGGTTAAAAAACATTGTCATTTTGTCAAAATATCATTTTAAAATTACCTCAATTCTCAGAGATCCCCAAACGGTTCGCGCGAAACTGTTTAAAAGATTCAGTTTCCTTAAATCCCACCTTTCGGTATCATACTGTGTTCTGATTGGTCAACTAACATAGTTTTGATTGGTTGTTTTGCACACAACTTCATGGTAAACAATTCGTTAGCATCTTTTTGGGGTGAATTATGTCTTATTCCTCTCATCGCGAAGCAAACAGTAAAATAAAAACTTGAACAGTCTTGCTGCTTTTTCTTCTGTGTGGGCGTATTCAAGCCGAGCGCTTCAGTTTGAATCTGAATAGCGCGTTCAAGCGCGGGGGCGTGGTCACATTAGATATAATGAAGGGAGACGTGAAAAACGGACCTCGCTTTGTTTTCATATGGATTACTTTATCACAGAATATCTGTTTTAGGCACTTGTTTAGTAGACATGTCAAGCTTTCTATAGATATCTCTCTCATGTATCTTCTGTTATGGCAAAACGCTTTGAAAATCCCGCCTTGTACTCACCGAGATTAGAAAAGCAGTCATCAGTGAAATGTTGTGAACACAACAAAAGGGATTTGTTGTACGTTACTGCTCTGTTATTGTGGTAAAAACGAATTTAAGCCATTGGTTCTTCTGATCTTCATTCTTTGGCAGTGAAAATAAAAAAAACTTGCCTTTACAATTAAAAACACACTGTCTCCTCGACATGATGCTATCACACCAACCAGAGCATCTGTGTGTGGGGGGTGGGGCAGGTCAGAGTTCTGTTTCTCCCAAGACAGTAGGCGGAGATTATTATGCAAAGTGTTCCTAGTGACGTACATAGAGATGGGCAAAAGATTTGAAATCTATAACGACCCGTTTCAGCGATTCAGAGTCGACTCCTTACTTTAGAAGCCAATAACTTTATAAATCGTGTACTTTTTGGTTTAATTACTTTACACATTGTTTACACTGATGGGCAGCTACATCATACACTGTAATACAGGTAATTTTTGATTTCCCATCTGTGTGGCTCTTTAATTGGGACAAGTTTAAAGGCGATTTTCTCAATATTTAGATTTTTTTGCACCCTCGGATTCCAGATTTTCTAATTGTTGTATCTCGGCCAAATATTGTCCTAATATTGTTTCCATTGTCCCATACATCAATGGAAAGCTTATTTATTTCAGAAAAAATGTACCCCTAATGACTGGTTTTGTGGTCCAGGGTCACATATGACATTTTTAGGGTTAATATGCCCAGATGACTACACACAAAAAGAAAACTTTGCAGACTTTTAATTCATAAACAGCATGATGACATAAGGACTGAGAGGGAACTTGTCCTTATCCTCTTCCTGCTTTATGAGTCTCATTATGTTCATTGTATTCATCAACAGAGAGGCCTAAAAAAATTCCTCATTTTCTTGAGGAGAAGGTGCTGAGAAATCCAAATTCTCAAGAAGCTCCTCAAACATATTATGAGGCACAGAGGAGGATGAATTCTTCATGTTGCTGCTGTCATCAGCTCTGTTTGTCTCATCCACATATATGCCAAGATTCTTCACCTCATCCTTTAGACTGACAGGTCAAAAGGCTGGTAGAAGGTTGTAAACACCTAATAATTTCAGTGGAGTAAGCTCATGTAGATTTGAAGGATCCCAGATCAAATCTAAGTATGAAAACCATAATAAGCATACCAATATCACCAATGACACCAAATGGGGTCTCAATTGCATCAGATCTGGGAAGGACCAAAAACTGGCTGGTAGATGGCCCCTTTACTCTGTAATCCTGTGAGAGAGGGGGGACGAAGTTATTTTCTTTCCCCATTGGTCCTTAAGAATTATGCAATGCCATTTAATTTAAACTTGCAAAAAATCTTTAAATCTCATTTAAATTATTGATGTACATACATTAAACAAAGCATTTTGGAAGAATGAAAAATTTATTATTTATTTAATAACTTGCTAATACGGACAGTTAGGTAACTAAGTTAAGAACTATAAGGTTTACATACTGTAGATTAATTTGGTTTAAATCAGTCAGTTCAAGCAGGAAATCATACTTTCTTATCATTATTCTGGCATATTTGAGATGGCGGAGAGCAAGAAGGCTGCTCGTGCCCTGGCTTGTTCTGGGACCAGCTGTGGGAAATCATTGAAAAGTATATGTTTGTGAAAAAAAAATTGCTCTCTCAAATAAAAAAATAAAAAAAAGACACACATGCTCAGCTGAGATAATACCAGCACAATTAGCTCTCAATATTCTCATCTGTTATAAAAAGATTAATGTTAGGATTTTATAGTTTCAAGTTTAACAGCTGCATGAATTCAAAAAATGTATGTTCACAAAAATACACAAATATGCAGATATATAGATAACATACAGAATACATGTTCAACATTTTTAAATATTTAAACATTCTTAAATACTTAGATTTTAAATGTTTTGCATAAACCATTGTGATTTTCTTTCTTTCTTTTTTTTAAATATTTGACCACAACAAAATTCAAATAAATAATAATTTACAATACTAATTTAATTGTTTTTTTGTTTTTTACATTTAATTAATTTCTTACGTTTATATAACACTATACTGCTATACTACTATACTATTTAAAAGAAAATTTTTAAAGAAAAAGTTTATACATAACCATGCTTAAAATAATGAACTAAAGAAATGTCCATTTTGATTTACCACAGAAGTATGAGACACAGCGGCTTATTGTGCATATCTCAATAAAATAGTGTTTTGAATGAATTACAATAAAGCACTGCACATTTCTAATAGCTAGTGTGCACATTACATCACGTCTACAAGTAAAAACATAGTGCATCTGTCACAGAAACAGTCTATGAAACACATGAAGATAGCCTACTGAGGGAGTCGTGTTCATAGTCTGTAGGCTACATTCTGCATGTTTGCACGTTTCCTTGGTGCTCTTACACGTCCAGAACAAGGGAATACTAATTTCCATGAGCTCTTTGTGTTCTTTTGCATATAATATTCACGCTAGCACATCATTTATTAAATTTATAAACGTATACACACACATTTCAACAAATATTCATATATTTATTGTCAGTGACAGGGTTTTGTTGTTGTTTTTGAGGCAATAAACGGTTCGTCTTCGATTATACCAGCACTTTTTGCCCTTGTGATATTTGACACATTTTGGGAAAGCTAATTTTCAAAACCGGCATTTGTTCCAACGCAGCGCCGCGTTGATCTGCTTGAACACACTTTTCAAGCATTACTATGCTATGTGATCGTTTCACAACACATTTCAGATGTTCACATGCCTCTCTCAAGTGGCCAGCGTTTCAGTAGTATTAAACGCGAGAGCAGCCTTCTTGCACGCCCACTGTCTGTTACACAAACTTGTATCATGATTTCAAGATCACTCCGGTCATAGAAGGCCATCGAGACGCCTCTGTTCTACAAACAGCGCTTCGACCAGTCGATTCAGGTAAAGTCAGCAGCGTTGTTATTTAATACAACAGGTATTTTGCTTTGCTATGTCTCTTATTAGTTCGTCGTATGAATTGTGAACTGAATTCCATAAGCAGTATCGCGCGTTAAATAATGTTCTGCTGATCTCGTGACTAACATTATGCAAACCCGTCATACTGTTTCACACTCTTTGCACAAAAAAGTCTAATTATATCTTCGTCTTTAAAAAACAATTTTACGAGTCGACCAGTACATACGTGAAGTAGATCCCAGAGTAGGACAAACTGAACTGGCAATGAACCAGATTTTTTTTTTAGTATGTTACTTTTGTTCTGTTGTTCAGTAGTTTAACCATCAGCTATATCATAAGTGTAGTCATATATGAATGTTTTACTTATTTACTTGTTTTTGTGCTGCTATTTTTTGAGCTTTTTGGCAGTTGAATTAATTGTGAGAGAAGGGCTAATTATGTTGTCCTAATTATTTTACTGCAAACGAGCCCTAAAGCTCTCATGTCTCACATTCTGTGGAGATAAGCTTTCAGACTTGGAAGAAGTTATAGAGACATAAGGGTGGAGAGCATTTACACAAAAACAAATGTTACATAATGTACACTGTCAAACGTTAAGAAACCTTATTTTGCCACTTTGCTCTGAAAGGATGTGGATTCCTATGCTAAGTTTTACTGCTCTGCCACACGTTGGTGGAATATTTGGAGGTTTAATTACACGGAAAGAGGTGAAGACCTGGTACACCACGCTCAACAAACCTTCATGGAGACCACCTAATGCTGCCTTTCCAGTGGTGTGGACCACTCTCTACACTGGCATGGGGTTTGTTCAAACATTGGCCACTTATTATATCTGGCAGTTACGCATTTAGTAACTTTGAAGGAAGTTGTAGTTAAAAGTTAATGAGTAACTAAAGGTAATTCCAGATGGTGTAAATGATTTTCTGTATCTATCTCTCTCTTTTTTGTTTAAAGCTACGGTTCATACCTTGTGTGGAAAGAGCTTGGAGGCTTCACCCAGGATGCATTGGTACCACTGGGGCTCTATGGGATGCAGTTGGCGCTTAATTGGGCCTGGACCCCCATCTTCTTTGGCGCTCACAAAATTAAACTGGTTAGATATTATTCTGAGTTTCAAAAATCCTACTGATATTTCGGGTTAAAATACAGAGAAACTGTGTCAAAGGTAAACCGGGACCAGTTTTTCTGCAGTTGTTGTTGTGAGATAGTATCAGAGATTTTTTTTTTTTTGAAGACTTGGAAAAACTCCAAATTAATTCACTCTGTCATTCCAAACCTATATGCATTTCTTGCTTCTGCTGAACACACAATGTGGTATTTTGAAGACTGTTAGTAAACAAATGGTTCCCATTGACTTCTATTGTATTTTTTGTCAGTGTTTATATAATATCTTGTATGATTAACTACAGCAATGTTCTATTCTTCTTTCATATCTAGGCAATGATAGAGATAGTGATGCTGACCGGCACAGTGGCAGCCACAATGGTGTCTTGGTATCCCATCAGCCGCACTGCAACACTTCTCATGGTACCATACTTGGCCTGGCTCTGCCTCGCTACCAGCCTCAACTACTGCATTTTGAGGGACAATCCAGACCCCAAAAAAGATGACTAAAGAGGCAAATAAAAATAAACACTATTCTAACTACCACTGAATAGAGCACAAATGCAATCATGCTTTTTTTATTTTGCTTTTTGGTCATTTTGAAGTTACCTTTTAATTCTGAAGAATTATATATTTTTTTTTTACTTAACATTTTGTAACATCAGAAATTGAACAATGTATCTTAATTATAAGAGAAGGAAAGGCAATAAAATTAAAATGTTCTAATGCATCCATGAATTATATAAACTTGTTCTATCAATTCACTCGAGTTCAGAATTTCACACAGATCACTTTATAGGCTCTTCAAATATAAAAATGTTTTGCTTGGTTCTTGACAATTCTTTATGAATAAAAATGTTTTCATGACTCTTGGTTTTTTGGAAGGAAATTTAGTTAAAACATCACACTTTTTTTTCCCCAAACTATAAGATCTCGTCATAAACCTTTGTGGCTGTGCAAGGGTGGTGGTTTGGCAAAGATTTTATCATTATCTTCTGTGAACATATTTTCTCATGGCACAAACCATATTATCAATATCTGCCAGAAAATTCCCCAGTGTGCATCAGCTTTATGTACTGCAGCTAAACTGCACTTTGTTATTCAGTCATAAACCTAAATTATACAAAAGTTCACAAACATCATAAATTATATAAATATAAAAAAACCAGCATACTAACTGTCTTATATGGGGCATGCATTGAGCCAATAAAAAGTTTACATTAATTTATTAGGGATAAAAAAAAAAAAACTGTATATCCCTCAATGAAAGCCTTTGACCATTTTTAAATAATTCACAATCTAAAAAATATAAAATAAATGAAGGGCATAAACACGCATATAGAAGCAAAAACCATAAAGAGTGTACATAATTCAGCATGGCATTTATCCAGTGAAATCAAAATGAGAGATACTGGACTGTTATGTGAAACACAAAATATTTTTATTATGGATTCAAGAGAAAATATGCAATAAAACCAAAGATTAACATTGTATAACTATATATTTTTTCCAGAATTAATCACATTTCTCCATTTTTAACAGCATTCCAAATAAAACCATCAGTTTTAAATCTTAGAAGTCTCTGTCCAACATAAAAGATCAACATGAAGAGAGCTGCAGCTGTGAGAATTGAAGATTTACATACACGCCTTAATCCTTTTATTTGAAAAAGTGCAAAGGGGAATAAATAAGAGCTGTGCCAATATGAGGATTATTTTTCAGCTTTTTCAGGGGTTCCATCTTCAGGTTTGGAGGAGAAGCGCTCCATTAGTGTCTTCCACAATCCTTTTTTCTCCTCATCTGTGTTTCCTGCAAAACCAAGAAATAAGTAAAAATGCTGTTTCTTTTTACCTTTTATTGAGATATATATTAAAAACACCACATCACCGGTGAGCATGAGAATTAAATCAACCAATTAATGTAGTTACATTGAAATTTCCTAACAGCTGAGCTTAGGAAATCCTCACCTGTTGCCAAAAGTATTCGGCACTCCTCCACCGTTACACCTGTAAAACTTGTATCTTTTGCCCTTGGAAACTGAAAAACAAACATTATGATGCAGTCATGTTTAAAGATGGTAGGGCAAATTAAAACAACAATATAAGAAAAATAAAACAAATGTTATGAAAGTTCTTTTGACGATAAATCCAGTATACGCACATACTGTAAGTGTCTTGATCTACTTCAAAGTCCCTAAAGAATAGACAAGATATGCATCTTTCAAAGGATACTAAAATATAAAAATGCCGAAAGAACGTAATAGTTGAAATAAATCTAAAAATAATAATTCCAATCAATGCAGATATGCCCGGTTTCTATCGTCCAAGTTCAGCAGCACGCTCACATGCAGGTTTCTGTTCTCCATAAAGGTTTAGGCTCACCTTTTCTTTGTACACATTACTGTTGATGCGAGCCAGACTTTCATACATCTGATCACATTTCTCTGGATCTGAAATCTAAAGTGTAAACACAAGACAACATAGGCAATGCAAGATATTTGAACAGCTGCTTAAATCATTTTGGGAAAGGATATTTTAACATCACATTAACCATAACATATTAGACACTTGAGGAAATAAACCTTCAGAATCAGAAAGAGCTTTATTGCCAAGTGTACTTGCACAAACAATACATTCTTCATACATAATACTGCAAATAACGGTAAATCTTGCAATAATTGTAATACCTGCGTATTTTCCCCTTCTCGGAAAGCACTAGCGACTCTTTGGCGTAAAAACGTTCCTAAATCTCGGCCTTTCTTGGATTCGTCCTTTGGCAATTCCTCGCACAGCTTCAGAAATCGACGGTATCTGGTGGCAGCCATGTTTAAAGTCGGTTTCAAGACTCAATGCATGCACGGTCCTGAAAATATGTAAGCCGTGAAAGGCCAAGTGGTACGGCGTTTCAGAATTGATTCCTGATAAAATGAAACCGCACGTGTCTCAATACGGTTTGTTCCAGTCGAGGATCCGTAGCGCGATATCGTGAACCTCGTTATTTAACGTAGAAATCTCAAGGTAAATGTCAAAGTGCCTCTGGCTTGCTCGGCATTACTAATATAAAGTCAAATAAAATGAGCGGAAAGGAAACAGAAGGGCCATCAGGTGGTCTCATGGGATGGATTAGCTCAGCTTGCCATTTCGCAGCGGACAGAAATGACTTCAGAAGGTTTGTTACCGTTTCAAACGAATTACTAGCAACTCATAACGTTACTCGAAATGACGTTCAGATGTAACGTACGTTATGGTTTTAAATATTTGCCACCCCGTGACCATCTCCTTTGTTTCCATGTTATAGGAATCTCCTTGTGAACCTGGGTTTATTTGCAGCGGGTGTTTGGGTGGCAAGGAACCTTTCAGACTTTGACTTGATGTCTCCTCAGCCAGTCACGTAATGTTATTTCCCAAGAAATATTTTAACAGGTAAAAAATCTTGAGCATTGTACACCCCTAAACATCTAAAACAGATCTGAGACTTTATTTTGTCTTTTCATCACAGGTGAAAATGGAAGGCCAGAGACCTTTTCTCCGATGGTCTTGAGGACCATTTAATTCTTGAAGGGAATAAGTCCCAGCAATTGGATGGTTACAAATGTAAAAACAATGTACATTATGCGTTTTGTTGAAATAAAGCTCATGTTTAAACAGTTGCGTACAGCCTTTTATTTAATATACATATCAATATTGAAACTTAAAATTAAAAGGTCCAGTAAAATTAGCATTTTAGAGCACTTCATGGTGTCCTTTTCTTTAAGAACAAACTGCTGCGTTTCCACGTTCTCTGCCTCCTATTTTGAAGAGAAAGCTTTCATCCAGGTCTCTTTTTCTAACCTGAGGACACAATGATTCCCCATTTTAGAAGTTACCTTAAATAAGGATTTTTTTTTTTTAAATAAGGATGAATACACTTTCACTGTGCAATAGATTGTATTGCCAAGACAAGGCAAAAAAAAAAAAAAGTTAAGCTGAAAGTTACCTCGTTGATGCAGCCAGTATCAGGCCTCTGGAAGATTGGTTGTAGTTCTTGATCAGATCGAGCAGGAAGGATTCAGGAGGAAATCCCAAACTTGTTTCGAGCTCCTTTACACTTACTTTATCAGGAAATGGTGCATGGTCCTGCACAACAAACCGGTTTCCGCTGAGTGGAGTATAAAAAAAAAAAAAAAAGTCCATTACCAAACCTAGGTAATTCTTAAATTAAAGGGTCCATAAAAATGGAGATCTTCTAGCATATCATACCTTTTAACAGAGAGGAGCAAGAGATCATTGAAAAGGTGTATGTACACATCTCTGCGAGACACTGTAGAGCCTCTTTGACTGCCGCCAATCATTAGATGCTTGAAAGTTCCCTCTTGAATTAAATGACGCCCTCTGGTGATTAATGGAACTGACTAATTGAGAACAGGAAGAGAGTGGTTTTAAATATGGCAGCAGAAAACACAAAAAGGGAATTACAGGAATAAGATTTTATACCTTAACATTTCCAAAGTCCATTAACTTGTCCAAACAAACAAGCAACTCCGTCCTCTTCATTTGTTCGACATTCCGGTCACACTCTTCCACTATCTAGACATTTATATGCATTTGTAAAGTAACATGATTTATACGTAATATTTATCAGCAAGTAATAAATGAGTATCCAATTCTGATATTATAAATGGAAGGCATTTATTATTTTGAAAGCAAAAGCATGATACAGCCTACCTTACGTACAGCTCCAATGGCTTCCATCAGATTAGGGACATTAGAACAAACACATTCAGCTCGTTTGAGGATGTTCTGAACAAAACAAAAATGTTCACATTCACTAAATGATGGCAAAAGGGATTTTCTCTGAAGAGTCTGCACATCTCTCTGGCTTGTGTAAATGAAAGCCGACCTCAAGTAAGAGCGTCATCCTTGTGATCCTCTGGAAGGGAAGAATCAGAAAAGACTTCAGGGTCTGTCTCTGGCATTGTGGATCTCCCTCTAGTTTCTTCAGGATCAGTGCAAATTTCTTATTTTCCTGCCTGGTGGGGGGAGCAGGATGGGAATCAGAATGCTAGCATGCCATTTAATTATGTTCAATAGGGAAGATGCATGAAAACAGAACAAACGTCAGTTGAGCGACAAGAGCCTCCTGGTACATCATGTTGGTAATATATGGCACGTAGACTTTTTGGAAACGTTGCTGGTGATTCAAAACAATATCACCAGCCCGGGACATTACCACATACTGCCTAAAATGGGACTCCATGTCCTGCAGAAATCTGAATTAACCAAAAAAAAAAAAAGTGGTCAGCAAAAAAAAAAAAAAAAAAGTAGTAATATTGAAAATGACGGATTCCAGTTTAAAACGAAATTTATTCTAGTGATGGCAAAGCTTAAAAACTTCAGCAGTGGTTATAGCGGTCTTCAGAATCTCATTCTAGTAATGATGACTTGTGTTCAAGAAACGCTTATCAAGGTTAAACATTTTGAAAACCATGATGCATTTTTTCAGGCTTCTTTGAGCATTTATTTGAAATCGAAATCTTTTGTAAAGTTACAAAATGTCTACAGTCAGTTTATCGGTTTAGTAAATGCTTGCTGAAACTTAACCAAGCATAACTTTCGAATTAGTGTATACAATTCTACATGCTCACTTCTATGTTGTATAAAATAAGATCTAGAAGTTAATAACAGCATATTCAAGTATCCATCCTTACCGTTCACTGACTCTGCAGACATCCTTTAGGTTGGAGAACAGAACATGGTGCTGCACACGGGGCAGGATCCCTTTGAGTTCTGCGGAGCACTGAAACACATTCAGTGCTACGATCAGACTCTTCTGATACGAGGCCTCGGACACAATCAGCTCAAACATGGCCTTGACCGAAAGCACAAAAACAAGGGATAAGTATTGTGGAAGAACAGTAGATGGACCAGTGTCATAATTTGCATGCAAGATTTGTTGGTGTTCTGCAATACACACACGCACCTCCTGAAGCTGGATCTCATGCATACTGAGAGAGTTCAGATGAGGCTTTACTTGCGGTAGCTGATGCCATAGAGTGTATGACTTGGCCTGTAGTCCTGGAGGGCTCAACACAGAGGATGGGCTTGATGCAGGGGGAGTTTTCAGACCAGAAACCCGTATAGAGGACACAAATTCTGACAACCCAGTGTGCTGTACTCGGTGTAAATCCTTCTTCATAGAACTCATCCAAAACTCCTGATATAAGGGGACCGCTAGGAAATCAAAATTGAGACTTCAGATATCAGGCTTTTATGATACGCATTTTTTTACGTTTGGTAAGACTCATCTGTAAACTTACAATGATTGATGTACTCGGATTCAAACTGGGCAACATATGTTTCTTGCGGAGAACTGACTTCCATTGCATCTTCCCTAAAACAAGGGAAATGGTTGAAAAGAAACTGCTTCATTTTCTGTGCAGAGGCTGATGAACATGAATAAATGGTCAACACTGGGTGCCTTGAAATGCCTTTTTGTGAAATCATAATCATTACCTTTTCACCTCACTCTCCTCACAGTACACGTCAGAAGATTTCAGACTGGAGCTCTCCCGAGTGAAGAGGGATGGCACAGGCAGAGAAAAGCCCATTAAGTTCCATAATTGCAAGCTTGCAACTGATTGAAGAGCTTTAGTCAACCCTTCAGATGTGCTAACAAAAAGAGAAATCAAGACGAAATTCAACACACCATTTAAACCCTTTTTTTAAAAGATGCATTACCAGTCTTGGTCCTTATTGTGTGATAGGCGGTTAAAAAGGAAGCAAAACAACAGGATAGGAACACTTGTGATACCGGACCAAAGTTAGAGCATAGGAATAACGAACAAATGTAATGTAATGTAGTATTCATTTCGTTTTATAACATACCAGTTAAGTCCACCAGACGCTTCACAGTCCTCTACATTTGTTTTAGAGGGCTGTTCATCCAGCCCGGGGCGATCAGTGTCACCAAATAATGCTTCTGTGAGATCTCTATCGGACCAGATCCCCTCATCCTCCACGACACGAGCCATAAGAAAGCGGTGAACCTCCTCGTGGCTTACTAACTTTCAAGAGTTTTAATGTTCAATACTGAATCTGAATTTTTTTTTAAATGAATTATTGCAGTCAACATACTGCTTTTACACAGCAAGTCACCAGTCTAATTGATTCAGAAGAGCGTTCTCACCTGTCCAATTTCGCCCAACCAATTTTACTGCAATTGATTGGGCGTTGCTTTGACGATGAAAATCCCTTTATTATTGGCTGAACCTAATGTCTGTGTCTTATCACGTGTAACATTTTTTTATTTGAAGAATGATTTCAGATAATAAAAATCGTCATCACATTGCACACTGTTTAAATGATTTTTGTAAGATGTAAATGAAACAAAGTGTATTTAAATACGTTTTACAAAATACAACTTCACGCCCTCGAAATTTCAGTTTTAATTCGTTAGGTTAGTTGCAGTTTATATGTATTAATAAGAACAAACGAAGAATTGCATATAAATAAAACTTAATTGTTTCATAATTAAAATATGTATTAATATATGTATTTGGTTTTCAGTGTGAAATGCACCATATTATTATGAAAGATGAATGACATTGTTAATTTTAAGTAATTTAACTAGAGTAAATAGGCATTTTAGCACAAGATTTTCAAAACTGACAAATCTGTCCAGTTTATCAAATAATACAAATTAAAACATAGAAGGCATTGTGCTTATGCACTTGTCACATTTTTGCAGTCTACTATATACAATACAAAAACAACAACATCTGCACATTTGAAATATAAGAATCTCTTTTTTCCTTTTATTTGGTTTTAAACTGTATACAAGATTGAACTGATTTATATGATTCAGAGGTTACAAAATAAGAATGACAAAAGATCACAGACAGCTGGAAAGGGAACATCAGGACTTTACATCAAAATCAAGTGTTTAGACGAGGGACAACAAATACGAGAATAAAACAACTTAGTGGTAGATGGCCAAAAAAAAAAAAAACTTCCTGTAGATTACGTTGTCAGCACCAGCTTTTCCCTGTCCATTTTAATTTAAATCAAAAACACAATGTAAAACACTACATTCACACCCACAACATCATGAATCTGATCAAAAGAGATACTACTCACAATAAAAGTATGTTATAACTTCCCCTTTAGACTTGTTTTATATCATTACCAAGAGGCTTACAATATTGTTCAAGGATGGGCTATGAACGCATAGGAAATGATAAGTCTATTCTTTAATAATTTCCTAAGGCAACCTATTGAAAACATGTCAAGTTATACAGGATTGGCAACTATCAAATAAAATAATAAAGAGAAAATGACCTCAGCTTGAACATTATTGCCAATTCAAATAGGAAAGGGGACTCTGAAATGGGTGCTTTACCAGTTTACTTTCTGCTCCTATAACCACATTTCTACAAAATAAATTTAGTTTGATGCTTCAGAGGTTTCTATTTAAGATCAATATACATCAGGCATGTAAATCAGTTTTGAGATGTAAAAACATGCAGTTGTTTGAAGATTGGAAACAGGTACTGAGCCCCACCACCTGTAATTATTCAAAATCCTGTAAATTGTTTGACAGTTTATCAATCTTTTTCAAACCAAACCATAAAATCAACACTCTATTACGAACTATTGAGGCAACATCCAAAACTTTAAAAAAAAAATGTCTGCACAGACATCATCATTCTGTTGAAAGGGAAATATGGCCAGCTTCTCACAAATCTATTTTTTAAACATTTTGTATGTTGGCAAAGAAGAAGAGCCAGAAGAAGATCAACTACAAAACCACAAGGACTGCTAAAGGAA
The DNA here is from genome assembly GCF_003368295.1 of Carassius auratus. Classification (NCBI taxonomy): domain Eukaryota; kingdom Metazoa; phylum Chordata; class Actinopteri; order Cypriniformes; family Cyprinidae; genus Carassius; species Carassius auratus. Next base: position 7,780,358 of record NC_039273.1, on the reverse strand, counting down.
AGCCACATGATAAAAAAGGCTCGTATGTTAACTGATGCCACAACTAAGAGTTGATTCTATGAGGGCACAGTGATCTTTCTTGCAAGCAGCACCAATAAGGCAAGCTCCACGCTGCCTTGAGCCTGTTCCAATGCCTCAGCAGCCTCAAGGGCTGAAAACCCTGATGCCTGGATCCTCTGAATGTGCCCTAGTGGAAACTGTCCCATTGAGAGTTGTGGTGCAGGTTGGATGGAGTCTCCAAGGAAAAGAGGATCCGTCTTAGTGGTTTGAGTTTGAGGAGATGCAACAGGCTCTAGGCTGGAGTTGGCTGATGAGCCAGCTGCTACAGAAAGCGGGTGCTGCTGAAACAGATCAGCAGAGATGTCAATGCCTGAGGTGTTTTTGTCCACAATGTCTTGCCCTTGCTGACCCTCTGGGAGCTCAAGATCTCCCTGGGAAAAAGTCACTGTCCCAGAACCTTCTTCAACAACAAAGGTCTGATTTTCTTCAGTCACATTAGGGCACTCAGTCATTTGTTCCACTATGGGATTTACCGGTCTAGAAGGTTGGTTCTCTGTGTGCCCTGGATTGCTTGGTGTTGGTACATCTGGAATGTCCCTCACTGATTGAGAAGTCAAGTCAGCTTTAGCATCACTTTCTTCCATGTCATTAAATGTGGCAGTATTTGAGGATGAGTCAACAGTTGGGTTCAGAGTGACATGGTTTGTTGCAGCAGGATCCTGGTCCACCTCAACAACATCTTGTCTTGGTGTAGTATCATTAGTATTAGATAGAGGAATCCTTCCAGAAACTGTTGGACAACTGTTAGACATCAGAAGTTTATGGAGCTCCTTAAGGGCTTGAGCCAAGGAAGGGGTGTTCTCTGTCTCTTGCTGTTCTCTTTCACAGGGTATTACACTCACAGAGTCTGAATGGACAGAAGAAATGGCTGGTTCAGCATGACAGGGTTCAATGTTTAAATCTGAAACAGGCATGAGTTGTGGTTGAGCCCCTGAAACATCCTCCATCATACTACCTTGGTCTCTCTGGGACTGATCAGAAAAGTCATGGCCAGGTTCTGGTTTTGCATTGGAAGAAACATCCATGTCCACTTCCTGATCCAGAGTGAGAGTCTGAGACCGTGGGTTAAAAAGAATAGAGGGTGATTCTGCTGCTGCAGTCCCAGAGGAAGTGATATTCTTCCCCAAATCCACATCTATCGGACTCCCGGAATCTCCTGAAACAATGTTGCCTGTCACTTCATTGTCCTCGGGCACAGTACTAGAGAGTGGTTCCTGAGAGGGAAGAGCGCTTGGGATAGGAGCATCTGCTTGCAAGCAAGCCGATGTCGGATCTGCCAGTCCTTGGGACTGCGATCTGAAGGTGTCATCAGAGGGATCTGGAGAGGGTTCACCCACTTTCAAGGGTTGAAGTAAAGAGGATTCAATCGCTGCGGGAATTTCAGCTGGGGACACTCCTTGGTTTACTGGGGCAGACTTGGAATGGTCGTGGGTGAGACTGTGGGGTTGACTTAAGTTGTTGTGGGTTGGTTGAGGTTGGCTGAGGGGTTTAAATGGCAGGGATTGTGGTGAGGTAGTTTTTCCATCTTCGATATCTATAAGAGAAACAGGAACTGATGAAGTTGAGAGTCTACACTGAAATAAGTTAAACCATGCAAATTCAGCAAACACTTCAAACCATGCAAAATAGTTACATCATGTGCAGGATATTACTCACAAAATGGAAGCCATTCCTGTTCATACCAATGTATATGTCCAATTTTTACTGGGTAAAATACTTTATTAAGCTAATGAAAAATACCCACTGTCAACATAATACCTGGTAAGTAGAGCCCTCTCCTGTGCCTGTCCATATGACATCAGTTTTGTCCTGCTCATAGTTAGGGCACACAAACGCCACACATTTCATGCAATAAGAGGCAAAAAATTAGCAAAAACACATCCAGAAAAAAGAGAAAAGAGGCATGCACCTAAAATCTCATTAGATACACAAGGTGATGTTTAACCTAAATAAGTTTTTGGTGAACATGTTAAAACTGAAGAATATATTCTGAAGAGCCAATGTCCTACTAACGTTTTAACCCATGCTTCCTCAGATAGTTTCATTAGTGTTACTTTGTCAGGCATGTACAAGCATACACTACTGTTCAAAAGATTGGAGTCAGTAAGATTTTTAAAATGTGTAATTTTTTTAAAAGCAGTCTCTTATGCTCATTAAGGCTGCATTTATATAATCATAAATGCAGTAAAAACAAATATTACAAATGTCTTTACTCTCACTTTTGATTAATGCAGCATTGCTGAATAAAACTATTAATGTCTTTCAAATAATCTTACTGGCCCCAAACTTTTTAAATGGAAGTCTTTTTCATTTATACATTGTCCACCACCTTGTGAACTAGATGAGTTGTTCTGCACTGCAACCAGGATAAACAAACTACATAAAACTGTTAAAAACATTATTTTTATAAGGTAAGCCTCATAATTCTACAACAAACCACTAATGAGTATTCATTCATTGTGTTAAATTTTAAGCTCTAGCCTTTATTCCAGCCCTATTAGACATGCCATCTCTTGGCCAACATATCATGCATCTCACCGCTGTCCTGCACAGATCTTTGTAACGCCTCTGCAAGTTCTCGATCAGCGATCTCCTCAGGCCGGGTATCCTCTCGTCCCTCTGGCCCATATGCCAGCCGGGCGCACTCAGGCAGCTCTGCCTCAGGTAGAAAACGTGTCTCTGTTCCCGTTGTCCCAATAAGGAGGACATTTTTCTTTAGGTCTATGGAGCACTGAATGAAAGCAATTGAAGTTAAGAACAACAGTCAGTAGAAGATAGCAAACCTTGCATGCTCAGATTTCAAGTAATGAATGAAAGACAATGAAAACTTCTACTAGTAATCTCTAAAACTTTTGTTCAATAAAATACAATTGAAATAATATTACATAAAGCTAATAAACTATTTAGGTGATATTTGTAAGATTAAAGGAGATATAAAATATTTTTCTGAGCACACACACTGACAATAACATGCAGACAAAGTAATCTCACATGCTAATGTCTATGTGTCTAGGGAATATGGAAAAAGTCTGCATCCTCAACTTTGTTTTATTCCATTAAAGCAACATTAATGGCTAGGCAAACAGATTCCATTACGGAAAATAGATTATTTGACTGGCTATGAACCAAAGTTTCCAAGCAGACCTGGTGTCTCTTCAGCATGTCAAGGCCGAGCAGCATATCCATGGGCTGATCTTCCAAAATGGAGAAAGAGCAAGGCAGGAAATCTCCTTCTATCTGCACCTGGGCTGGTTGTAAAATATATATTTAGTATAATAAGATTGGAATTTTTTTTTGGGATGAAATGGATACTGAATATTAAAAGAAGCAGGACTCAAATGCCATACCCAAATGGACTCGGCCTATAATTTTCTGGGTGCCAACACCTTTGGCAATGCCTGCCCAGCGTCTGTCCACTAGACGCATGATATTACATCGCTCTGCACATGCTTGGCTCATAATTGTCATCTGAGCTCCTAAAGAAGGATAACCAGAAGGATAAAAAAAAAAAATAGTACATAACTTGGACAAAAATTTATTAAAAGTAGTGTCAAATAGCGTACGATTAAAATAAATCACCTTGATGCTGTATATTTACCCAAAATATTTAGCATTTGGTTATTAAGGCATAATGTTCAACGTGACATTACGCCGAGCAATATATAACAAAGCACTCAACAACATAATTTCCAGAAGACTTAATAAAAATGAATAAAAAAAAAAACATGATTTTCTACCCGAGTCAACAAAGGCCTTTACTGGGTGTCCATTGACGATGCAGTTGATGTAGAGCATGACCACCTGGCCAAAACTCTCAGGTGCTTCTTCCATAGCAATGGTCATATTCTCCTCAATGTTGTGCTGTCTGAAAATTAAATTACATAAAGTCACGGATTCAGTGCTTTTCTTTTGTTTTTACAATCCCTGTGCCACAGACAATGTTTTTGCTGTGCAAATAATCTCACCCTTTATTTTTTTACCTGATTTCTTCCTCAATTTTGGCCTGAGCTTCCAAGTCAAAAGGATCTGCAGTCAGCAGTTTGATTCTCTCCTGCTCTCTTCGGGCTCGGTCCTGCTGCTGCTCCAACAGCACCTTGGTGAAGCGCTCTGACAAAGGAATCAAAATGATTCTTTCACCAAACAGTCAATCTTCTATATAAATGCATTTAAGCACCGTCATCTTAATTTACCAAGGTCTCCACTCAGTAGAGCTTCAGCAAGGGGAGGGTTTCTCTCCTTAAGCAATGACAGCTCATGTGGATTTGCCAGCAACATGTCACGTAGCAAGGCGGGGTTGTCCAATCCCTGAGGAGAAAGGGCTGAGCCTGGTGTGGTGGTGGCAGGAGGCGGCTGTGACTGGGTGGCACTGGGACGCTGGGCTTGGTGCTGTCTGTTTTGGCCCGAGGAGGTCCCAGGGACCGCAATGGAACTGAAATCGATGCGAGGCAGACCTACGATATTAAGATTTGTTATGATTAATGCCATGATAAGCTCATGTTAATCCATTTTAAAATAGATCAAGATATGCTGGTTTACCAGGAACTGTGGGTTGTGGCCCTAGTAACCTAACAGCTTGTCGTAACACTACCACATCTCCATCCTTCAGCCCATAGTTCCCCAGGGCTCGGGTGGGATCTTTTAAAGGCTGCTCAGCATATGAGATCTGTACAGAAAAGGTTGCATTATTTTGTTCAATATGTGAAAATACAACATATCCTCTTTTTCTCAAAACACCTAAGAAATTTTAAGCATTTTAGGTCTAAAATATACAACAAACGCTTCAAAGCTTTTCTGTTAATAAATTACGGGTTACAGTTTCAATTCATGCACCATTAAATGGGCATAAATAAAGAAAGTTTCACTTTCGGATTTTAACAACCTCAATACGCCCATATCAAATAAAGACTCAAATAAAGCCCATTTCCACCACATTAGAAAAAAATATATATGCTTTAGTAAATCATAATTATGAGAATAAAAAAAATCATAATAACTACATTTAAAGTCAAAGTTGAAATTATGAGATAATAAATCATTACTACTACACAAAAAGTTGAAATCTTTACATAGAAAGAAATAATTATGGCAAAAAACAAGTAAATAAAGGCATATTACAGGTCGTAATGAAATTTTCATCTCATATTTTGGCTTAAATAACCATTTTGACGTATTATCTCATAATCACGACAATATATGTCATGATTTTGATTTACCAAAGCATGATTTTTGTTTTTGTTACGAGGTGGAAATGGGCTTCCATGTTTAACTGAACAATTCCGTGTATTACAGTTTCCTGACATGATTCATATTTAGCAAACAAACTAGGTTTAATTGAAATTAGCGTGGCAAACGCAGATATGGCCGGTTAATCTTTCAAGATCTGGGGTTTTCCAGAAGTGTTGACATAGGCTCCGTGTGCTATTAATAGAATGGACCTGCTGGCTTGTTTGGCACCAATTTGTTTAGTCAGGTCGCTTAGCATAGAGGCTAAATAACTGTTGCAACACTTTTGAAAGATGTTTACCTGAATTTCCCTGGCTGGTATTCCTGATTCTAGTTCGCAAAGCGCCACAAAATCCCTGAGTTCAAGCTCCGGGGACACTTCCAAGGCGAAAGTAGTTTCCGAGCGGTCTCTCGGTGCACAAAACACTGTGAGCAGCATTGTGCTCGGGGTCGCTCGAACCCGGTTACCGCTAACTTAGTCGCTGTCAGAAATTGCCGTTACTCCGGAGTTTTTCTGTAGGAAATGAGCACAGGACCGTCCCGTTAAAACGCTGTGTAATATTTGGTTATGAAAAGCTTAAATGCATGGAGAAACAACTCAACAAGCAAACACAATTCACCAAAAAAGAATTCGTCCACTTCCTTTCCACTGCTGTTCAGATACTGCCGCAAACCGAGTACGTGTGTCGTAGCATACTGAGACAGGAAGTCAGAAACAACACACAACGTCAAAACAGTAATGCATCAGAGAATATGGCGAGAAGTTTCACTCTCACTACACTTCCGACTTCTGAACTGGTTGCAGTTCCACTCTGATTCCATATGAGGGCGCACAAAGGACGAGTGCATAATGAATGGAGGTCAATGACGGTATACCCCTCAAAATCCACTTTTCTCAAAATATGATTTTTTGTCTAGTAATTTGAATGTTGTATTCGAAAGGAGATGCAAAGGAAGTACACATTGCTGGGTGATAGATTTTTTAGAATCACTTATTTGCTTTAAAAAGTCTTTTAAAATGTCAATGACGTCATACACATTCACATTAATTAGCAGAATGCTAGCGTGTTATGGGCAACAACAACTCAACCTGTAAGAAATCGAAAGGACATAAGTACTCGTTCATTCAACTTTCGACCTATAACACATGTTGAACTTGCAAAACCTACAATCAGATCTGAGATTTCTCAACGGCAATCGGGTGAAAGGGACAAATTTAGCCGTCTAGCCCCATAGACTCCCATTCATTTTGCACTCATGGCGATCGCCCCCAGTGGATATCTGGTGGTACTGCAACCAAAATTCGGTACAATAGGACTTAATAGGGAGTGGGAAGGCTCTCCGTTATGGAAGCATATGGGTAGCATTATTCAATTTGGGATGTAATATGCAAAATGACAATGCAATATGTAAAATGGCAATGCATTTCTGTATTTACATTTACATTTTCCAATACATTTGTGCAACGTTTGGTGCAAAATGAAAATGAAAATTAAATTACATAATTTTCATTTGCCATTTACTACACCAGTTTTAAAATGTAAAATGAATATTAATTTTAATGCTTTATAAGTTGCAAAATTAAAATGAAAATGTATTACAGAAATGATTAGATATGTCTAACATGTTAAAGCAAAAACTGTGGCAAAATGATCATTTAAATGCTATTTTTCTTAATTGCATTAACACTCACAGTCAAGACACTTACGATTGCATTTTCATTCGGTGTCCCGCAATGAATGTAGCAAAATTCAATGTGCACATTGAAAATGCATTCCGAGCCGATAACGTGTCCCCGCCCTCGCGCCACGTCAATCATTGTGTGAAGAAGGCGGGGCTTACAGAAGGTCAGAGACTCACATCTCAAGAAGAGGATTCAATCAAGTGAGACAACATGGACAAGACAGTTGGTCCGTGTATGTTTTGATCATTTCGGTTTATGGCTTCAATATTTCATTCGGATTTGTGGGCGGAGCTTAAACGCTGCTTTCATCTGATTGGTCGAATCGGATCGGTTTTCATCTGACAGCCTTCAGCTCGGTCTTCTCATTCTTTCAGGCAGAATAAGAGTCAGTGCGAGTGAAGCACTGAAATGTCTGAAACTACGCTCACTGTTAATTAGCATAATATTTGAATCAGATGTAGCTGGGCAAATTCGTGCTGCTGAGACCTGCAAATTATTTCTAGGTTGTAGTATTGTATGAATATTGTCCCACTGATAAATACAGTGCAAATAGTTCTGTCCCTTTGGATAACAGTGAAGTGGAAATTAAAATCAATAATAGACTGAACAGTTCCATGTCTGTAACATTTACCACTCTCATCTTTTAAGTCATAAGGCACTAGGTATGTGTGTGTGTGACATTAATAAATAATTGTAAAAATGAATATAGTTACATTTCTAAATAAAAATAGTAAAATTAGCTCCATGCTACTCAGTGCTCCTGTAGCCTACCCCAGAGCGCCCTCTCGCGGCTGTAGATGGTAATGTTTTCTCTTGGTCTTGAATAAATGTGACATATAGTCCAGTGCGACTTATATATGTTTTTTTCCTCGTCATGACGTATTTTTGGACTGATGCAACTTATACCGAAAAATACAGTTAACATTATTATTATTATTTATAATGAGAGTAATTGACACAGACTAGAACTTTAATGTTTCACCCAATTCAGCTCATATCTTTAGACTCGTCCGAGATCGTGTTGCTTGTATAACTGGCCAGACTTTCCTTCCCAAAAAATCCTATTTAATTTTATTTAATAAATTTAACTATATTTATTTCCACTTTACTGTTATCCAAAGAGACAGAACTATTTGCACTGTTTTTTTTTTTTATCAGTGGGACAATATTCATACAATACTACAACCTAGAAATAATTTGCAGGTCTCAGCAGCACGAATTATGTGCCCAGCTACATCTGATTCAAATATTATGCTAATTAACAGTGAGTGTAGTTTCAGACATTTCAGCTGAAGGCTGTCAGATGAAAACCGATCCGATTCGACCAATCAGATGAAAGCAGCGTTTCAGCTCCGCCCACAAGTCCGAATGAAATATTGAAGCCATAAACCGAAATGATCAAAACATACACGGACCAACTGTCTTGTCCATGTTGTCTCACTTGATTGAATCCTCTTCTTGAGATTTGAGTCTCTGACCTTCTGTAAGCCCCGCCTTGTTCACACAATGATTGACGTGGCGCGAGGGCGGGGACACGTGATCGGCTCGGAATGCATTTTCAATGTGCACATTGAGTTTTGCTACGTTCATTGCAGGACAACGAATGAAAATGCAATCGTAAGTGTCTTGACTGTGAGACGTGTGAGTGTTAATGCAATTAAGAAAAATAGCATTTAAATGATCATTTTGCCACAGTTTTTGCTTTAACATGTTAGACATATCTAATCATTTCTGTAATAAATTTTCATTTTAATTTTGCAACTTATAAAGCGTTAAAATTAATATTCATTTTACATATTAAAACTGGTGTAGTAAATGGCAAATGAAAATTATGTAATTTAATTTTCATTTTCATTTTGCACCAAACGTTGCACAGATGTATTGGAAAATGTAAATGTAAATACAGAAATGCATTGCCATTTTACATATTGCATTGTCATTTTGCATATTACATCCCAAATTGAATAATGCTACCCATATGCTTCCATACTCCGTAGACAGGCTCTGAATGTATTTTGAACAATGAAATAAAAAAAGTGAATCATCCAGTATTTAATTAAAAGTTAACATATTAATATCAGAAATTTGGATTGGATTGAGTGTATGTCTTTTTTTGTCCTTTGTTTGTTTGAAATCCTATCATTTTCTGTTTAATTCTACAGGTTCTTCTAAAAAAATTAGCATATTGTGATAAAGTTCATTATTTTCCATAATGTAATGATAAAAATTAAACTTTCATATATTTTAGATTCATTGCACACCAACCGAAATATTTCAGGTCTTTTATTGTTTTAATACTGATGATTTTGGCATACATCTCATGAAAACCCAAAATTCCTAAAAATTTTTGCATATTTCATCCGACCAATAAAAGAAAAGTGTTTTTAATACAAAAAAAGTCAACCTTCAAATAATTATGTTCAGTTATGCACTCAATACTTGGTCGGGAATCCTTTTGCAGAAATGACTGCTTCAATGCAGTGTGGCATGGAGGCAATCAGCCTTTGGCACTGGATGGAGGCCCAGGATGCTTCGATGCTTCGATAGCAGCCTTAAGCTCATCCAGAGTGTTGGGTCTTGCGTCTCGCAACTTTCTCTTCACAATATCCCACAGATTCTCTATGGGGTTCAGGTCAGGAGAGTTGGCAGGCCAATTGAGCACAGTAATACCATGGTCAGTAAACCATTTACCAGTGGTTTTGGCACTGTGAGCAGGAGCCAGGTCGTGCTGAAAATCGAAATCTTCATCTCCTCATCTCTTCATAAAGCTTTTCAGCAGATGGAAGCATGAAGTGCTCCAAAATCTCCTGATAGCTAGCTGCATTGGCCCTGCCCTTGATAAAACACAGTGGACCAACACCAGCAGCTGACTTGGCACCCCAGACCATCACTGACTGTGGGCACTTGACACTGGACTCTCCCCAGTCTTCCTCCAAACTCTGGCACCTTGATTTCCGAATGACATGCAAAATTTGCTTTCATCCGAAAAAGGTACTTTGGACCACTGAGCAACAGTCCAGTGCTGCTTCTCTGTAGCCCATTTCCTGCACACGCTTCTGCACAGTGGCTCTGGATGTTTCTACTCCAGACTCAGTCCACTGCTTCCGCAGGTCCCCCAAGGTCTGGAATCGGTCCTTCTCAAAATCTTCCTCAGGGTCCGGACACCTCTTCTCGTTGTGCAGCGTTTTTTGCCACACTTTTTCCTTCCCACAGACTTCCCACTGAGGTGCCTTGATACAGCACTCTGGGAACAGTCTATTCGTTCAGAAATTTCTTTCTGTGTCTTACCCTCTCGCTTGAGGGTGTCAATGATGGCCTTCTGGTCGGCAGTCTTACCCATGATTGCGGTTTTGAGTAATGAACTAGGCTGGGAGTTTTTAAAAGCCTCAGGAATCTTTTGCAGATGTTCAGAGTTAATTAGTTGATTCAGATGATTAGGTTAATAGCTCGTTTAAAGAACCTTTTCATGATATGCTAATTTTTTTAGATAGGAATTTTGGGTTTTCATGAGCTGTATGCCAAAATCATCAGTATTAAAACAATAAAAGACCTGAAATATTTCAGTTGGTGTGCAATGAATCTAAAATAGTTTAATTTTTATCATTACATTATGGAAAATAATGAACTTTATCACAATATGCTATTTTTTTTCAGAAGGACCTGTATATAGATGCTCTGTTTTCAGTGTAGCTTTAGACTTTTATTCCCATGTATACATGAATGCACAGGCTATTTATTTAGACTTTTTGTTTGTGTAATTACTCCAAGATTTACAACCAGATTAATTAACTGTACTAATAGCACATACACAACAAAAATACATGAAATTACTACATAATATTCAATATGTGTATGCATACTATTTTGAATTACTGAGACGTTTGATTGTTTGAACAACATTACTGTAGAGGGCGCTACGGCACAACTAAAATCATCACCCCTGGACTGGATATTGACTAGTTTTCTGAGAAAAAAAAATACAATTATATCAGTTTTAATTAATATTAGACGTATAATTAAATGAACACTGTTATAATAAATATGAGGAAAGACACTTATCAAGGTACAAAGAAACCCATTTCCAGATCACTAATTAAATAAGCAAATGTGTGACATTGACTGTGAACCTCTGTCCAAAAGGTCAGAAATCATTTTTTCAGTTAATCTTTTTAGTAAAATTATTATACTGACATACAGGTGCTGGTCGTATAGTTAGAACATCATCAAAATGTTGATTTATTTCACTAATTCCATTCAAAAAGTGTAACTTGTATATTATATTAATTCATTACACAGAGACTGATATATTTCAAATGTTTATTTCTTTTAATTTTGATGTTTATAACTGACAACTAAAGAAAATCCCAAATTCAGTATCTCAGAAAATTATAATATTGTGAAAAGGTTCAATATTTAAGACACCTGGTGCCACACTCTAATCAGCTAATTAACTCAAACACCTGCAAAGCCTTTAAATGGTCTCTCAGTCTCAGTCAAAAAGGTCATTGCAAAATAGACTGGCTGTTTACAGAGCTCTGTGTCCAAGCACATTAATAGAGTGGCGAAGGGAAGGAAAAGATGTGGTAGAAAAAAAGTGTACAAGCAATAGGGATAAACTCTCATGACCTTAACACCATAGAAAATCTATGAGGTATTGTGAAAAGGAAGATGCGATATACCAGACCTAACAAAGCAGAAGAGCTGAAGGCAACTATCAGAGCATCCTGGGCTCTCATAACACCTGAGCAGTGCCACAGACGGATCGACTCCATGCCACGCCGCATTGCTGCAGTAATTCAGGCAAAAGGAGCCACAACTAAGTATTGAATGCTGTGCTCATACTTTTCATTTTTATACTTTTTAGTTGGCCAAGATTTCTAAAAATCCTTTCTTTGTATTGGTCTTAAGTTATATTCTAATTTTCTGAGATATTGAATTTGGGATTTTCTTTAATTGTCTGTTATAATCATCAAAATTAAAAGAAATCAACATTTGAAATATCAGTCTGTGTGTAATGAATTAATATAATATACAAGTTTCACTTTTTGAATGGAATTAGTGAATTAAATCAACTTTTTGATGATATTCTAATTATAGGACCAGCACTTGTAGGATTTCCCTCTTAGGTGTATAAATAATACAACAAACCTAAGGCCAGTGACTTTCTTAAAACAAAATCTGACAGTAAAAATAAATCTTAGTCCAAGTCATTTTTTTTCACCATCAAAATGTTTATTGGACCATGTGAAGTTTCTAATTTTAAATCAGAGTCATGTACAGCATTTAATCATGTGGTCTCTTAAGTACATTTTATAAAAACACCTTATAATGCAACAACATACACACTAAAAAAACTGATGACTCTCTGAGCTTAAGATAGCTATGTTTATGTACCAGATATACAAATTGTTTTCAAACTACTTAAGATACAATATATACACACAACACTCACAAAGCACACATTCAACACAAATTCAGGTCAATCCCTTGTTCAAACATAATTACCCACATCACAGCAGAAATGCACAACATAATCTATGACTGTAGCATGCACATATTGATTTAAACAACACTTGTATATAATATCTGACCTAATTTGTTTTTGTACACTTTTTTTTAAATTGCTCTTTCCCCAAACAGAGCTAACAGCACACTCCCTGCATTCAACTGTCAAGTTTGTACAAGCCCAGCAAAATTATTTTTAGACATCCTAACTTTGAGAGGACAAGTTAAAAATTGCATTGAGATCGGGGCACCCTAAAATGCAACAAGACTGCAATCTCACTGATGCACCATGAGAAGGCTCAAAATATATGTTGGGTTACAAAGGGCCTATCGTGTCATAGAAGGTTATAGTTCAGTCATTTTAAAGGAAGAGTTGGGAGAGTGCTCACGATTGGTTTGGTTGGAGCAATGAACTGGCTCAATACTACATTCTCATGCACATAATAGAGCTTTTTCCTTTGGACTACAATGGAAATGTGTCACTTTTGTAGAAATTTCTCCATTTTTGGGTTAATGAACGAGAACCCAGCAAAAGCGTTTTGGTCCATGGAATCGATCAGACCTTTCTCACAGTGTGAGAGACGGGGTTTCTCACTCAAAAACTCCCGGTCAAAGTTACTGCAGTCATTTGGAGCTTTCTGCAATTAAATAAAAAATTTTTAATAATGTGGAAACAAAGACAAAAAAGAAGAGAATTGGATATGAGAGGGAAAACATACCACTTTTGGTTTGAAGGGGGGCTCAACTTCTCTCCTTTCTAAAGCAGACCAGTTGACAGTCTTGAAGAATAGGTGGCCTCGTATATTACCCACAATCCCTAAACGGCGTGATGGGTCACGCTCAAACAGCTGTGTACAGATGTAATGTGTTATTGCAGACATTTAAATGTGTGTAATGTTTGTAAATGTGTATTTGGGCATGTGTACCTTTTCAAGCATGTCTCTCGTATCCACTGTCATCCAGCGGGGATAATGAGGTGTGTCCATTCGGATTGATTCAAACAGCTCGTCCTCATCATCACCATGGAAAGGAGACTGACCAATCAGCATTTCATACACCAACACGCCAAATGACCACCAGTCTACTGAGAAGGAGTACTGCTGACCCAACAGAATCTGATTTCCCACACACAAACACATCGGGTCAATACCAGGACATTACGGCCTGAGAGTGAACCAACATCAAAGTGGGTTTCATACCTCAGGAGCGATATAATCTGGAGTTCCACAGAAGGTTGTGGCCCGATTGTCCCCAAACACATTCTCCTTACACATTCCAAAATCAGCTATTTTTATGTGGCCTTCTCCATCTAACATCACATTATCCAGCTTGATATCCCTGGCAAAAAAAAGGGAGAGAGCAATAGTTAAAATTATCCAGAAAGCCTTTCTATGAATTCTGAGTGGAGTATTTACTAAAACAGTTGTGTACCTATAAATGATGCCTTTGGAATGAAGAAACTGCAGGCCACACACTATTTCGGCTGCATAGAACCTGGCAGAAGAATTCCATTCAGAACAATTACTTTGGTGCCATTTATAATGCCCATTAAAGCGATAGCTCACCTAAAAATGAAAAATCTGTCATCATTTACTCACCCTCATGTCGTTCCAAACCTGCATGAGTTGCTTTCTTATGATGAAGATAAAAGAATATATTTTAAAAATAGCTGGTAATTAAACAGTTGGTGGTTCCCGCTGACTTCCATAGTAGGAAAATAAATACTATGGAAGTCAATGGGAACCACCAACTGTTTCATTACCAGCAATCAAAATTAAGAAAGCAACTCATACAGGCTTGGAACGACATGAGGGTGAGTAAATGATGACAGAATTTTCATTTTTGGTTGAACTTTGCCTTTAAATCAAGGGTTTAACTATATTTTTCTATTACTGAAACTATTTTATTTGCATATGGATGACATACGTGGCTCTGTACAGATCAAAACGCCCCTTTTCCTGTATGTGAAACATCAAGTCTCCTCCATTCAGATACTCCATCACAAAGAATAAGTGCTCCTGTTAAAGATAAACAAATTAAATTTGATTTGTAACTATAACAAATAATGACATTCTCCATTAATATATTGTTTGGCACTGTTGCTAAGATTTAGAAACCTGTGGGGGGAGTGAATAAATAGCACTCTTTTCCACCCTCAACACCACGACCGAAGTGGGACCCTTGAGCAAAGCACAAAACCCCAAATGCTTTCTGTACACAGCATCAATATGGCTGCCTACTGCTCTGGATGTGCGTGTCCACTACTGTGTGTGTGCACACATGGATGAGTTAAATGCAGAGCACAAATTCCGAGAATGTGTCACCATACTTGGCCACACGTCACTTCACATGAGTCAGGAATTGAATTCAGGTCACCTACATACATCATGAGCAAAGACCACTGAGCCACTCTGATACTTTCTTGGAAAATCTAATATTAATGTTCTGTCCTATTTTACTGAGCTAAGATCAAGATGTAGTCAAGTTTAGCTTTGAAACTACATCCATTCTGTCTTAAGAATAATAAAAAAAAATTTGATCTGTGCCATATAAAAGGTCCTTACTAGAATGTGAATGTTTGAAGTAGAAAATTTGAATTTTATTGAGAAAAATAATTTACGTTTTAAAATGCCCCAGCGATAATTTAATAAATGTGACTGGCACAACTGCATACATACAAAGTTGTGTGTTACTATTTTCTGGCTGTTTTTTTGAGTAAATGTCTGGTGTACCTTGGTCTGAAAAGTGGAGTATGTGTGTGTAAGAAATGGATTTTCCCAGGCGAGAGCCAGCACTCGTTTTTCTACCATGGTGCACTCCACATCATCATCCATCAACACCACATCTTTCTTCAGTGCCTTCACAGCAAACCATTCACCAGTGCCCCTTAGTTCAGCCAACAGCACCTGACAACAGGAAGATGATGAACGTGTGTTAGTGTGTGTGACCCTGAGCACAAGTGTATATGAATATGTGTTTGAGGGGAGAGAGAAGTTGTTTGTTACTTTGCCAAAGCTTCCCTTGCCCAGGACTTTATGGAAAACGAAATGCTCAGTAGTGATACGTGTTTGGTGAGTGATTCGAGAGGGGGGACGAGGACTCGAACCCTCCCACAGACGACCATAAGGAGCCCCATCTACAATAAAAAAAAATAGTTTTTTTAAATTGAGGTCAAATCAGAATCTTATTTTTAATTCTCACAATTAGTTACCACCAATCATACTTACTTTTATCATCAGGACTTTTATTAAAATCCTGGTAAACACCAAGATCCTGGGGGTTGCTCTGCGAGTTGCTTTCAGGTCGCTTGGTGGATTTCTGTGACAACAAAAACACACCACTTAAAAACATAACAGCATTAATATGTTGAAACAGTATGTTAAGTGCCTCGTAACTTTGTGCAACCTTGTGCAAACATTAATATTTACACTTGAGACTTGGGTAAGAGCCTCCGCCAGTAGTTTCTGGTTGATGCCACACAGGTTTGCAACTTTGGTTTGGCACTTATGATGGACATTCATGGAGCAGTCTGAAAGAGAAGAGGTGATTGCAAACATATAATCAGGGTCCAACATTAAGACTAGCATCAAATAACAAAAGTGCCTTTTTTCCAAGAAATTACAACTAGCTCATTTATAAAGTTACTGACTAGTGGGCTGGTCATTTTAAGTATTTCTAATTATTAAAATGCCTGAAACCTCAATATAAACGAATGATGGCTAGCAGTTAATTTCGGGCCTTTTCAATACATACACATCCTCCTCCACACATAGTATACGCACCCTCACATTTGAGGCCCTGTTTGACAAGACCCCACAGCAGACTTCCACAATGGTCACAAAAGGTGGGGCTCATGTAGTTGTAGGTCTTAAAGCGATGTGGCATGTCAATCTTAAAACGTTCCTTCTGAAACTGTAGGCACACAAAAACTTTAAATAACCATTGCACAATAAAATAAAATAATACAATACAAAACATACCATAGTTTCTCTACTGTTGGTTGCAGTGCCCGTGCACCTTCCAATAATTTTATCAATACACTTCTTGTGGATAACTGCATTGCATTCTGGTGGAGAAAAAAATACATTTAAGGGGGGTTCAGGCATTGGGACAGGATGTGCTTTCATAGTGTTGCTATATTCTGAATAAAACATTCAAAAGCTTCATACAAGTTAAACACTGAACAATGGGAAGCAATCTATTCACGTATTCTCTCATTTAGGGCACATTCCTACTAAAACAAACTGCAGATATAAGTGGAGAAGTATTTAGGATAACATCAAAATATACTTACGTCTACACTTGTAACCTTGCTTGTTAAGACCCCTGGGCAACAAAAGACAAAATTGTAAGTACGCCTGAGTTACGAAGTACTTAAATCTTACAACTGAACAATCAGGACTGACCAAACAAATTCTCTGCAGACAGAGCAGAAGGTAGGCTGTCTGAAGAAGGTGGCAATGAACTCATGGTTTTTGATTACGTGAATCTTCGCCTGTTTGATTGCTCCACGACGGCGATTGAGAGTTGGTGCCTCCTCTTCCAACACTACTGACTTACGAAAGTCTGAAAGATGAAGGGAAAAAAAATTCAACAGGAGAGAAGAATCAAGTTCATAACAGGAAACCTTTTGACAATAATTTAATGAAATCTTTATGTCCTGAAAACAATTTAATTAATAATACTTTTACATACATATATTAAATATTATGCATTTATTCATTTCCTGATACATTTTTTGACCAAATTTTTACCAATCCACTGTATTACATTTTGTCTAGCTGTTATGAACAAGCATCTCATGTAAATGTCCCCTAAGAAACACACCTGACTGTGCTCAAGAGTATCCACAACCAGCCTTAATGTACTGTAAAGGGTTTCTTTAAAACTGATTAACCGACTAGTTGATTGATTGATTAATTACACTACCGTTAAAATTTTTGGGGCCAGTAAGATTTTTTTTAAAGGAATTATTTTATTCAGCAAGTATGCAATAAATCAAACGTGTAAGTAAAGACTTTAACATTGTAAAAAATATTTGAATATCAAATAAATGCGGTTCTTTTAAGAATCCTAAAAAAATATATTTCTGTAAAAATATTAAGCAGCTCAACGGTTTACAAATGTGAAAGTAATACAAAATTTTGCTTTAGAAACTAATCAGCATATCAGAATGATTTCTCAAGGACCACAACTTTTGAATGTTAATCTAATTTTACACATTTTGCAAATCTGCAGTTGAACATTTTGTATTCTGAAAACACTGAAACGGAAGAGAAGAGACAGACAGAATGTTTGACAGTGTAATGCAGGGACAAGCTGTTCTAACATGTTCAGCGGAGACATTCCTGAGCACAGAACTTTAAAGTGAGTCCAAATGAATTCACACATGCCCATACATATGATCAGATAAGAATGACCCCTCCCACTGCTAATGATAACAGGTTAGAATCAAACAGGGGTTGCAGTGTCTATTGAGAAGGAGCTCAAGGGTAGCACTGAGGTTAAAAAAACACATTAACTTAGGGTGGATGTACTAAACTGGTTGAGCATAATATGAATATCTGTATTTAAATCTACCATGTTTTTATTGAAATGACATTTTTATGAGAGTCCCAATCCAGTCTCAAGTTAATGAGACTTTTAGCTCAGTTTTGGAAAAACCCTTTCTGTGAACATTAAATCGCTGTACAGTAAGAGAGAAAGAGTGTTTAAGTGAGAGTATGATCGAGTCTTACCTGTATTTGAATCTTCCAAAAAGAACTGTACAGACATCATAACCTTCCCTGAAGGCTGCAAATCAACCTGAAAATGAAGCAAGACTATAATATTACCTGTAAAAGTGCAAACACTGACATATAAATACAAATGTATACACATAACCATGTCATCACAAACCCAAAACTCTGCACGTCCATTTGCCTTCTTGCATCTTTCTGCCAACACAGACACACCCACAGTCACTTCAGCTAAAGGTTCCTCTGCGGTTCTCATGAGTAGGATTTGTATGACACGTCCCTCATAAATATGTGCATCAAATGTGGATCGCCAAGCAGGATACATGGTGGGCTTCTTCTGGATCAATGTTTTTCCTCGTTCTTAAAAAAGGAAAGGTGGACATTTTTGATTTAACTAAGTTAAGTCTTGCCAGCTTTGATACATTAATCAGATAGAAAAATTATATTATAATCAGCACAAGAAGCATGGCAGGCATTCCAAACATAGCCATGTACTTGAAACCTATTACACACACAGACACGCACAACCACATAGACACATTTACTCACCAGTGCTGAGAGCTTCTTTCATTTTGATGGCACAGAATGGCGTCTCAGCCGTTGGCGAGAATGTGCCAAGATCATAGGAATTAAAGGCAATCCTCAGGAAAGGGGCCATGGCAGACATTCAAACACAGCCTAAAAAAAAAGATACAGACAAGCAAAATTCTGATGTTTTGATATGCTGAGTACAGCAGCATCACTGCATACAGCAATACAGAAAAAAACATTAAACTGCTTTATTAACTGCATGTACATGCAGAGGAAATTGTTTAGTCTTGCTGAAATGATCAGAGTGACATGACCAGGGACCTTGAAATAAAAACACTTGAGCTGCAGTTTCTAACACTGGGATTCATCAAAAAGGAATGTAGACTGGCAGGTGCTATGTATCATCACAACTGAACTCTTCTCATTAGTATTACCACTGTTTAGAATTAAAAGAACAATACTTCCTTTTTATTACCTCACATTGAATCGGTGGAGCAAGTTATGTACCAAAGAGACAATTATTTGTTAATGCAGGCGTCAGAACATCAGAAGGTGTTTTAGGAATTAAGTTAAAGTTTTGATTTCTGAAGATTACGGTTATGCAACTTCTAAACGTTCTATATCAAAATCTATTTCCAAAGACTTAGATTCCATATTAAGTGACACATTTAGTGTATGTAAGTTGTCTGTGTGTTAAAGTGTGGTAAACCTAAAAGGTAACTGGTTAAACTACACACTAAAAAAATATATTACCTAAAAAAAAAACATTTCAAATGACAAAAACTATCACAATTTCTAATGAAATTAAGTTCAACCAGCAAACTACACTGAGTTAGAGCAACACTGACTTAATTTGTAATGTATGTATTTTTAAGTTAATTACTCAAAATATTAACGTTTTAATGGATTTGTGGGCCTGAAACCAATTTATATGATCTTTTTTCAATTCAAATCCACAGCGATCATAGCACTTGCTTAATTTTACTTATTTAGCATGTGTATTTAATGAACAAGTAAGAGGTTGTCACTGGCATTACCACAGTGGTTGCTAATAGAGTCAATATAGTGCTTACATTCATGTGGTCTACTCTTCAGCACTATGGAAACCACAAAAACTTCAACATAACTGAAACTCACTAAAAACACATAAAATAATACTTAATTTCAACACTTACTCTCCTTATCCAGTTCTATGCTAAGCATGCTGGGAACTAGACATTTCCAAAGTTAACAAGACAAATTTATTGAGTTACTACAACTACATTTTTGAAGAAATTCAATTTAGAAATTTTAAATTAAATTATGCACAATATTTACTTATCAAAATTTTCAACTGAACAAGGTTTGTAACTGAAAAGCTCTTTAAATACAAACCCAATGACTAAGATTAAATACAAATATATTTCAATGCAAAGGTTCCTTGTTTTAATTCTCATTCATGGCACAGAAGTAAGCAGAAAAAGCGTCCCTAGCCATAGCATTACCCTATGAGTACATCATGTTTATTTCTATTACATTATCATACTTTATAATGGTGGATCAGAACATTTGGAACATGACCCAGATGAGGTTTATAGGTTATGGGGCTGAAATTGATCAGTCCTGTGTAACATCAAGACTCCACCCACTTCTGTTGAAAGACAATGAAATGACTCAGGCTGTGACTGGAACACAGAAGCTTCAGAACAAACTTGTTTGTTGTGTTGCAGTGACTATTTAAATTGTATTACTACGGAGTGTGTAATACTAAGAAAGACAGGGAGATAGATATTTGAACACACCCATACATACACACACAGAAACACACTTCTGCTTTACTTCAATTATGAAGCGCACTTGTCGAAACATGTCTGAAACCATGTCTGAAATGTCCAAACACATTGCAGCATCTCATTCGTAAACCTACATCTCTGCTTGTGTGTGTGTGTGTGTGTGTAGTTCAGGTATACCTTACATTATGGGTACAAAATGTCCCTACAAAGATGGGGACAATATCCAAAATACCCTTGTCCTTGTGGGGACATTTTGTGGTCCCCATGAGGAAACAAGCTAAGAAATCAATACAGAATTAAATTTTTCTCAAAATGTAATGCAGAAAGTGTCTTGTGAGGGGTAGGTTTAGGGTAAGGGGATAGAAAAAAAGAGTTTGTACAATATAGAAACCATTATCCCAATGTCCACATAAAACATGGAAGCCCAAAATGTGTATGTGTGTGTGTGTGTGTAAGAGCTAGCAAATCAGTTGTGTTGTGGAGGTTTGTGTCAATAACATAAGCTTGCAGCAGAGTACAAATCGAATTCAAAAACAATCCATGTCACATCAGTCAGAGTCTCTCTGGATGATCACACATGTATAATTAATCCTGTTCAACCAAATTCAGCAAAAAAAAAAGTCAAGAAGAGCCTGTGGACCGGTGTTAGTTTAAGCACGAAAATAAGAGCGATAGAGAGAAGGAGAGAGATTGCAAGGGTGTTGGGTAGGCAGGTGTGATTAATAGGCTCCATGTGCTTTCTTGAGCATAATAAGTTAAAATGAGTGTTAAGAGAATGTTTGTACTCATTAGCCATGATAAAAGCTGACACACAATTACAAGGGTGTAGGAAGTGTGTGTCTGTGTGTGCATGGCCTTGTTAGGTAAGCATCACTAGTGCTATTGCACATACTTCGGATTAGTGGTTTGTTTTATATAGGAATAGGCCACCCAGAAATGAAAATTGTCATTTACTCAACGTCATGTAGTCCCAAACATGAAAGATTTTCTTTTGTTTTGTTTTCCATTGACTTTGTATTTCTTACCGAAACAAACTGGTGTGCAACATTCTTTAAAATATTTTTTCCTATGTTCCGCAGAGGAAAAAAAAGTCATAGAGATTTGTAACTACTTGAGGATGAGTAAATCCAACAAAGTGATGTTGGCACGTGGCACACAAAGTAATTGCTGGCACGCGAGCAATAGGGAAAACTGCATACTGTCGTACATTTTGAGGTAATAACTTCTCATAGTCACACACCCTGTTATGGGTGTGAGAAAGTGTGAGAATTAACTTGCACTAGTCTACGGATGGGTGCGCATCCGCTGCACATACTAGGCACTTCAGATTAAAGCCTCAGCAAAAGCCTCATTAAAGTCTAACAGCGCTTGTCAATGTCAAAATGACTGAGATGGCCAATCAAATCAAAGTAGGCGGGCTTTACTTTTCACAGAAGCAGAGCATGAAGGCCCGTGAGTCGGCCTCACACGCCTGCTGCTGAGAACGTGCTCAGGAGAGTTTTAACAGTTCTAACAGTACAGACATTGTGTGAATCAGAGGTAAAAAAAAACAAAAAAACAAAAAATACGGTTCAGTTTCTTTCACAGACCAATCATTTGGTGCCTTTACACATCAATGTATCATCACAAGGCGCAGGGCTTAATTTGGTTTTGTTTTTGTATGTAAATTAGTCTTATTGTATGTTTTAGCCGTGATTCCCATTCACTTCCATTATAAGACTGAAAGACTGTAATGGTTTGTGTTAAAAATCTTCGTTTGTGTTATAGTAAAGAAACAAATGCCGCTTTTCAACTGTGTGGTACAACTTGGCTTGTATTTCCACTGCCGTTTAGTACCGCTTTAGAGAGGCGGGATTATTTACATGGCGTTATTATTGCACCGCCTCTATTGCCGTATTGCTCTAATACTCCGTATTGCCCCCGTCAATCGCTCGCTGGATCCGATCCTCTGATATCAATGAGAGGAACGTCTGTACTTCCTCAACAGACCACAAAACGGCCATTTTTTGGTTGTTAAAAAAGGTGCTTGTTCAAAACAGTTGTGTTCTATCCTTCGCTGGCTGTGCTGATTTTAAATCTAGGGGTTCTGTTGTGTTTGTGTCTCAGTTTACACGTCATGTTTTGGTAACAGTAAGGTTCACCGGGAACCTCAGCCGAGGTGGTACTAATAAAGAAACCCCCCAAAAGTGAACCAGTGGAAAACCCCCCACAAGTGAACCATACCGAACTGTTCCGTACCATGCCATGCAGTGGAAAAGCCCCAAGTGTCACCTACATCTTGGATGACCTGGGGGTACTCTATGTTTTTAGGTGAACTATCCCTTTAAAGAGACTAAAGAGCGAGGTAAGATTAAACTGCAAATAATTTAATATTAGTCAATTAGTAACGATATGTTTTACGACAGAAATTTAAATGACCAACCACTATATCGATTAATGCAAACAACTTTTTTTCTTAAATGTGGCCATTTTGAGAGCGAGAGAGAGGTGTGTAAATTGTTTGCATCCGTTTGCAAACTATGAAAAGGAGTTTAGTTACTAAAACAGCAGTTTTACCCCCCAACCCCCCCCCCCTTGCTGAGAAATATAATGTAGCGATTCAGTATAGATTAAAAAGTTGTGGTGGATTTGGTCACATGGCAATGCTGACATAAAGTTCATGAGCTTATCAGATATCTGTGTGCGAGTGGTGTCTGTGTATGTGTGTTTGCGTGCATGCATCAATTAAAGCTGCGCATTAATATAGAATGGTGATCAAACTGAATGGTTTAAATGCATTGGCCCTGTCACACACACAAACAGTGGTGTTCAGGATGGTCACACTATATATATCTGTTATTCAAGAAACTTTCGAAAGGTTTAAAAAAAATTATGAAAAAATCCTCAGCAACTACTTGCAAGAAAATCAGATAGGCCTATTGCTTTTTTCTCATATCATTTAAAAATGTGTATTTACTGAATAAATACAGAATGCACTAAAAAGGGGAGAGGG
The DNA here is from genome assembly GCF_003368295.1 of Carassius auratus. NCBI lineage: Eukaryota > Metazoa > Chordata > Actinopteri > Cypriniformes > Cyprinidae > Carassius > Carassius auratus. The sequence continues at coordinate 7,756,853 of NC_039273.1, read as the reverse complement.
GTGGGGTTGGATGTTGGCACAGTGGTTAACCAGAAAAATTGCACGTCATGCCGAAAAAGGTTGCAGACCCCTGGTGTAACTGATCTTGCACTGTTAGTGCAACAGAAATCTCAAATGGTTCAACTTAAGGACATTGAGGTGTGTTACATATTTGGATTTGCATATTAGGAATTTAAATCATAAATACTTCAGAGTGTCTTAATTTGACCTGTAATCAACCACCTAGAAACCACTCAGAACACCCTAGCAATGATCAGTTAGTCCTTAGCGACTGCATTACTGAAATTTTAAAGCTTTAAAGTGCATGAAATACACAACGATTGCACAACAATTCTGGGGTCTTTCAGTTCGGTGAGTTAACAGTTAGCCTAACACTGATGTCAAAAGGAGCAGAAGGTTTCATCACTCATGTCCAGAGTCATACACTCAACATCTAATGTAAAGGACAGGAAGGAACTATCGACACCCTTGAAAAGAATGAAAGAGTAGAGTATGGTGTAAACGGTTCGACCACAGCAGGATGTGTGTCTCCACTGCAGAGAGTTATCACGTCAGTCACATGCTAGTGTAGTGATGGATATTTAATATTGAAGGAAATTAACTGAAATCTGTCTAGAAACCGCCGACAACAACTAAAGCAGCACATAATTACTGTAAAAATGTAACAACCATTTCCACCATGCCCCAATACACACACACACACACACAAACACTTAGTCATCTCAAATAGAACAGCGCTACATCTGTTTTGTGTATTAGATCAATAATTATTGATATATTTCAGAGGACCATGTCCTCGATATTTTAGACAACCTAAATGTCACAAACTATTGTTACTTCTGGACTATGAACAACATTTTAAAATTCATCAATAATGTTTTTTTGTTACAGTTCTGTGTAACAAATTACCTAGACTTTGCACTTCACAGGCGCGTGCAGCAATTTTTTAGTAGCACCAGCTGACTGCGAACTCGTCTGTAATGTATCAAGTTCTATCTAGGTAGGTCACTAGGTCTTGAGACGTAATCTCTGTTCCCTTTTCAATTACGGAGAAGTGTTGTCTAGTAAGACAAAGTGTGAAAGCACCGATTCTCTCAAGGTCCATTAGACAGCAGCGTACACAAGAGTGCGGTGTGAAACTGCGCCCTTTTTTTTTTTTTTTTTTGAAAACAGAAAGTCATATAAAACATCGAGGAGGAGAAGGACTGAAGTCTTAAGTAGCCTATCCAAAAACACAGACTGCCTCCACTTCGCTCGAATCCGTTCAGCGCATCAGTCGGAAAAAAAGAAAAAAACAGCAACAGAGAATAAGTGAAACACTCCGCAACATTACCAAAGTTCGGTCACGACCAAGCAACATTACAAAATAAACAACTAAAACACAAATAGGGGCTGCTAACTTACCTCTCCTCCGGAAGAAGCAGACTCTTCTCTGAGACGCCTGCTTGCTTTAGTGATTGAACTGTTTGAGGAAGTACAAATCGCTCGTAGAGTTCTAAGTAGGGCGGAGTGACGTCGCACAGGTGCTCTCTTTCTTCGCGCGATCCCTCTTCTGTCTTGGGCGTGCGCTCAGATGACACTTTATTAAGCCATTGCGCATTGCGCTGAACAGAGAGCACAGGTGGGTTTGTAGAGTCCGTCCAGTGTGTATGTGAGTGACCTCTTTGCGAAGGTTTCAGTATACTTCTAGAGTCTACACTATTGAGAGCCAACTTATGGCAAGCAATTTAAACATAGCCTATATTCCTATAACAAATGCCGATGTTTAGAGGTCAGGCTCTGCCGATGGCCGCTATGTGCTGCCGATTTTTAGGGCCGACATCTTGAATCTTGAATCTGTCAATCATTTACATAACAGTTTTACAGCGTTTATCAAGGCAGAGTTTTTCAAGTTTGTTGGAACATAAATGTAAACTTAAATATACATTTAAATAAACAAATTATTGAACATTAATTTTAACGACGATCAATCATGGAAATGAAAATTGACATCCCTAAATGCAAATAAGTTGGATGGAAACCCGGCTATTTTCTGCATCAAACCATGCTTCCGAACAAATTTCATACACTGTTTTGGGCTGCTCCAGGACAGTTCTGTGTCTCAGAGCATGGTGCAGTCTGAGCGGGGCAGAGTAACGTAGCCCTCAATCACGCTGTGTAGTGTTTGTGAGAGCTGCCACCTTCTCCACGCACAGTGAAATTCTCTGACTCCAATACAGGAAAAATAAAACAGAACTTATAACATTGGGTCTAATATGTTAGCAAGAAGGCTGCTGATAGTTTATGACTACACTCCTTAAAGTTAAAGTTAACTGAATCTTTAACTAGTTGTAGCATTATGCCAGTTCCCGACGGTTCTATGCTATTTGTTTTTTCTTTCACAAAGTGAAGCAACAGGTCATATTTTACTAGTAATATATAGTAAATATATGTCCATATGACTTTGAAATATCAGAATTTAAGCCTTACCTGTTGTTGAATCTTCCAAAACAAAAGTTTTGGATTGGGGTCCTTCACATATGGCAGCAGCATTTTCTACCATACCAATAACACAGGGCTGTCCACGGACGTGCCTGACTTTAAATCGGCGCTACTAAACACGGAAATCGGCCGATGCCTATATACAAACAAAAGAGACAAATATCGGTCCAATATATCTGCCCTTGATATATGTAATAAAGAAGTACTTGTGACTAATTGGCTACAAGTCACTACTGAAAATATGCTGTCAGAATTGACCTATCGGTAAGCCCTGCCCCCCTTAGTTACTGTTGCGAACTCAGAAACGCAAATGGAGTTGCTAACTGTCTTACAATGATAGCTGCCAGTGTGAAAACCTTGTCCCTATATATATATATTTTTTTTTTTGATAGATTTTTGACACAGCAGGACCACCATTCAAGTGGGATTTAAACATACCATGGAGGGATATATAAGAGATTTTAAAATAAATATTGTGGGTATTTATTGGAAGTGAGGGTTTACAGATCACAGTGCAAATGGGAGAAGCCCAACATTGTTCATGTATCGCAGCAGGGTATGGTTAAATTAATTAACATTTAACCAGTTTAATATGAAGAGACAGTGAAACTGTACACTGTAAAAGATGTGAGAACAGTGCACTATTTAGGTTTTAGACTCACTAACTTTAATGATAGCTAGTTTCAGCCAGAGATACTTTGCTAAAGCACAAGTTGACATTAACATTCTGCATGAGAAGATAAAAACTCCAACTTAATGCGAGTATGACAACCAGAAAACTACTGTAATGTTTTTGTCTGTATTGGGATTGGGGGTGAATGCTTTGGGACATTTTGCTCTGTTTTGTTTGGGTTTAGGAAATAGAATAAAATAAATTCCATTGCCTATCCTCTCAGGATCGCTGGAATCACTGTTACAAGTACCTCAGGCACATAGTTTTTTAATTTTTGAAGCGCAAACCCCACAAAATGATGCAAGCTTCAGATCTTGAACGTGACGCCGAAACCTACAGATGTCTGAGACAAGTTCTGCTCCCCATGCAACTGATACTCGAATGCCACTGGCTCATCAAGGGGAGTGGCTTACCAATAGGTCAATTATCATAAAGTGGACATGAGTGGACCCTCAAGTTGTATTAATGAATGGGAAGCTAGATAATTTTATTAACACTTACAGGCCCTAAACTTAAAAGATGGCAGAGGACAGAATTATGTCTGTAGTTTTTTTTTTTAATAGGGGAGAGCAGGGGCAAAAGTACCATTTTTCAGAAAAACTTAATTTTAAAAGATAATGTTGTATACAGAGATATATTTCTGCTGTGGCCAGTAACTCAGAAGTGTGGTCTAACAATACCAGGTGCTATTTTGTAGAAATGTAGAAAGACTTCAGTATAATTTCACTTTGAACATAAGTTGAACATTGTTACTTTCGACCCCATCGGTTGGGACGAAAGTAACACACAGGTGGGTCAAAAGTAACACAACAATATAAGCTAGAATTTTTTCTGTTAGTCTTATTTTTCTTAAGTATACCTGATTGTGATCTTGTTAATAAATTAATGCAAACATATTTTGTCCTTTTATCTTTGCAAAAATATTATTAAATTACATTTTCATATTTTCATTTTAAATTTAAGTTTAAGTTTCATCAGATGTCTTAAAACCTCACTGTATTTTTTTATTGTAAATTTCAATGTATTTTATATAATAATAAGAAAATTCTACAGAATGCACAATATAAAATTTTTATCACATTAGCATAATAAAAAAACTCTAAACAATATAACAGTAGGCCTATTTATGTTTCCATCCAGTTGTTTTATGCATGAATTAAAAATGTGCATTAAAACATCTGGAAACACTGCAAATTCACAGGTGGAGTTGTAAAGGCTAAGATACGGCTAAAACCTAATTATAAATGTGATGTAGCAGCTGCACAGAGAGTGATGTTCCTCCATGTCTAGAAACGCCCTCTCAAAAACATCTGGATAAAACCAGACCTCTGTCTGTCTTTCTGACCCTTACTAAGACATATTCTTTTGGTATAATATGACATTAACATTTGTAAGAAATGATGCAAGACACAGAAATTCACAATATAGCTTGCACTGGAACAAAATAAATACTTTTTGTGACAAGCGGGACAAAAGTAACAACTGTTACTTTCGTCCCGACAGGAACTCCTGACATTTTAACTCGATTTAATTTTATATAAAAAAAATTTGAAAATGAAAAACTTTAGGATGTGTTAAAACACTAAATAACCTGTAGATTGATCATTACTTTGACACATGAAACAAGAAAAACAACACGACAAAAAAAAAAAAATTACTGCTTCAATAATTTACTTTTTGTACTCGAAAACAGTTTTATGGACCTAACTTCGGGAAACAATGAGGAAATCACATGATATTTCTCAGCTCCGTCAAGGATTGCATGCTGAACATGCTGTCATATCTGGGAATGCAAATGCAGAAAGAGGCTCGGAGAAAATCGCTTTGTTACTTTCGTCCCGTGTTACTTTCGCCCCGGTTCTCCCCTACTAGCACTAAACAGTAACTAGTAAAATTTTAAATAAGCATACTGGTAAGACCAGTACCATATTAAGCGATTAATGTTAACACAGCTTGCCACATGTGCCAGCGTTATGTCCTCAGCTGGACACACATGCAACCAGAAACAGTGATTGTGCTGGCTGGTGATTTATATATAGTTTACTCAAGATGCCTTAAGATGAAGAACAGGTCCCATGTCTCTTTTCTATATTGCTTTGATGGAATATTACCTATAAAATATATGCTGAAAGGTCACATAAATGTGGGTATGAAGGATGCAAAATGTGAAAATCAGCATCATTCTGTGTGTGTGCCTATAGTCTTGTCCTGCTTTCCTCCTCTTGGTCCACAGTGCTGTAGAGTGAATGTCCTAGATTTAAGTGTGTGGGTGAGATTTTAAAAAAGCAAAGAAACAACAGTATCTATGTGTGTGTAGATATCTGGTGCAGAATTGGAGGTGGTGAGGGGGCTGATTTGCTTCCCCTTATCTGTGATCAAGCAGATCTACACAGATAAATGGTCTGTTGCTAAATGTAAAATACCTTTTAGTACTAATTAAATTATATTTAATAATTTGTCTTTTTCTTCTTTGTTTATGAAAATAACTTTATAGAAATAGCTCGACTAAGTATACAGATTCATTAGTTTTAGTGAAATTTGTGTCTGACACACTCGTTCACATAAAGATGCACACATACAAACACTCTGTAAACAGCTGTCTGACAGACTGGTAATGCCTTGGTAGAAGCCACATTTCTTCCCCTTTTTACCACAAACCAATGAAAAGAGTATAAGTACTTATAAATTTAAAGTGGAATAAAAAAATTATAAAAGGCACTAAATAAAAGGGAAGTGGAAAAATGAATATTTTTTTTTTTTTTAGAGGTGAGTTTATTCCCTATGTATTAACAGTATTGTAAATCAAGACAGCTAACACCATTTAGAAAATGAGAAATTCCTTATATATATGTATATATGCATATATATGCATATATATATATATATATATATATATATATATAAATGTTTGATGTTAGACTGGGTAATTTGCTCAGATAGATCAAGAAAAGATTAGATAATGTTTTTATCTTGTAGGAAAGTGAGAGATCTTTCCTCCCCCTCTCTTCATCTCTCTGCTGCAATGCAGAGGAACATAAGATACTTAAAAGACTCAAAAATGTCATGACAGTGTCAGTGTGACTGCCACAGAATCACACTCTTACATTTTTTTTCAATCTCTCTATCATCAGTGAAATCTTCTTGGTCTACAAATGTGAGACTAAAACAGGTATTCTGTAATACAGTATGTCTCACCTTTACATACATCTTAACTATGATCAAATCTTTAATTTATTTGTATGATCTAAAAAGATTAAACTGTTTATAATTTAAAATTTATTAATTTATAATTAATTTGTCTATACAAGAGTCATGCAGTAATTAACTGGCTAATGTAGCAAAATAAGTTGACTTTCTTTGGTAGGTCTCAGTGAGAAAGGTGGAGTGGGCTGGCCTACAAGCTGTCCAATTAAAGATGTTTTAATTATCAATAATAATAATAATCTCAAAGCACAGTAAATTATCATTAATTCAGTGAGGTCAACTTTTAAACTTAAAAGCACACATGCACTCAAATTGAAGTGAGTATATAGACAGTCTATTAACAGAAAGGTAGATTCCAATCTTGAACCGCCCTTAATGATTTTCGCTTTAACAAGGAATTTAATTCTTTCTGTTTCATTTTCTTAAAGATGTTTCAATGCCAATTTTTAAATGCAGAGCTGGTTCAACAAGACCTTGAAGTTATGAAATAAAAATGGACTTTATTTTGATTCTTAATTGCATGCAATCCAAAAAAAGTGCTGTCTTTATAATCTTAAAGTAACATACGCCCTCTGAAACTACTTTCCTTTTGGCTTGCAAGCGCCTTCCACTGACTGCATGCCATACAGAAATCACGCCCACTTTTCATTCTTAAGGTATAAAATAAAAATAAAAAATAAAATAAGACTCATTTACATGTTTCTTATTCAATATATTGTTTCTCTTATATATGTTGCAAAAATGTTTTTGTTTTTTTTAATAAGGCATAACATCTCAGGTTATGTAACTTATTCGTCTGAAGCTTGCATCCGAATCATGGCAAGAAACCTAGAGGATGCAGTGTCTCGTTCCCTACTCAGGGAACCATGGTTACATAAGTAAGCTTCATAAAAAAACTAAACAAAACATAATCACTTTTCCATTACGTACAAAACTGAGCTATTTTAATAGCTGTAACGGTAGTATTAGCTTTTTGAAGTATGTCACTATTGTTGAGATTAATACACTGAATCTTGATGTTTGTTTGATGTTTTTTTATATAAATCCTTGAAATTATCTGATTAAAACTCTGTTGGGTCTCAGTCTGTTGAACCATTGAGTTGCTTTAATAAATAATGTGCAACTCATACTCTAGATTACACTCGATGAAATCAGATAATCAGACCGCTACACAATGTTATCTTAATGATCAGCAAGCAACCGGTGTCCTCTAAACACGTTCTCTTGTTGTTTTTGCCATAACAAACATAGCTACAGCAACTAGAGAAAAATGTAGTCTAGTGTCGAATTGCCAACTAAAGCTAACACTGATCACCACTGGTGACATCAAACTAGACCAAACTATTACTTTTAAAAAGACAACAACATCTAAACCTCTGTTAATCTCAATAAGACCTTTTGTAAATGTATGACAGAAATAAAGTCAACCTGGTTTATAAGTTAAGTTGGAAATACTGTTTTTGGAGTTAGTTAATGAAGTTGACAATGGTTGGGTTTTTCAATCAGGGTATCTTCCGTCCATTCCAAATCCGTTTCCAATTAAAAATCAGAAAACGAAAAACTCAAGTGAGAGAACATGAATTCAATAATGAGAAATGGAAAAATGGCTCGTTTATTCGTTATTCCATCTAGGTTAACAAACGGAAAATGAGTTTTTGACTTGATTTCTCATTTTGTCGTTTGGGGTTTAAAAAACGGTTTATGGCTTCAATATTTCATACGCACTTGTGGGCGGAGCTGAAACGCTCCTTTCATCTGATTGGTCGAATCGCTCCGCCTTCAACTCGATCTTACATTCTTTCAGAATAAGAGTCTTATAAGAGTAGTGTCTGAAACCACCGCTCACTGTTAATTAACATAATATTTGAGTCAGATGTTGCTGCGCACATAATTCGTGCTGCTGTGACTTGCAAGTCACGCCTTTAAATTATTTCTAGGTTATAGTATTCTATGAATATTAATACACTGTAAATACAATGCGAACCTGTCTCCTTGCATAAAAGTGAAGTGGAAATAAAAATCAATAATAGACTGAACAGTTCCATGATAATATGTCTGTAACATTTACCACTCTCGTCTTTTAAGTCTAAAGGCATTAATTGGGAAAATTAATTGGGAAAATTAATATAGTTAAATTTATTAAATAAATTTGTAATATTAGTTTTATTCCATACTAAATTGAATGGTTTTTCTTTTAGTCTTCTTTGTTGGCCTTGAGAAAGCCGACATATATTTGAACATTATTATCATTTATTATGAGAGTAATTGACAACGATTAAAATTTTAATGTTTCACCAAATTTCCTTCTCAAAAAATCCTAGTGACTTTCATTATCTGAGCAATGAAGGTCTTACACTAAATGTCCACTAGAGGGGGAGACAGGATTTCTATTTACGTAAAATGGCAAATAAATACATGAATTTCATGTGTACTACCATGAATATGCCATATCTGTGTACACGAATAAACTTCACACTTCAAGCTGTACTTAAAACTTCCCATTTTGGCTTTTTCAACCTACCTCCAAATTTATTTTAAGGTTTATTTTTTATTCACACTGGTTTATGCATTTAATGTTTGTCCATCTAGATCTTTTATTTTTTATGAGCTGTACATTTTAAGATGTACTCGGTGTTGATAAATCACATGCACTGAATGTAAATGCTAATGTCAGGACTCTCAGTCCTCCTCCTAGATGGCCAGTGTCCTGCAAAGTTTAGCTACCCCAAATAAACACACCTAAGCTAAGCAAGGTCTTCAGGATCAGTAGCAATGTCCAAGTAAGTGTGTTGGAACTGAACTCTGCAGAACATGGTTCTCCCGGTTCAGGACTGAGTTTTAAATCTATAAATGAATTTGTACAGTTGGGTGTCTGCATGCAGAGGTGTACTTCAGTAAGTACAATGTAAACTGTAATCTATAAAGACAAATTCTTCAGATAAGCATTTAGGCCACTGCTTTGAGGTTTCCATCCATTGGTCAAAACAGACCTCGCACCCCACCACACTCCTGCTAGCTTTCAACATTAACTGCGGCTGGTGCCAAATAAAAATTATTATGTATCCCTTGTGCATTGTTCAAATTCACTACCCTTTCGTTATGTTTGGGATGAAAACATTCACTCAATTAAACTGCTGTAAGCATTAGATAAAAAAAAAAAAAAAATTCCCCTAATTTATTGTTGGTGGATGTTTTTTTCACTGACTTCCATTATAATTACATTTTTGATTGCAAAGCCATGACACATAATCATGCATTCTTGATTGTTTGTGGTTTTCCCTGTTGGTTTTTTCAGATACATCAAGGTAAGTGCACAAAGGTCTCTCTCACCCTCTCTCTCTCTCTTTCTCTCTCTCTCTCTCTCTCTCAAACACACACACACACACACACTATAATTTGCTGTTAAACTCCATATAACTCCATATACAGGCCAGAAACTAAGCCTTTTTTTTTGCACAGGCCCATCTAAAGGGTTAATGGTCCCACCTAGTGATCAACTGTAAAAATAACAAATGTTACCTCTTCCCAACAGGGAAAACCACCAACAATCAAGAGTGCATGATTATATGGTGTCATGGCTTAGCATCAAAAAATGTCGTTATAATGGAAGTCAATGGGGCAAAAACAGCCACCAACAATAAATGAGGGAGAAAAAATTAATCTAATGCTGCACAAAAACTAACAATACATCAAAGCCAATCTACAGTTACTAATCTTTGACATGCCCAAGACTGTCATAAAAGGTAAAAAAAATATCCAGTCCACAATTACTTTTTATATTGGAAATATGTCATTTTGTGTGTTTCTTCCCAAATCAGTGACATCATTTATGAAACTTGGTAATTAAAGAGTTAAAATCTTGGGTTTTCTTTTTAAACATTTGGTAGTTTTGATCAGGACTGAGGGTGATTAATAGATTTATGCAAAACAAAATAAAAAAATCTTTATCTGAGACATTTTTACAGCATTTTAATTTAGTGGGTGTTTTCATCCCGAACATAACAAAAGGGTAGTGAATTTACCCACAGTATACTGTTGAGTTTTTGAAAAATGTCAAGCATTTTCCCAAAATAAGTGTCAAAATAAGATTTGTCACCAATCATTCCATTAGCTGCAACACAGAGAAAGTTGTGGCCAAAAGACTCAACTTTAACCCCTAGTGGACGAAAACGTCCCCAACAACGCATATGGGGTATTATGTAACAGCAAGTCATTTGTGCAAGTACATTTGACTTGCAGTTTTCCAAAACTTTTATTTGGCACCAGCTGCAGTAGTTAATGTTGTTTTATATTATACAGCTATCATTGAGCTAAGGCATACCCCCCTACCACACCATCTATCATTGAAGAACCTGTGTTACACATGAAATTCATGTATTTATCTGTCATTTAAACTTACATAAACAGAAATCATGTCTCCCCCTCTAGTGGACCTTAAGTGTAAGACCTTCATTGTTCAGATAATGAAAGTCACTAGGATTTTTTGAGAAGGACAAAGTCTGACCAGTTACAGCGACGAGTCAAACGAGTCTGAAGATCTGAGCTGAATTTGGTGAAACAATACAATTTTAGTCGTTGTCAATTACTCTCATAATAAATGATAATAATGTTCAAATATATGTCGGCTTTCTCAAGGCCAACAAAGAAGACTAAAAGAATAATATCATTCAATTTAGTATGGAATAAAACTAATATTACTACTTTATTTCATAAATTTAACTATATTAATTTTCCCAATTAATTATTAATGTCACACACACCTACCTAGTGCCTTTAGACTTAAAAGACGAGAGTGGTAAATGTTACAGACATATTATCATGGAACTGTTCAGTCTATTATTGATTTTTATTTCCACTTCACTTTTATCCAAGGAGACAAAACTATTTGCACTGTATTTACAGTGGGACAATATTCATACAATACTATAACCTAGAAATAATTTAAAGGCGTGACTTGCAAGTCACAGCAGCACGAATTATGTGCGCAGCAACATCTGACTCAAATATTATGTTAATTAACAGTGAGCGGTGGTTTCAGACACTACTCTTATAAGACTCTTATTCTGAAAGAATGTAAGATCGAGTTGAAGGCGGAGCGATTCGACCAATCAGATGAAAGGAGCGTTTCAGCTCCGCCCACAAGTGCGTATGAAATATTGAAGCCATAAACCGTTTTTTAAACCCCAAACGACAAAATGAGAATTCAAGTCAAAAACTAATTTTCCGTTTGTTTACCTAGATGGAATAACGAATAAACGAGCCATTTTTCCATTTCTCGTTATTGAATTCATGTTCTCTCACTTGAATCCTCTTGAGTTTTTCGTTTTCTGTTTTTTAATTTGAAACGGATTTGGAATGGACGGAAGATACCCTGATTTTTTTCCAACCAAAATTTGACATCTGACCAACATTTGAGTCCATATCCAATGTCCAATGCTTAAATCTTAATTTGAATTTAAGGGGATACTGTTCTAAAAATGTTATTAATATATATATATATTTTTAGAATGTTTTAGGAAAACATTCTGGAAACTGAAATAAAACTTGCGGCTAAAAACATTTCCAGAGCATAAAATGTTTTCGGAACATTCTTAGAACAATAACATTCCTACAGAAGCTGGGTTATTGCTCATGCTCTTATACACACTTAGTAATGCGAGCAAGTGACTGCCAATGTGATTCACTGACATCATGTCAACAGATGAGGTTCATTAAAATTACACTGTTATGATAGTTTTCTTTGGATTTTCCCAGCGTAACTGCCCTGAGTTCTTCACATAAAAATGAGTGTAGGCTCTCATTTTTAAAGTTTCGTTACTGTTCACACATTGGCAACTAAAAATTATTAATAATGTCATATAATTTGCTTTCATCTGGCCAAAAACTGTGATAGGTTGTTAGCAGTACTATTAAAACAAGTGAAAATAGATGTTGTACTGTATTATCTGAGAAATAAAATGACCTATGGATTAAGTATTTAAAGTAGCCTATTTCAAATACAAAATACTGTTTCTCAAAGTGTTTAATTACACATAACATTAGACTTTTTTTTTGTCCAGCAAAATACAAAATACTCAAAAGTAATTAAATATGTATTTTATGTATATAATATGTATATAAAACACAAGCCCGCAGAGAAGTGAAGTGTACAGTGGCATCAAGTACGTACACCCCCGCAAGAGAACAATTCTTCCTCTTTAATAAATAAACTACAAAATAAGCAACTTAGATAGCATCTGCACACTTCCCAGTGTCCAGCCATCTCATATATGCCATGTAATCAAAAACCTTGCCAGCTTATATGATGGATTGATAGTTAAAGCCGGTGCAAAACTTACAATGTTGCTACAGTCATTTTTTTTAATACTCTTTTTCTGAGTTTCTCAATATGCAAATGTATGTTATCTAACAAGAAAGATTATTAATAACTTGATAGAAGATCCATGTGGGTGTAGGCCTATACTGCATATCGTCAGCTCAGTAATGAACTTGATTACAGCCTAGCATTTTTTCTACATAAACCTGGTTAATTTGGATCATATTTATTCAGACACACACACACAAATATATATAGATATGTATATATGAAGAGAAAAATGGGGAGGTAGAATGGATGATGTAAAGCAAATGAAGAGAAAGGGATAAAGGGAGTTATAATGATGAATATGTCTCTTATTTGGGACAAGGTGTCCGTAACTTTCAGGTACTCCAGAAAACAAACTCTTATCCGTGCTCTCTCACTCTGTTCTGGGTCACATTGTCTCCTGGGGATGAGGAAGCAGGGCAATGCCAGCCCTCCCCTTTTCTTCAATTCCCTCTCACACACAGTCTCAATCTGTAATACACTCTTTAATTACCGAGTTGAAGATACTTAATTACTGAATCGCATTTCTAAAATTCACTCTCAGTGGACTCAACCTGGCTGTCAATGAAAATAAAACTTAAACAGCACTTAGGGGTTCAGAAGAGTTACAGAGATAATTATAAACTTGGTTTATCCTAAAGTTTCTCTATCTAATCCTAAACTGCATTTGCCTCATGAAATACACATAGCGTAGAACTGAATTGAAATTAACCTTATAGGGAACCATTATACAAAGCTCTGACTACCATATTGTTATGGTGTTATTTCAACAGTGGTCAACTCTGCAGGTATCATATGCATAACCACATTAGAGAAGCAACACACAATGGAGGATGAAAAAGGAAGTTGAGGCACTAATGAGGTTTGAAAACCCAAAATGAACACAATGACACTACAATCAATTGAAGTTTACCCCAATAATATAGTGACAATTAATCCTTCTGACAAACTTCTTACACTTTCATCTTTAATATGCATTAAGCCCTCGTATTGTAAATATAACATGGCAAGTGAACAGATTGGCATTTTGGACAAAAGATAAGTAAATTTAACATTACATCATCAAGTGCAACGAGAATACCAGCTCAGTTGCTAAATCCTCAATCTAAAATTAGTTTGTAGAAGTCACTGTCCAAATGACTGACAGCAGTATACATATATATATATATATATATATATATATATTACTAATATATTTTAGTGCTCTGGGGTATTGCATAATATATTATCGCATTGTATAATGGTTAAGTAAAGCAACATCTCACGCTGGAAGTGCTTGCTACAGTGTGCCTTTAAAAGTGTGTCTTTAGAAGAAGTATTTGGCACAAAATAAATGTCTGAGTGTGAGCATTTTGTTCCCTTGGTATTCCAAAAATATGCCTGTTGCGTCACATTAGCGTAGGGATGGTTGATTACACTCCCAGTAACACAGAGTAGTGATTTTTGAATGTGATGTGAAAATGCTTTGCTCTTGAATGATCAATAACAGATTTAATTGCTCATATGAGAAGACAAAAGCAGGACAGCTGATGCTACAGGACTGTAGCCTCTTCCATGGCATTGACCCACCTAGAACAGAACAGAATGGTCATATTATGTAATAGCAGAACATATATTTAGTATATATTTATCTAATGTTTTTAAAAAGCTGTATTTATTTGATCAAAATGAAGTAAAACAGTAGTATTGTGAATTATTATAACTTTACATTTCACATTTTCTTCAATGTATTTTAAAATATAATCTATTCTTGTGATTTCAAAGCTGGATTTCAATCAGTCATTACTCCAGTCTTGAATGTCACATGATCCTTCAGAAATCATGTTAATGTATTGATTTGATGCTCAAGAAACATTTCTTATTATTATCAACATTTGTGCTGCTTAATATTTTTGAAATGCTATTACATTTTTTCAGGTCGTTTAGATAAATAGCAAGTTCAAAAGAACAGTATGTATTTGAAATCTTCTGTAACAATGTAATCATCTTTACTGTCAGATAAATTTAACGAATCCTTGCTGAATAAAAGTAATAATTTCTTTTAAAAAAACTTTACTAAACCCAATACTGTATGTGCACATTATAAATGTCAATTTAATGTATTGTGTGGATGTAATATGTGTTTTAACCTTTGTGCAACGTGACTGTCCTGGGCTCTGAAAGTATAGAAGAGAGTGCTGTTGTTGTACAGCTGAAACATGCTGCTCTCCCCTTCAACCTCTGACCTTACAGAGAAACCCATCAGAGGGAGGGTCTCGCATGCAACCCTCTCCTTATATAAAAGAAGACGACATAGGGAAAGATTAGGAGCTGCATGTTCCAAGTTAATGTGAGCAAAAACGTGACACTGTGCATTACCTCAGGCTGTGGGTATGTGTAGAGAACTTTATCTTTTAGGAGGAACCACAGGCTTCTCCAACTTCTCTTGCTGTTCCTGCACCTCTGCAGCGTTCCACTCATCACCCCCTCGGACACTGTTTCCTATGCAACACGTGATGTTTCACCCCAAATTCAAAGGAAAAATAAAACATTCAAAGAATAAAAATTGGAAAGGGATGTAATTATTTGAAAACAATGCCATGCCAAAAATCTTAATGGTCTTAAAATAAGACTCTTTTAATAGCAAAACTTTATCAGACACTTTTATGACCTTTTAGCTCTTGACTTAATACAAGATAAATTACTACTGAGAACAACATAATGATGATATTTCTACAGTAGACAAAAAAAGAGTGTTATTAACAACATTTCAGAGTGATATAGGAGTGAAACATGATATACTGGAGTAATATTTAGTCCAAAGATACTATCAAGAGGTTATGGGATACCTGGTTGAACGACAGTTGGCCTTTGCGGCTCTTCCATAGACTTGATGGATGAATGTTTTGGAAGACAGAAGAGAGAGGTCGACTGCAGCTCTCTGTTAGTGTGGCAGCATCTTTTCAACAAATGTACGCACAATTATGAGGAGAGTCAAGCATAAGTATGTTTAATTAACAGAATTACTTTGAATGAATGAAAGACATTGTGGTTGTACCATGCTTACGAAGCTCACTGTAACAATGATCACACACTTTGGCACGTCTGTTCTTCATGTATTTGAGGGGGGATTTGTTCCTGCAACAATCTCTGCAAACAACCTGTAAGTAAAATATGATGAGAAAATCTGAATAAATATAGCTTATGAGTGGTTCTCTATGCGAAATGAAAATTTGCAGTATTGTATTCGCCCTCAGGTCATCCAGGTATAATATGTGTATGTTTTATTTCTTCATCTGAACAGATTTGGAGCAATGTAACATTTCATCATTTGCTCACCAATGGATTATCTGCAGTAAATGGGTGCCATCAGAATGAGAATTTATAAAAACATCATAATAATCTACAAGTAATCCGTATGACTCCAGTCCATCCTTTAATGTTATGTTGTGTGCATGTAATAAACAAATCCACCATTAGGAAGTTTTTAACTTTAAGAGGTTAAACTTTTGACTCCATATTATTGCTTTCTCCTGTGAAAAAGCCATCCTGTCTGAATCAGACAGGGTTCCTACACATTTTCCATTTCAAATTCTCAAATTTCCAGACCTCTCATAGGGCCCTATGAAATCCATCTAAACTCTGTATTTTTGATAAAAATTAAATTTTATTAATCAAAAAGCATGTTCATTAAAATCTCATAAAACTTCTAAATTTTCACATCAATTTATTAAAAGTTTAACAAAAAATACATGTTTAGGGCCCTATTATTTTTTTAATTTTTTTCTTTATTTTATTGTTACCTAATTTTGTGTTTTAGCCTGTCTAATTATTTAAATGCATAAAACAACTTAATTTATTCAATTTTTATTTTTTTTATAGCCTGATGAAATGTTTTTTTTTTTCTCAGAAATTATGTTGTGTATTTAAATTTTTTTCTGGTTATCAAATTAAGACATAAAACATTAATTTAATTTACCTTTTAATTATTGAAAATTAAGCTAACTCTATGTTTTGGTAAAAAGAGGGGGTTTACTATTAAAATTAAATCAGAAGAAATGTTGTGTGATTATTCCTTAACAGAGACACGCAGAACATGCAGGATCCATGCAGGATCCATATTTAAATCAACTTTTCTGGCTTAATATTTACAGCTACTAGTCCATATCACGATTTGATTTAAGTGTAATTACCTACTTTTGATTAATTCATTCAAAATCTGACAAGTGATATTCCACGAAATCATAGGTCCCTACTCTCAGTAGATTTTTGTAGAGCTCCACCGATATATTGTTTTGCCGATATTATCGGCCGTTATTAGCCTGTTACAGATATATTGGTATCGACAAATATGCCGCCAATGTTACTTTTTTTTCATTTTATCTTTTCATGCACACAAGAATCTTTTTGTGTCCTCGAGAAACTATTCACATATAACTGGTAATTCTTTTGCATGCTTACACAATTTCTAGTTTTATATAACCCATTTCCTTTGTGCATCACTGCCATCTTGCTATAAATAAAGCAAGAGCATGGATGGACAATAGATCTACTTGCTCAAAATTGAGCTTTCCTTATAGTAGTACCTCTAATATCAAGGCCTAATGTCCAATTTAACCTTAATATGGTGCTAAGAATGTTGTGAGAAGAAACCCAAAATGCAAAACGAAAACATGCACCTTGAACCAATTGCAGTAGTCGTGTTTGACAATCACTAAAGAATCACTAAACGGGTGCCACTTCTTGTATGATAAACTTATTTTAATTAAATTCTTAAATTAAAAAAATAGGTGAAAAAGTCTGCAAATGCAAATATTTTTTCCATACTCTGCTTTCTTTTTTCCATACTTATCCAGACCTGGAAATTACTTCCATCAAATTCCATAGTTTTCCAAACCCCGTAGGAACCCAGATCAGAATAGAAATATGCACAGATCAAGCACCATTTACAAGAGAAAGCAGTCGGATTTTGACGAGAGGACAAGAGGTTATGGACTTTTTTTTTACTGGAGGAAGCGACATTCACTGAACAGGATTCACCTGTGAGCAAATGATGTAATACAGCATTTCCCCAAATCTGTTCTGACGAAGACAAATTTATATACAATATGGATAGCCTAAGAGTG
Source organism: Carassius auratus (assembly GCF_003368295.1). Taxonomy (NCBI): domain Eukaryota; kingdom Metazoa; phylum Chordata; class Actinopteri; order Cypriniformes; family Cyprinidae; genus Carassius; species Carassius auratus. The sequence goes on along the minus strand of NC_039273.1, from coordinate 7,739,026 downwards.
AGTAAATTTTCAGCAAATTTAAACTTTTAGGTGAAATATTCCCTTAAGTGTGTTTGTACCTTGCCGCAGGCATGGCAGTGATGGCGTCTGTTTGTAAGACTGAAATGTGAGTGACAGTTCATGCAAACTGTCACCTGGGAAACAGACAGAAGAGGAGGAGCGTTCTCGCCCAGACATATCTCTGGACCGTCCACTAACTAAAACACAAGTACACAAATGTATAATTTCAGAACAGGAAACAAAATGTCAACTCTTTCAGATGTTGACATTTTATCACACTGTATTTAAAGTTTCCTCACCCCAAAACAGTCCACTGGGTCTCCTGATATGGGGCCAAGATTCACTAATGTCCGATTCAGTGTAACAAACCAGCCATCTCGTTCGATGCACGAGCTGCACACAGGAACACATGCATCAGTCAAACTGCACAAATACACTACATATGTATGAGTGAGTGTTTGAGTTTGTGTATGTCACTTGCTTGGCAGACAAAGTGATGCTTATATCTTTAACGTCTATCTTCAGTGCAGTCTGACCATTCTCTATAGGTGGCTTGCTGACCTGAAAGACAAAAAAAGTGAAAAAGATTTAGTAATTATAATTCACATCATCTAGGGTTCAGATAATGAAATGAGCTCAAAAGAATTTGCACTTACAAGAGGAGAGGCGAAAATTAAAGAAGAATTAAAAAATGAGAAATAGACAAATAAAATAATATATGCAAACTAGAATAAGATGAGAATGATCTGCCATATTTTATTTTCTTGTTATTTTACTCATATTGAATTATACATTTTTCCTTTCTCATTATTTTAGTTCTTTTTATCATTTTGTTGTATGCATTTTATTTTCTTATACTGTTAACTTTAGTTTTTACTATTTATATGACATTTATGTGTGTTCTATAAAACACTTTATAAACACTGTTTCAAAAGGTACTAAATAAATAATGCTTTACGTGCATATTTGTGTTATTTAAGAATTACTTATATACTATTATTATATTTCCCAATATTATGGATAAGCTTTTATTTTTATATTTTCAGTTTTCATTTTTAATTACAGTTTAAGTTTTAGTAACTTTAGTCATTAATCATGTTTTTATTAGTTTTAATTTATTTTTATTTTATTGTAGAAATGTTTAATACTTCAACATAAACTTGTTTTATTTCATTTAGTTGCCAGATTTAGTTTACACTTTTTCTCAAACATTTCTAATTAGTTTTATACCTCATATTTATATTTGATTTTTAATTCGTTAAAACTGTTTTTTGATAGTTTTAGTTCAAAATAACCACATTACTTTAAACGAGTGTCTTGAACACTAAATATGGTGCATTAGTGAAAAGACAGTTTCCAATAACCATTGTGAATGAATAAACAGTAGAAGTGACCATGCTGTTAGCTTTACCTCCATCCCTGCCAAAGGTAATCTGTTGATGAGTCTGTATTTGCCATCTTGCTGAGGATATGTGTACAGCATTGTGTCATTCATCTGAAAATGTAAAAAGTTAAAGAAATACATAACATTGACAACATACAAGCATAATTAATTACTTTGGCAGGTTTTATATTTGCGAACACATATGGGGGTCACCGCCACAAATGTTCACCACAAGGGGGTGCAATCACATTGGTTTTGACCAGAAGTTTATTTTCTGCATCACTACTCTGTCAGTCAGTGACCACAGGCAATGTTTGTATTAATGCAGGTTGTCTCAAGAAGGTGTGATAACATAGTGATTTAGAACAAACTCAAAAGCTGTGATTTAACAAAGAGAATATGAATTGACTAAGATGCTTATTTCTCTGTGAAATTGAATCAATAGTCATCAGTTGCTCAGTCAGTATTTGTTTATTTGTTCAAACAACAAAAATTCAGTGAAGAATAAATCTATACAGCTAAACACAACCAAGATGAATCTTTGTAGACAGGACGTTGTGCAAACACTGGATTCAGACATGCCTTCCTACTGTCAGACACTGCCTGATAAGGCAGCATATTTTGTCTTCTGAAATGTTAATCAATGGTGCATAAGAAATGCCACAGACTCAAGCAATAAAATATGAGGGAAATCTGAGTTCAGCACTCTTGGGGCCACGTGCCCGTCTCAGCGCACAACTGTCCGTCTGGCTGAAAAGTCTACAGTATACTGTATTTCTGTCAGCCCATCTAACGTCCATCCTGTCACCACCTGTTCTGTTATCTTAACACACTGCTTTGCCCCGTTCCCACAGACTTATTCTGTGGTGAGAACAGCACAGCAATAACAATAGCAGATGTAGACATAAACACACACTGACCAACATCCTGTCAGGAAACTCTAAAAACAAGTAAAATAGCCCACAAACACAAAGGAGAGACACTAGAGACTATATAGAAAGAAAGCAACTGTGCCTCTTGCCTGCTCAACTAAAAAGTTTGATAATTAAATTGAAAAATGTATGTAAATAAAATACAATCACATACCAAGAAAAGGTGACGTGGCTGCTTGCACTTTCTGCTGACTTTCATCAAGGTGCCCTCTTTCACAAACACCTAGGGCACAGACACAGACAGACAACCTTACTCATCATTAATGCTTTGAAAACCCTAATAATTTAGAAAAATTCTGAAAGTTGTGAAGGGCATGTGATCAGTAAGCCATTGAATTCCTCACTCTTCCAGGCTGTAGGAGATCTGTCAGACCCAGAACACTGTGTTCAATATGGACCAAACGCAGGAGATCCGCCTGACAGAGAGAGAAAAGGAATACAAAAATTCCCATACATGGTACAGCAGTGTCATTAACACATACTGCCTTGGTTCCACACGCATAGACTGTCTGTAAGCACATTAGGCCAACAAACACATACTCACTCCATTCTTAAGGCTGTCATTAACATGATGCACAATATCTGAGACCACAACCAAAGCATCTGAGGGGAAGACAGACGTAATATTTAATACATGTACATTTTCACACATAAATATAGAATATATTAAATATTCCATAAAAAAACCGTCTCAAAAACATTATTAAAAAATTCATATATTATAATTACATAATCATTAGAAAAATGTTTCAAATAAATTAATATTAAGTCCCACTGCAGAACTTCCCAGAACATGCTCTCTTACAAACAGATGCTCTCTTACAGCAGCACTTCATAAATACATTATCCTCATAGATAAATGATGCAGAAAGGCTAGTTTAAAAAGATGACTGAAAATCCATGATGGGGTCAAAGGTCATTTGCCTTTTTGTGAAACTATCAAGAAGATCAGAGATATGCTGTTGCCTAAGCAAACCAATTATACACACTGAGAGATAAGACCAAAGGTTTCGTTTGTAATTGCAAACATGTCAAGATAAGAATCAAACATCAGTTTCTTAAATTGATGAAAACTAATTTGGCTTCCTCTTCTGTAATCCAAGAGACAGAGAAAAAATAAAAACAATATAAGAAAAAAAGTGTAAGCTTTACGATACTTTTATCTGTCAAGTCAAGTCACCTTTATTTATGTAGCTCTTTTAACAATATAGATTGTAACAGCAACTGAACAGCATTAAATAGGAAAATAGTGTGTCAATAAAATAGAAAGGCAGTTCATCATTGAATTCAATTATGTCATCATCCAGCTCAGTTGAGTTCATCTGTGAGTAATGCTGCAGTTTACCTTGTGTTTTTTCAAACTCTCTGGAGTCTGGTGAGAGGTTGTTCAGGTAATCTGTTAGAAAAAAGCACAACAAAAAATAAAGCAATATTAAGCAATACTACAGGTCTTGGTATAAGAATTCAAGATACATTTTCTTTTAACAAAAACGGCTACATTTTAAAAAAATATATAAAAATGTATTACAATTAATAAGGATATCAACTTATTAGTTAAAGGGGTCATATGTTGCGATTTCATTTTTTCCTTTCTCTTTGGAGTGATACAAGCTCTTGGTGCATAAAGAAGATCGGTAAATTTGCAAAGACTAAAGTCTCAAATCGAAAGAGATAATTTTTTATCAAAGTTAAGACTCTGCCACCCCCCCCCCCAAAACAGCTCATTTAAAATACACCCCCACATGTCTACATCACTATGTGGAAATATTTGCGTAATGTCGCCCAAATGTTCACGCAAAGAAAGAATGTGTGGTTTCAGTAACCACAGTTAGTGTTGAAGCAGCCATGTCGGGGAGATGCTGTGTGTATCTAAGAGAAAGCAAAAGCATTTTATTTGGACTTCCGAAAGTAGGTGCATTTAGGAATCTTTAAGATCACTTACAACAGAATAGCAACGCATTATGGACAACTGTTTCGTGAACCTAGGAGAGGAGGTCATTCTGACTTTGCTATGACAATCTGGTGCTTGTGAATCAGCTACTGTAAGTATGTTTTGATAGAGGTGGGCATAGAGGACCTACAATGTTGTACCATTTTTGAAAAATAATCTGTTTTTGGACAACTAAAGCATGTCAACGCATTCTATTACACCAAATACACAAAATAATGATCTTTAAAAAAGCATCATATGACTCTTTTAAACGTATTTAGAATTCACCTGTTAGCAGCATACGGTACTGCAGGATACGCACAATGACCTGCAGCAACTGCTTTTTTAGGGTCACTGCATCTGGTAGCTGAGACACAAAACACATGCTACATTATGTAATGTGTATAACATAGATACATATTTAAATACATGCCATCTGAGTAACTGAACACACAACTAAAACACATTTACATGTTATCGTACAATACAAAACACACGTGACTTGTAATCCAACAATGCAAAACACACACACCACTCAAATCACATAGAACAGTTACTGCACATGTAATAAATGATAGTGGCAGGTTGATGGATATGCCTAATAATAAGAATAGATTTGGTTCAGTTAAAGTTGTCAATCAGTGAAAACACAAACATCATAAGTCCCTTACTGTGCTTTGTATGTGTTCCAGATAATTCAATTTTTCATCATAATGACTGATGTAAGAAGAGAAAATGGAAAACTCGTTCTTCTTTGCCAGGATGATTTCAGCAATGCTTTCATTCTGATCCCTGATGAGTGGAGTGAAATGGAGAAAACAGATGAAATGATGACAGGTGGACATTATTCGTGGATGACAAACAACTGAAGGTAGCAAATGCATGTTTGTGGGTGAGAGACTCTTACCATTCTTTAAGGCGAGTCTCCAGTAATGTGTGGATGCTTTGGTGGAGAGTATAAATATCAGGTAGCTCTGTCCACACTGTCATTATCCTCTCATCTGCTTCAACTGACTATTGTGTGAAAGTTAGGGAAAAATAACTTCATCGCTATGTTTCTACTGAAATCCACAGTCACACACAATGTCAATGAGAAATAATATGAGAAATAAACCCACCTCACAGAGAAGTTGTAAAGTCTTAACATGCCTTAAAATGAAGGGGAAAAAGCATGGACTAAATAATAAAGGCTATTTCTATTAAATTCAATTCAGTCATTTTTCAAACACGAATTTGAACCCACTATATAATAATTGTTTAGTCAATGAGGAAATAAAATTCTGCCAATCTGCTCATAGATGAACATAGATAGCAGTTGTTTTCATGACTTACTGGGCCTCACTATCCAGAAGCTCTTTGGCACTATAGAAAGCCCTGGAACAGTTGACAGTCTGAAATAAAATGGCAACTGAGTTGATAATAAATTAAAACAAATCTTTGCAAGACACAAAGAAACACTAATAATAAGCTTACCAGTTTGTCAGATGCCTTGGTCTTTTTCTCTTGTGTACAAGCCACACCCACAGACACACCTACTGTTCCATCTTGTCTCACATTAGGAGAACAGAAAGTGTAGAGGCTAAATAACAGAGGAAGTACAATCATGAGACATTCAAAAAATAAATAAATTAACTACACAGACTTTTAGTTATCAGGAATGTAACACGTTGAGCTTTTAAGGGCTAATCTAAGTAATATGCACATCTAAGTAATGCAAGGATTGCGTTTGCATTATATCATTAGTCTATGTAAATGCATTTTTCTAAAGTTCAGGTTGTAAAATGTCAAAACACCTTTTAATTAAAAATCACTTGAAAAAATTAAGTTTGTTTGAACATCATATTTTTAGATTAATAAAATAGATCTATCATGCATTCATATGTCTGAGATTTACCTAAGAATTGCCCATCAGGATTTTGATATGTTAAATAACACATCTGCTTATGATTCCACCTTTTTATGAAGTTATAGTGTCTAGTTTCTCTAAACTAGATTTTGTCTAATTCTGAGCTTCATATTAATAATATAAATATAATTAAACAATATATCAATTTATAAACAATTGTACCTATCTGTTTCTTGCTCAGATGGCTGACTTCTGCCCTGGAAGCCTGGCAGACTGCTCATATCCACATAACCATCAGTATCACTCGTTGAACTCTGATTTCGTTGACTCTGAATGACTGGATTCAGGAGGCGAATTTGCACATTCTCATAGTGAGACACAGCATTTTCAACATTCTCATAATCTGAAGAGTCTGTATTGGGAGAGGAAAAAGATCGAGGTTTGGAAAGGGGATGGGGCTCAAAGAGGGAGCCTAGTTCCATAGAAATGGTGCTTGAAGCCAAATCATTATTAAGGGTGAAGTTTAGTCCCTGTTTTTGTCTATTCTTTTGAAAGACAAAGGAAGAAGGTGACGTAGATGGATTGCAATCTAGAGTGCTCTGCAAATCAGGGCTGCCAATGTTATGCCTGATAAAGTCCAAGCGTTTGCATGAACCTTGCGGACTTGACTCAGACGAGGACCTGGAGGAGATTGAGCGATTATCCATCACACTTTTACGATCTGATTTCCTAAGGAATCGTAATGGCAGAAGGTATCGCTTGAACCCAAAATCAGGCTTCTTGCAAGAAGCGGAGACTTCGTTCGTGAGGGATGGAGAGCTTTTTCTGATTGGTCGTTTTGTGATGGATGCAAGTTCAAAAGGGGGTGGTATATCGACTCGTGTGGCATTAACTAATTTTGAGGTGCCTTGTGAAAGACATCCTAATGAGCCTGTCAGTGCAGGTCTACTATCTCCGATTGAACACTGATCTGTATAGAAGGAGCCTGGGTGTAGCATAAGCCGCCTATTTCCTGTTTCAGGGCTACTCATTAGGTCAACTCTCTTCCTGGGGGTTTCCACAGATATAGAGCGAGTCATCAAGTACTTCCTGTTCTGAAGGAAGTCTTTAGCTTGGATTTTTGGCTCTGTTTCTTCATACACATGATCTACTGTGAGTTCTTTTCCCTCAGATCTACTCAAGTGGTCACTTGCAACTCCTTCTTCTTGTTCTTCCCCAACACTCTCTTCTTCTTGATTTTGTTGTAAACTTCGGCCTTGGCTTTCAGGTTGCTGCTGAATGAGTGAAAGAGCGTTGATGGCATCAAGATTTAAGGTGGAAGGTATGGCATCATCATGCTTAACCACATATTTGCTACAGTAGTTGTGATTTGCATCTGCTACATCATCATCTGAGACCATCTCAGAGCCAAATGGCTGAGAGGAAGAAGAAGAATTTGAAAAAGAAGTCAGATCGGACTCAAGGAGAGTTTCACCTTCACTCTTTGATGAAGGACAGTCAGGAGAGTCAATAGCAGCTGAAGGATCCTGAGATGCACTGTCATCTGATAAATAATGGTTTCCTTTATCATCCATTTGCTCTTTTTCTAACTGTATTTCATCATCCTCTTCCTCAATGGAAGTTGAAGACAAATCAGAGCCGTTCAATCCCTCCTCCAAAGTAAGCATCATAACATCTCCATTGGCGCTCTCCTCTGTTTCTGTTATTTGGAAAGGTTCTGTTTGTTCAAAAAGGTCACACTCGGAAAGTCCATCTTTGTCTGCTAACGCCTCACCAGCATCACAGATATCAGGGAACATCCCATCTATGTCTTCTTCACTGGAAAACATTCTGCCTGGAAATGTACCATTTGGGAAAAATGCTTCAATGAAAGTTTTATTTATGCAAATTTCATCATACAGGAATCTGTCTGTGCACGCAGTGCATCCATAAACTGCATTAGAAGCCAACTGAACATCATTAGACCTTTTATGTGATGTTGATACACCATTTTTAGTCAGTCTCCATGCTATCGTTCCAGTGTCCTCTACTTCAATCTGTTCTGTCTCTATATTATCGTCCACATCTCTCTTACTGCATGAATCAGAGAGAAGGTCTATTGACTCTTCCTCAGCCTTAAATGTCTGAAATGTCTCACCTTCTTCTAAACCCTCGACAAAATCTAAATCAATTCCCTGTGCTAACTCATCCCCGCATCCTAACTCATCTCCCTGTTCCACGATAACACCAGGTTCGGTCTCTTCTACTTGCATTGTCTTTTCCATATGTTTTGTTTTCTCTGTCTTCCTCTCTCGTGACCCCTGCTGTTCCAGTACTATATTTCTACGCATTTCCGTCATATGCTCTCTTGAGTTTGGAGGCCTTAGGCTTTTGTTAGTGTGAAGCATACTGAAATACATGTTTTACTGAGATGATACTGGAGTTCTTTTCTTGGTTTGGACGCAATTTTTGATTTGGGTTCTTGAATATCAGAATTATTCAGGAAAAGATGGTTTACATTTCCTCTTTAAAAGAGGCTCAGCCTGGAAGTGTCATCTGGTGTCCAGGGCATGCTCCTAAAACACAATAAGAAAATATTAGTAATTAAAAAAATTGATTTTGCTGGAGAGTAGCATTGTAAATAAACATTGTAACAACTGAGGGCATAAAAAAATAGTTCCATCTGCACTGTAAGAAATAATTATTTCTTTGATTATTGGAAAAAGAAAAAACTACTTATGTCATCACACTTCAACATGTTTTATTCAAAGTGTTTCTTACCGATTCTTTTGTAATTGTTTAACAAGAAATTTACTATCAAATTCTGAATAAATTTTTTTTTTTAAGTTTATGCGTTTAAGATTTTCTATTTACAGATGAATAACTCCAAAAAAACGTATAAAAAACAAACAAAATGAAATTTACAATAAAAACATCGGATATCACATAATTCTAAACTCACAATTGTATAAACACATTATAAGGTGTTTATTATCTTTACAGATTTAAACGCTTTGCTTTATTTTATAAGGTGACAGTAAAAACTGTCCACCCGTTTTAATCGCATATTCCACTCTAAATTCAATAATATTTCACACACTTTTAGACATTTAAATTCCCCACAGACACGTACTCTCGTTTTCTAAATGAAGTTAGGCTACAGTACTTGGTTTTCATTACCACACTACCACGGTAAAAGCTCACCTGCGCTCATTGTCGATCATCTAGTATCTGAAACACGTAAAGCGATGACAGGCCAAATTCATTTGAACACGATGTCGTAATCCAGTAATTACACAAGATTATAACATGAGATTATATACAGACTACTTCTCTTACTTAACTTGCGATATAACAGCAGTACAGGACATCGGTAGCGACCAGCACGAGCACGAGCGCGCGCACACGCACTCACGGACGAGACTTCGCCTTGACTTCCTGAGGAAAGGGCGTCAGGACACAAAATAAAAACAGTTTTTAAATCAAGGCGAAGCTTTTTTTTTATCGATATATATATAGAGAGAGAGAGAGAGAGAGAGAGAGAGAGAGAGAGCGTGTAATTCAAGAGCACAATGATATAAGGGAGAGAGAGAGAAAAATATATTTTCTCTATATCTATCACACAATATGAATATAATAGATATTTAAAATAAATATTAAACAGAAACTGGACTTTGGTCAAAGTTATTTCAGGGCAGTATGGCCTTCAGAGGTTAACATTACAGGAAATCTCTTATCCTGCATAACATTCCTTAACAACAGACATCCAAAGAGCAGGAATGGAGAAACTTCTGTGTTCTAACATTCGATTTTCTTGGAACATGTTCCTAGTGACAATTGTAAAAAATAGTAATACAAAGCTTTCCTAATGCACCAAAAGACACACACACAAGTCCCCATAGTGTAGAAAAACCTGTACACACACAATCACACAAGCTTTTAGTTTGACATTCAGATTAGATCAGTGAAGTGAATGCAGAAAAACAGCATCAGGACTACAGAATAACATTTCATGTATAATATCTCATACTTATGTCAAGTAACAGGTGAAAACCATATAGTTCATGTCACTGTCTGTTTGTAAATGCAAAAATGGCTAAGTAAAGTGAAGCTAGCACTGAGGAAAGGTCTTGCATCATTAGTTTGTTGATATTAACTTCAGTTACATGTGAAGTGACCAAAAAGGATAATCCAGGAGTAAAATCTGCAACTGTTATTTTTACATGTACGATTTATAGTAGGAAGCCTTTTCTATAGGCTTAAATAAGGCCATGACCTTTCCCCAACAACTCTACAGAAATGTGCTTCCTTCCTCAAACGTCTTTAGCCTGAGTTTAGTCTGGATTAGAATGAACATTCAGTTTTCCAAGAGTACAATGAAAGAGTTAAACAACCTACTTCAAACCTAAGACTTATAACTAACTTTAGCTTAATGATAATTTTTTTTTCTGTAATGTTATTTGCTATAGATTGTATACAGTTGTCCATCTTATTTCTAAAATGACATTTTTTTTTTGTAATATCCTGGGTATTGAGCACTGAAAAGTGTATTTATATGGGAATTTTGTGAGATGAGCTTCTTTATTTTATTATTTACCTATTTGCATCTTTATTGCAGCATGAGTGGGATTCAGAAGTGGTTTCTTTTTAATTTCTTCCAGATTTTAGCAAATCACTATGTCACAAACTTTTGATGAACAAGAAAAAAAAGGAAAGTGTACATAATACACTGGATCACGTCATGCATGGTTTCTTCTTTATACATCCAATTTTTTATACCTTTATTTCTTCTAAAATACATATTACGATCTCCTGGACGCTCCTTTTTTTGATATACAATGACTACTTAACAGAGGCTGAAAAAAATAACAAAATTCTCTTCTCCTGTTTACTCACTACCTAAATATGAGGGGCTTTTTTTTACCCTTGATTAACATTACTGCACATACCTGTAGGCTAAGCAATCTGAAAGTGTAGTCAGTCATAACCTGAATGTGTAATTCTGGTACCCTCATTCACAGTCCAAAAAAAAAAAAAAAAAAATGGGAGGTGATATCTCACTGGCACACAGAGGATCTGCAGTGTCTGACTCACCCAGGTTTGTAGTCATCAGGTTAAAGTGAGCAGTTAGCAAACCTGCTGTAGACAAATGTTAAGTACGGACACATACACATACTGTACACACAAAGACACACTAATGGTGGAGGCAGACACACTGACACAAAATCACTGTTCATCATTTGAACAAAGAAGGGAAAAAACACCCTGAACACTCCACCCTTTCCAGTTCAAGCAGGAAATGCTGAGCATGATAAAGTAGGTTGAACGTTTATCCAGGATTGTGTGTTATCTGAGCGTCAGTCCTTTTGATCATACTTCAGTTTGTGTGTTCAATTTTAACTGCAAACGTGAACGTTTACCAGTCAATATTGAAATATGTTGAAGCAGGATATTACTATAAATATTGTATCTTAGTTAATGCACCAGCTCTGACTGGAGAATTCTGTTTTATAGCAGCAATGAAGCAACACACCTGTCAATATTAAGAGTTTCTAAATACTCCAATCATTAAGAAAAGTTGAGGAACTGACACAAGGAAATATCACCTGTAAACAAACATTTTATGCTTTTTAACATTTTATGGTTCATAATTTCAGAAAACAAACTAGTGTCTTAGCACATAACTATTTGCAACAAGTAATGTGCAGTTTAGGTAAAGCTTAATTGTGTTAAAAGCCAACACATCAAGATCTATGAAATGTAATGTTTAACCTAAGTCTCATACTGGTGAATCCCTGAAGGGTGCTATTTTTGGAAATGAAAATTCTTAGAATTATTTCATGTAAAAAAAAAAAATTAAACTTCAGGTTAAAATAACCTTTTTGTTTGTCAGCTCTCAAACGGCAGTTCTCTACAGAATAATGACAATTATGCAGAGATTTTTTTGTTTGTTTATTTTGAAGTTTTTATTAATGTAGTAATAAATAAATAGGAAAAGAAAGTACAACTTATTACTTATTGTAGTTTTGCTAGTATTGTAGTGTGTTTTATATATAAAAAAAAATATTAATGATGCTTGTTTTACATTTAATTTCAATTCAAAGGCAAAGCTTGGCACTTTGGGGCTTAACAAGGTAAGAAATTCATAAATATAAGCAGACATACCTAGTTATACTCATATACCAATCATCAACTTCCCAAAATAAATAAGTTTAACTTATTGAGATTAATAAGCAAATAATTACGCTGACCCCTTTTTCGGTACACTTAAAAAAATGATTAATTGAATTTATTTAAAAAAATTATGGTAAGTGATTGCAATCTATTTATTTTAGCTACATTTAAATATATTTTGCTGAAAGTTAATCAACTAAATTAGTTTATTTAAATATAGCTAAAATAAATTGTTTGCAACCACTTACCATAATTTTTTTTTTAGTTAATTCAATTAATCATTTTTTCAGTGTATGGTTCAACTGACTCTTTCACTTGTTTGTTTAGTGAACACAACTTTTTTTAGTTTTTAAGAGCTTTTTTCATAGACAGTAAAAGAAAGCTTTTTCAAGTCTTTTAAGTGAATTAATCGTTCTCGTTCATTTCATTCGTGAACGAAATAGAAAACAGCTCTTTTCATTCTTGTGTTAAGAAGCTGACTTTGTGGGGGAAACTCCTTTTCTAGAGGATCTACATACATTTATGAAAACGCAAAAATGTAATAAAGCATTACAAAATTACCTTGATTTACATAACTCTGATTCAAAACTGATTCAAAAGATTCGATTCACTTGTATGAGTAAAAAATACTATCCCACTAACATCCACTCGCGTGATGGCGCTGTGTGCTGCGCATGTTGAGAGCGGATTGTAAACACACGGCTATGGCTGCTGAGAGGGGCGGAGGCGACAACAACGCTAACGACGAAATGGGGAACCAACTACAACTTCAGCCAGGTATGTATGCCTGTTAGTTTCCGAATTAACAAGGAGCTATAGCAGTATCAAAAGCTTGCCAGCATAATGTCCTCATCAGAACATGCAGGGAGATCTTTATACACACAGATCCAGGTCTGCAGCTGTCGCCGTGCATGACAGCTGACGAACATGGTGAGCTCTTGATATTTAAAACACTTGAGTAAAGATATTTTGCGACACTTTATGGAGCTGTAGCCTAGATCGCTGCAGCAACATCATTGAGTCAAGTGTGCACGCATTCTTTAGTATTATTGTGTTTTCAGCAGGCTTTTGTTATTATATTTATTGCATTATGAATGTAGCTTTATGCATGCCCATTGTCCTCTGTATGATTGAAACCGAAAGTAGGTTGAAATAGGTTGTAAATGTAGATGTTGTTGACAAAGTAAAAGTCTAAGTAAATAATAGCACAAAATACAGTAGATAATAAGTCAAGTAAGTGAAAGTGTAAGTAAATAATGAAACAAAATACAGTAGATAATAAGTCAAGTCACCTTTATTTTTATAGCGTTTTATACAGCAGCTTAAAAGTATTAAACAGGAATTCAGTTCAGTTAATACCAGTGTTGATGTTGTAAAATTCATGAATTATTAACAAATTTGACTCCACTATAACAATAGTAACATTATTCAGCTCAATTCAGTAGACATTTTGTCAGTGCTGTCGGATCATATCTGTAATATTACTGAATATTAAGTGTCATACTAGACCACAATTAAGCATTGAAAGGAACCCAAACTCCACGAGGTGACAGAAATGGAGGGGAAAAGACATGGGAGGCTCAGTTTGGGGAACCAGTTCTCTTCTGACCTAAATGAATAAACATGGTGTGATGATGATTGGGATGAGTGAAATTACATTATATGTCTAATCTCGATCTTTCTGTTTTTTCTACAGAAAATGAAGAGGAAGAAGAGGATGATATGGAGACGGAGGATCAAGACGGTGAGGATGCAGAAAAGCCAAGTATTATAAACTTTGACACAAGTCTACCAACTTCACATGCAGTGAGTGTCATCTGTCATATAAGGCTAATAAGTTTAAAAACATTTTAAGATAACATAATAACTTAAGTCATTTTGAATTCATTAGCGTGCACATAATATGCAAATAGTTTATGGTCAGAGTTTTGCTATATGTCAAATCTCAATCTCTCAAAATATTTTTTTTCTGCATATTTGTCTGCATTTGTGTGTACGTTGTAAAGTATCTGGGCTCAGACATGGAGGAGTTTCATGGCCGTACCCTGCATGATGAGGACAGTGTGCAGAATCTGCCGGTCCTTCCCCACATTGCTCTCATTCTGATCCCAGGTCAGACGCTACCCTTGCAGCTTTTCCGACCACAGGAGGTCAGCATGTTCCGCAACCTCATAAGCCAAGACCGCACGTTTGCAGTGCTTGCACACAGGTATCCACAGACACAAAGTGCAGAATAATAGCTACTCCACATTAATGATCCCATACCTTCTCGAGAACATTATCCAAGCAGGTTGCAGTGGAGGGTTTGCAGGTGTATTGATATTTCTTACATTTGTACATGTACTTTGTTGTTTGACGTGTTTCTATCCCTCCCAGTCCTGATGTGAGTGGCGCGGAGATAAAGGCAGAATTTGGGACGACTGCAGAAATCTATGCCTTTCGTGAGGAACAGGAATATGGCATAGAGACAGTGAAGATCAAAGCTGTTGGACGGCAGCGCTTCAGAGTGCATGAGATACGCACACAAGCAGATGGGTAGGGGTATACACATGCTTTCACTACAAAATGTACTGTAGTAATAAGCCACAATGCTATTTTTCAATAAACTCTGGAATTGAATGTAAATGACAACACTGCCGTACACAACTTTTTATTTTATTTTATTTTTTTTTAGGATTCGTCAGGCAAAAGTACAGATATTACCTGAGAGGATTCTTCCAGACCCTTTATGTGCACTGCAATTCCTGCCCCGCTTGCATATACACACACCACAGACCAAACAGTCACAAGCAACACCACCGCAGGACCGGTGCAGCCAGATTTATAGACAGGTGACTGATGTAAGCACACATTTCTTGAGATCAGTATTTCTCAACCAGGGGACCTATTAGGAGGCCTTAGCAAACTTGGACTGCAGGATGACTTACTTAATTGTGGTTAATGTAACTATATTGACACTAGTATTTCTTAACAATATTTTATGGTTATAAAACTATAACCTTGAATATTGGGTTGGACAGTGGTGGTAATTGAGTCAACGTTTGAGAATCACGTCTTTAGATTTAATTAGACTGAATTAGACAGGTTATTCTTCTTCATCATTGTTTTGGCATTGCAAAACATATTAACTTTTTAAATGTAAAGTCATCCTTATAATCGTGGGTAACATAAATATTTCTTAATATGTATTGTTCCTCTTACCTTCTTTCACAGAAGAAGATCCATGCTAGTATGACCTCGTGGCCTCCCTGGGTGTATGCCTTATATGACTCTGTGAGTTTGATTTCGTATTAAAAATCTTATTATACATTTTACATTATAAACTTTACAAATCTTTATTTTGAATAGAAAGCATTAAAGGGGTGATTCTTTTCAAAATTTTACCCTTTTATAAATGAATAGTACTCTTGACAAATATTTTTGAAAATGTACAACCATCAACAAATGTACAATCATTAATATTTCAATAATATCAGTGACCGCATTTTAGCACTGACTAAACTGACTGGTTGTGTATGTTTCTCACCAGAAAGCTCTCATGAGCAGAGTAAAGAAACAACTCCATGAATGGGATGAAAACCTCAAAGATGAGTCCCTGCCTACAAATCCCACAGGTACACAGTAGGTACAGGCACGCAGATGCTTTTTAGTTTCACACACACAGTCTACAGTAATTTAGAGAGTGTGTCTCTCCCTGCAGATTTCTCATACAGGGTGGCCGCATGTCTACCAATAGATGATGCTCTGAGACTGCAACTACTGAAGATTGGCAGTGCCATCCAGAGACTGCGCTGTGAGTTGGACATCATGGACAGGGTGTGTATGTTTAAGGTTGCTTTTAAGTATATTTTTGCATTGATTGTTTATGCATTGTAATATTGGGGGTAAAAAAAGCGTAAAAAATATTTATGCACTTCACGTTTCCTTACAGTGCACCTCTCTCTGCTGTAAACAGTGCCAGGATACAGAGATAACCAGCAAGAATGAGATCTTCAGGTCAGACATTGACTTTTTTTTAAAAAAACACTGAGAATTTAGCCACAATTTAGTCATGCTTAAAATATAGCTCACCCAGAAATGCTATTTCTGTCTTCAAGTTGAGTTTTTATCTTCTGCTGAACACAAAACAAGATGTTGTGAAGATTGTGGGTAACAAAACAGTTGTTGGTCCTCATTGATTTCCATAGAATGGAAAAATAATTACTAAAGAAGTCAATGTGGACTCAATGTGGAAAACAGTTATTCATTCAGCACTCCTCTGTTTTTAGTCTATCTCTGTATGGGCCAATGGCAGCATATGTGAATCCACATGGTTATGTTCATGAGACGCTTACAGTTTACAAGGCCAACAACCTCAACCTGATTGGACGACCTTCCACACTGCATAGTTGGTTTCCAGGGTGAGATTCAATGCTTTTGTACGTGTATTTTATCATTTGAAATTTTATTGAATCCATCCAAATAATTAGCCATTTTCATGTAAAATTACATTTATGTGATGTATTTCTTTGCCTAGGTATGCGTGGACAATTGCTCAGTGCAGAACCTGTGGCTCTCATATGGGCTGGAAGTTCTCAGCAGTAAAAAAAGATCTGAGTCCACCTCGGTTCTGGGGTTTGACTCGTTCTGCCCTGTTACCGACAATCCCACAGGGAGAGGAGGGTGTCGAGGGGTCACGCTTGTTGTGCCTGTAATGTGATCTGAGGATTACTTGTGAACTTTAACCCTACAACCCACAAGCATATGCTCCCTAGGGGTCTCCTCTATCACCCCAAAAACATGAGACCCCAAAACCTCACCCAGAAAGAGAGAGAGAAAGTGTGTTTGTGAGTTTATATGTGTAGATGTGTGCATGAACAGGGAGAGGAAAGAAAAAGGGGACAGGAAGCATAAGATACAGGAGTAGAAAGATCAACAGAATGCAAGTTGTTGCCTTCACACACCTTGTGCTGTGTAAATTACAGCCTGATACGTGCAATATCATAGCAGATGGGCTCTCTAAGATACCAGTCTTTTGTAATGCACTTAATTTACTATCTAGCACTCTTTGCTTCATTATTGCTGCCTAGATAAGAGTTAAGCAAGATGCCATCTTGTTTGGATGTTTGTGAGTATTGTGTTAAAATAGGGACACATTTCTAACACCAAAGTGTGATGATCTCAATTAGTCTGACAAAAAGTCTTTTCATGCCTACTTTTAGCAACATAATCAACAGTCATGTAGAATACCTCAACCAGTTAAATGCTCTTGGATGTCTAAGCTTCTACAAAACAAGATCTAAACTGCTTGAATTAAATCATTCCCATCATGCCATGTCCCATCTGCTTGTGTTGGGTACATGTGGCACACAACTCCTGGCCAAAATTGTCAGCCGGTCAATAATAAAGAAAATGTTAGGGAGTTACCCAGTATGTCATTTAGACTCAATATCAAGAACAACTCTCAAAAGGTATTTTGTGTTTCTCAGTTCCTCTGTTTTGCTTCGTTCTTTATTATTGTTTTATTTGGATACAGTTTACTTGAATGATGATATGATGTCTGTGTTGAGTTAAGAGCCAAAAACATGTATCCAGAACAAAACTGGCATGCTGAGAATCTACAGTCTGCATTGAGAAACTTCCTAAAACAGAAAGATTCTATTCACATGTTAAATAAATTGAGTGCAAAATACACACTTTACTCAGAAAATCAGCACACGAACATGTTCATTTTTCACCAGTCAGTTACATAGATGTAATAATAAAAAAACTCACACACACGTGATACATGCTGACTTGCATATCTGTAATGTTTAAGAGTTTAAATACTGTTCAGTATTGATAAATTCTCATCAATAAACCGCTTCGGAAAGTCACAGCGTGTATAATCTGTTCTCCAAGGAAATTTCTAGGACAATTTATTAACATAGCCATAGCTTGAAAACAATATTACAATTTGAAACGTCTGTTTTGCATAATTTCTACTTTTTCTTATGCCATTTTTTTTGTAAAGAGAAGTAAACAGTCGATACTGTAATAATTTAATGTTTGATTTCTAGCACAAACATTTCATGGGGCATGTTGTAATTCCCGAAAAACCACCAGAGGGAGGTGTTGCTCAGTTGCGCTGTCTTCTTCACTGGCTCTCACATGATTACGCAATCACAACAAACGACTGTCTGCAAGCTGTACAGACGAATGTTGACAATCACGTACACACTCTGTTCTCTCAATTCCCTGATGCTTTGGGCTGTGGCTTATGAGTTCAGGCTATGTAGAAGCAAACTTTAACTTCTCTAATGTTAGTTTGTGTATTTATTTGTATGCAGCGTGGCTAGTGTTCGTATCTTTGAATTGGTCTTGTCCAGTCTCTGTCGATGCCTCAGGAATCTCCAGAGGGGCAGCAACCGCTGCCGCTGGTCCGATCTCTGGCTAGTCGGATACCGGTCCATGTGGTGTTCTGTAACCGCAGTCCGCGAGTCGTAAAGCCCGTCTGGATCAACTTCCGCGGGGAGCCGCAGCCATACGTAGATATTCAGCCATACACCGGAAAAAGAATAGCAACTTATGTGGGTTCGTACGATTATTGTTGCATTATGGTCTAAATAAATTGGGAAAGTTACTTTGTAATACGTTTGACTTGTTTAGGGGTACTACTTTCAGCCGGTGTTCTGTCGATTTGTCCTACGCTGTCAGATTTTCCTACCTCCCACCAAAACAGTGGGTAGTACAATTCCACAACGAAAATTCTACTGTAAAGTTATGGTTTATTAACGTCTACACCTACCACAACCCTAATCATACCCTTACAGTACTGCAAATACAGTAATTATGTGTTATATTCGCGGTTGTAGCTAAAAGGGATACAGTTACAGGAAACCAACAATAAATATTATTTTCTACCAATTAGATTGTGTTTTTATTAAAGTCTACACCTACCCCAGCCCTAAACCTACCCTTACAGTAATGCAGATACATTAAATATCGTTGTTTAGCATGAGACAAAGGACGCGATATTGATGTGCGCGTGCGCAGTAAACCCGGGTAGGAAAATCTGACGGGGTAGGATAAAATGTCAGGACACCGGCTATACATTTGATCCATGTTTCATGCCAGTCAATGCACAAAATGGCTCAACCCTTTTTTACAGTCTATGGGCAAAACAAACTGTTCAGAACACCAGCATGTTTGGGTTGATACCATGAACTAACAAAGAGTACACGGATACAGCTGAAGTGGTTTCCCAAAAGTGATTTTTTTTTTTTATCTCCGTAAAGTCACTTAAAAATTAACCAGGAATTTAAATCCATTTACATCTTAGTTTCATGTTTTAGTAAAAAAAAAAAAAAAAAAGACAAAAAAGAACCATTTTAAATATATTGTCTATGTAACTGAATATGGGTTAAGTAGTGCAATGATCTATTTGAACAAAACTGATACTGATTGCTGATTCTGTTTATCTGTTTCTGCCAGGACATCCATGGATGTTTCGGGATGCAGAAACTGATGATCCAATGGTAGTCAATAATAAAGAAATGTATTTGCCATCCCACCTTGAAACTGGACAAGTCTCATTTCCCAAAATCACATTGCCTGGTATACTTTTTTTAATTGACCGATAACCAATTGACCATTCATTTTATAAATTACAGTTCTTACACTTATATTGAGATTGCTGTAATAATTGTATTTCAAGGCATTGCATATTACATTTTCTGGGAACACCCACTTGTCCACACACACACACACACACACACACAATTGATCCTTCGCAAAGACCCACCATGCTTCACTACTGTTGTTATGTCTGACAAGCATGGCGTTTTTACGCTAGAGATAATGTTCACACCCAGTGAAAAAGAGCAGGTTAGGTATGGATATGCTTTAGGTATGAAACAAAGGTTCAGCTTTCAAATTTTGTATTTTTTTTTTTAGAAATTCAAACAATAAATACAGTTTCATGAAAGCTTTAAGTGGCATGTGAAGCATTCATCTCTTCCTCTTTACTAGTTATAGCACAAAATAAACATGAACGAATATCAGAAAGTATATTGTTTCAACTGCAGCAAGATGTTATATTTTTCAAGTTCAAGTCCCCCATCATTAATCTACTCTGGTTTGTTTGTCAGATAAAATGGCAGATTCTGCGTTATGATTGGTCAGATCGCATGGCAATCAAACTGCCAGTGAAGGGTCAATTATAGGATCATTAAGCTTTTTTTGTTTTTTTGTTTCATCTAAAATGTACTTTCCACCTTATATTTGTGTTAACTAGTGTTGACCTTGCGAGATCGCTGTCTGCAAGCTGTGAGGCGGTTGGTTCGCAAAGAACATATCTGTCAGCTGGAGGTCGGCCGCTGCCTACAAGATGACCTTGCTCAGACACCCAGCATTCATGCCGATCTACGACGCATTGGCCAGCGAGTGGAACAGAAGTTACTGGAGAATAGAGAACAGCAAAACTGATGAAAATATGAACATTAATGTGATTGTAAATGAGGGCATATTTACTGAGCACACACGTGCACCAGCTCCATAAATGGATAATAATATAGTCCAGCACTGTAAAATACATGTTGTTAATAAACCTCAGATCAGAAGGAATATTTCTTAAGCAAATAAATGCTTTAAACATAGGTATTTTTACGTTTTTCAGGAACAGGCACCGAGTCCACAGAAAGAACTTTAGAAAATGCAGATTTTGTGTTGTAGGCACTGATCTATAATATATATAGATCAGTGGTTGTAGGCCTTGCAAAATTTTTGGTTACAGTTCTCTGTATACTTCTACTCTTTTATCAGCTTTATATTTGGAAATATCTTTCTAATTAAAAAAAGTTTTTATGTATGTCTATGTGTATAATTATATATATATATATATATATATATATATATATATATATATAAATAACTTTTGCATCAAGCATTTTTTAGTAGTTCAAATGTGCATATTAATGTAATTCTATATGTATGTGTATAAATAAGTAGTTTTATCTAAAAGTGGTTTTGCTTGATTTCAAACATGAAGACAATGATTAGAATAACTAAAAACTGAACCCCTATTTTATTATTATTTTTTGTTATAGTTGTGTGGTAAACAAGTGAACACAATATAAACTGCTACATTCAGGTACGGGTGAATTATTTTTAACACCATTAGATTTAAACCAAAATGGTGAACTGTGTACTAAGACCAATAATTTTTTTTAATAACTTTAAGATTTAAACACATTATTCATTACCATATTTACATTATTAACGTTCAGTCTCTCAAATACGTGCAAAATATATACACACGCCATACTCAGTAGTTCTCAAACTATTAACTAAGCATTCACCACCGTTAAAATTCACGTGTTTTTGACCCTGTTGGCCTTCCATAACCGTTCAACGTTGTCTGGGTCCAGTTGAGTGTTGAACGTTCTTCATCCTTGCAGGTCTTAAGGTTTGTAATACTTGTCGTTGCTCGAACTTAAAACAGGTTTAATCAACACTATTACGCACTTTCAGACCGTTCTTGTGATCGTCGTTGTGTTCTCTGAAGCGTGGAGTCACAGGTTTAGGTCAGACATAAGGTTTTGCTAATTATTAGCATCTGTAATTAACCAAAAGATCTTGAAATCAACATGCTAACGTGTTTTACGTCGTATGCAGGTTAAGGCCTTTTCTTTATTATTTAAAAAAATAAAGGAGACGTCAATGTCCTTCTAAATTATAGCTAACCTACAGTGCCCGTACCGTTGAGTTTTTAAACACGTAAATATTGAATTAATATTACTCCATATTTAACTTAAGTGAGTCTCAGAGTTCTTTGTAAGCTTATCTTGTTGTTGAAGTCCATCTGAGTTTGGTCTTGTTTTCTGTTTTCTCAAAGAATCTGCAAGTGAATCCTACTCAGTTTAGAAATGGCTGCACCTGTTTGTGTTTTCATTTTTATGGATAAATTTCCTTTCTTTCTCAAGGTCCTAGTACGATGAACCGTAAAAGGGAAAAGGTGAAGAGTACATGGCTGAATGTGGAATCCCCAAGAAAGCTCCGGAAGAACTGTGTGGGTGTAGCACAGTCAACATGCGAGGATGGAGATGCTCAGGATGGTGGTATGAGTGAGGTTAGCTCTCCTGGACTCAACACATCTACTGGGTCAGCTGGACTGGGCCACATGGAGAACATGTGTCTCAGCACTCCACGCAGTTCACCCAAAACACGGTTAAAACTGACTAGACGCCACAGAGCAGTGTCGAGAAAAAAGAGTCAGTGTGAGGTAAGTAGCAATAAGAATTATATATTTGTGTATTTTAATTGTAGAAATATAAGTATTTCAAAATTTGCATATGTTTGACTGGATTTGTGTTTTGTGTGTGACGTATAGGACACTGTTTCAGGACAATCCTCTGTTGGACCTCCACCTCCTTCTGCTGGAAAGAAACGCAGAAATCCACAAGAAGGGCAGAAAGTATTTCTCTTCAAAGCACTGAATGATGCAATGGGGTATGCAAACAAAAAGTCATCAATTGGTGGGCCTAAAAGTCTATATGCAAAGAAAACCCCAGACAAGCTTATAAAGGCAATTGAGGTGGAAAGTACCTCTGAGCTGGACTGCTGCTCATTCAATGAGAAGAATGACCAACTGATCACGAATACAGAGGATAGGCCTCCCTCTCTGGAGTTCATAGACACACAAGATGATGGGGCAGAAATAAAGCTGGACGCCAGGGTAATGGAACTTTTTTGATTTGATTTTATTATTTTTTTGATTTAATTTAAATTTGTTCTGCAAGAATGTGTCAAAATGGACATACAATTTGCAGAAAAATAAATGTTTCTACTGTCAACATTGATGATAAGAAATGTTTCAGAATATTATAATGATTTCTGAAGGACCATGGGACACTGAAGATTGGAGTAATGGCTGTTTGAAATTCAGCTTTGCCATCACATAAATAAATTGCATTTTAAAATGTTTTAAAACCTGTATTTCTGTATTTTAAAAACTTTACAATATGTATTTAATGTTGTTTTTACTATAATCAAATAAATGCAGCCTTGATTAGCTTAAGAGACTTTCAAATCATGAAAAAAAAAAATCATACCATCCAAAATCTGTTCGAAATGTAATTAATGAAGTCAATGTAGACCATGGCTATTCTGAACTATATTAATTTCTTTTGAAGATAATTGATACTGACTTGTCTCTGTGCACAGAGTGTGATTCTGAGGCGTCCAGAATCGCCGGATTGGTCCGATGATGAAGACTCTGAGCAGGTTGAAGTTTTCTCACAGGACTTTGAGTCTTTCAAACCAAAGGGGCGACAAACAAATGAGCTTAAAAGGGATTGTAAGCTTGTGGACTTCAGTAACACTCCTCCACCTTTGAAATGCAAGACTTCATCACCAGCTTTAAAGTCTTCAATATTCCCACAAGCCCTGTGGGAACTGAAGTCACAAGGTTGTTGTGACACTTCTCCAACAATCCCAGCCAGGGATATGGAGCTCTTGTCAGAGCTTCCGCCTCAGAACACTGCCTTTGACCTCGAGCCACCCAAGAACTACTCGCACTGTAGGACAGTTCGGCGGTCTATCCCCAGGCTCAGAACCTTTGATTACTCGCCTCTTACTACACGCAGGACTTCAGAATCAAATATTTACACATCCTCACATATGCTCCATGCTGCTGATAGTGCCACTCGTGGGATGTCTGTTGGCTCGGAGCCTCTTTGGCTGTCAGATTTGAACTACTCAGAAGCAGATTCTGCAGGATTTATTGACACGCACTGTCATCTTGACATGCTCTATGGGAAGTTGGGTTTCCGGGGTAGTTTCAAAAAGTTTCAGAGCAAGTATGCAAGTAGTTTCCCAATGGAGTATATGGGCTGCATTGCAGATTTCTGCAACCCACGAATCACTGAAAGAGATGCCATCTGGGAAGGTCTACTGGGAGAGGAGAAAGTGTGGGGAGCCTTTGGTTGCCACCCGCATTTTGCCAAGGAGTATAACCATGCTCATGAGCAAAGCATCATGGGTGCTATGCGTCACCCTAAGACCATTGCATTTGGAGAGATTGGTTTGGATTACTCCTATAAGAATTCCACAGACTCAAGAAAGCAGAAAGAGGTATGGCAGACAGAATGATTACTTTACAAATATTTTATATTATGCTAGAATGTATTCTTTTTTGCAACTTTTCTGTCTTTGTGTGTCAAGGTGTTTGAACGTCAGTTGCAGTTGGCCGTCTCTCTCGGGAAGCCTCTTGTCATACATTGTCGTGATGCTGATGACGATGTCCTAAAAATTATGAAGAAGTGTGTCCCCCAAGAATACAAAATACACAGGTCAGTTCACATAAAACAAACTCTCGGGCCATGAACTGTTTTCAATTTTAATGTACCTTGAAATTGAATTTATTCTTGTGATGGCAATGATTAGTATTTGTAAAACTAAAAGTGCCTGTCACTTTTGATGAATAAAAGCACCATTTTTTAAAAAACTTTTATTAAATTCTACTTAATAAACAACCATCCAAAATAATATATGAATGAATGTGTGTGTATAAAAAAAACTACGGATTTTATATAATGTATTAACTTACTACTAACACTACTAACGTGTGTCATTGTGTGTTAGACACTGTTTTACCAACAGCTACTCAGTGATTGAGCCGTTCCTAAGTGAATTCACTAACCTGTGTGTGGGTTTCACTGGACTTGTGACGTACCATCAGGCTGTGGAGGCTCGAGACGCCGTGAAGAAAATCCCACTCGACAGAATCTTACTGGAGACAGATGCACCATATTTCCTACCCAGACAGGTATCCGTGTCTTAGCACACATTTTTTGATTCCGCTTACATATTTGTGCATGCCTTATTTAATTTGTCATTCTTTAATATACATATACACACACACACACCGCTCTTCCTCTCTATATAGGTGCCTAAGTCCACATGCAGGTTTGCTCACCCAGGTATGGGCATACACACACTGCATGAGATTAGTCTGCTGAAAGGAGAGAGCCTAAACACAGTACTGCAAACAGTCCGGCAGAACACTAGACATATATACGGTCTGTGATTGGAAACTCCTTCTTACTGAATGCAGCTGAAGTCCTTGCGATCCTAGTCCAGCTGCTATTAGCTTAGTCTTGCATTTTTGGCATTTGTTGTCTTGAATGTGATTTCTTTGACCCTTTCATTGTGTGAAACAATGTGTGCAAAAAAGTTAAAATGTATATTTCCATGTACTGTAGTATGTGCTAATAAGTGTATGAGCATTGATAAGTAAGTTTTGTAATTGTTGTAGGTACTTTCACATCTGTTAAAAATGTTAGCAATGATTAATTTTAATATCTCTTCAGTCTTGTTTTAAAATGGTTCTTTGCTCTGAGGATACTTTCGTCGTGTGTCTGCATACATTCTTACACGTTATGTATGCTTGTGAGACATAAGTGACATAAGATGCCAGCTTGTGTCTTCCATTATATTAGAATAAGTCATTTTTCCTTACACCATGTCATGAAAAATTATGCTAAAAGACAGTGTAAAAACGATTGTGAAAAACCTCAACAAATAGCTTTTACCAAGTTGTTGGTTTTATGTAAATGTAACTTTTGTCTAAATGGGGAAAATTTAATAAATTATCTTTTATATGCAACATGAGTGGGTTTATGCAATTTTTTTGAGAAGGCTGTTTTTCCATTTGAGATTTCATTAAATGTGAAACGAATGTGATTGAGCAAGGAAAAGAGAAACCAGAGGCAGAAAATAATTTATTTTGTCATCCTTTTATTTTGTTAAATCTTGGTGTTGGAAAATTTTGTCATTTTTAATTTACAAACATCTTTATTGGTTTAAGGAGATGAATCTTGTAGAACTGGAAGCGCTTGTCAGAATTCTGGAAAAAAAAACACATTTAGTATATTAGTAATTTTGTAGAACTCTAAAATTATTCAAAGACAACAGCAAACAGTATCTCGAGAAATTATCTGCCTAGGTTATAATGTTCTTTAAAAATTTGAGACACTTGGAAATGGAACCATTTTTAATACTGAATTTTGTGTGTTATAAAAACCATAGATGCTTTATTGCATTTGCCATTTGATTTTCATAGTTACTTGTATTGATCTGTTCTTAAAATAAGAGTTTAACTCACCAAGTGGGAAATCGCTAAGAAGATCCACCAGAACTTTCTGCAGCACAGGGCCGTATTTCTCGTACTCCGCTTCACTCAGAGACACGGACAGATCAAATGGAGCACTCACCTAAATAAATAGTGAGAACAAAGTATGACTGAAGTAGTAATTCTGTGAAATCCTAGTTAAATATGCACTTGCACTGAGTTTTTACCTTAAACTGATCATCCTCTTTAATCGCTGAGATCTCTGGCTCTGCAGCATCTCTTCTGCCCATCCATGATGGCCTTCGACCCTTAAAATTTTAACATATTTGAAGCCAATCTTCTAGCATTAATTCATGGAATCTTGACATGCTTTATTTTTTTTTACATTAATATCTTAAAATACATGCATTTC
Organism: Carassius auratus; assembly: GCF_003368295.1. Taxonomy (NCBI): domain Eukaryota; kingdom Metazoa; phylum Chordata; class Actinopteri; order Cypriniformes; family Cyprinidae; genus Carassius; species Carassius auratus. Next base: position 7,712,280 of record NC_039273.1, on the reverse strand, counting down.
CAAAGCATATCTCTAACACATCCACCAGACAGACGCTCACCTGCTGTGGTTTCTGAGCAGGACTGAGGAAGCTGGTGCCGCCTCTCACAGACTCGACACACAAGGAAAGAGCACATAAAAACAGAAACATGTGGCTGGCACAACAACGCAGCGGCATCCTGGGAGGTTACCTGGTTTAGTTCTGTTTTTATGACAGAGCTCTTAATGGCTGCACTTTAAAAGTATTTAATCTGCTATATGCAGAGTTCAAAGAAATAATAAAAAAAAAATAAGTTAACCCCACCTTCTGTAATGATCAAACTGCTTCTGTAGGACTGCACTCTGAGATCTGCTTCTTACTTTTATAATAGCCTTTGGTTAACAATTAGCATTAGTAACTGTGAAGACAATTGTAACGGTATGTGTGTGAAAAAGTGATTTTCCTTACGGTGATGTGAATACGAAGATAACAGATGATAACAAAGTCATATGGCCAGTCAATATCTAGTAGTGTTACTAGACCACTGAGCTATTGCCATGCCAGGTTTATTTGACTGACCTGCTAATTCCTCTGTTACGGGAACACATAGGGCCTATTTGGTGTGGACACACTTTTAAGAGGACCAACATTTGTACGTGGTGGACAGCATGTTCAACAATATCCATGTACAAAACTTATTTGACACTTGTATGGTTCTGTTTTGCATTTGATTCATTTTCCATAATAACAATGTAACATAAAGTGCCATTTTGTACAGAATATCATAGTTGTATGTTAAGAGCTCGTTAGTTTGAAGCATAAACCTTTGGTTTTCATATTTTACACTAACAAAAAATATACCACAGTATTACCATGGTTTATTTTAAGACACAATACCAACGTAATATCATATTTTTATACACTAATAACATATTTTGGAATAAGCTTGAAGCTACTTGAAGGTAAAATTGCAGTTTTCATAATTTTCACTAGCAAAAAAGTACCACGTTAGAATTCAAAATACTGTTGTAGTGTGATTGTAGGCAGACTACAATACTCCTTTTCAGAGATACACTGTTTTGCTCGCAGAATGCCCATGTCTGAGGATGTCCTAAAATGTACACCGTACTCCTGTTACTCTGGAGTACCTAAACAGCTAACGTTATAGTTAATATGGATAAAAAGAAGAAACCATACAATGGTACAGTGTCATCGGTGAGTATCATCTAAAGTGCTCTTTTAAATAAGAGGTTTAGACGGAGCATTTTAGTTGTGTTTGTGTGTTATAGTTAGCTTATATGACAGCTGACAGCAAACTTGCATTTTGTGCCTGTTTTGAAACTGAGAAATGATGAACTAACTCTTGACTAACATCTACTTAATTTGCATTGCAGCTGGTTGATTTGAAAGCAGAATTAACAGGAACAATTTAAGCACGACCGACTTGGCCAAGATGCAGGAGCCGCACAGAAGCCTAGGTGCTTTATTGCACCTAGAGCTAGGTGTTGGGTATTTTGCTTTTGCCCAGGTTGAGGACCAACGGAGAAAACAGAGAGAAACTCTAGACATGCTGAAAGACCAGGTCAGAACAACTGAATTAAATGAAGAGTCACAAACTCTTTTCCAAAGCAACATGAGTTACCTAAATAGACTGCATTTTCAAGGCATTGTAAAAGCAAATAATTTTCCAAAAGCTTATCCAGTATCCAATAAATGTCCATATCAATTAATAACCATCTAAATTTAAATAAAAAATAACCAACATTGTACCAATATTTTGTGCATCACAGTTTCTGAAAAACTCTTTGAAGAAATTCGGCTTAAGAGTAAATTACCGTTTTTACAATTCCCTTATTCTATCTGCAGACCACTGAGCAGCGCCGCAAACGTGAGAAAATGAAGGAGAGCGGCGAGCTCTGCTTGAAGCTCGACCTGCTAAAGTGAGGATGAGGAGGGTGAAGAGAAGCAAGCTGGAGCCAGGGGATGAAGAAGAGGGTGTGTTGCTGAACATTAGTTATTTAGTTAATAGGTCTTAATGTGTATCGGTTTCTTGGTGATGAATTCTAAGGCATATGTGGTGGTTTTTGGATCGGAAAGTGGAAGTGGAGATTCAAGAGAGAAAAGACACCAAACCTGGTGTTCCTTACGTAAGAGAGTGGGACAGAGGCAAAGGTACATGACTGTACACATAAATGGATGTCATTTCTTTTTTTTTCCATTTGCTCTAGTGTTCACATTTGCTTTTTGAAGATACACGATTTCAGCCTTTACCTCCTTTCCCAGAGTTCTCCTGGGGTCAGTGGACCAGTGGTCGTAGAGAGCAGTGGGACTCTGAGTTTGCTCCTCCTCCTACTTATTACCCAGAAGACAGAAAGGCCAATCACAACAGAGCCATAGACAAAGGGCAGAGCAAAGGAAACCTTGCCTTCAAGTGGTCCGAATCAAAAAATTCCACAGACGGAGACACCGAAAAACATATCTACCTCTAGACAACCTTCTGATATACCCACATATGCACAACCTGCTCAAACACAGAGTCTGGACGACCTGTTATCATACTACAAACACTCCACATGAAAGTTAAGGGATGTGGCAGGATGCAAAAGTCTGGATGCATTTCACTCTTAATCAGCAGGGACTGTAACATTTTGTACCAAAATGTTACTGAATTGCAAAGTCAGAATAAAGAATGACCTGATTTTTTGTTAGATTTTTGTGCATCTTTTATTCCATCACTATCTATTGTTCCAAAGTCAACAGCTTTCTTAACCATAATTAATTAATTTATTGTGCTATCAGTTTTTAATAGGTTGTAAACAACAGAAGTCACTATTGTCTATATAATTATGTCAGTCGAACATGATCGATGATTTAACCGAAGCTGACACTTGAAATGTTCTCTTCATTAGTTTTCCTATTCTAATGAAGTGGTTTGTGTTTTTGGTTAAATTATTTTAAATGCAGGCAACTTAAATGTGTTTATTCATGTTATGAACACTGGGCAAAGTTTATGAGTAGCAACTGACTTCAGTGTAACTCTGCTAAGTTACCCAGTAGCCTGTAATGAAGTTACTTAGTTCACATGCAGTATGTGCATGTGTATAACATATGTCATTTAAAACTAGACATTTAATAACTATTGGAAACAATTTTGCATACATCCAAATCACAGGACCAGAGTGACCCTTGATCTGAAGGATATCCTATCTCTGCAGGAATGTATGTGTATCAACCAGAGAGCAAGGAAAAAGCGATAGAGAAGAAAATTGTGCTAAAGAAGAGAGGGGACATAAAAATAGTTTTCATATGGAAGATTGAGAGACTGTTGTACTTTTAGTTTTCTCATATTTCTGTTTTTGTTTTTGTTTTTCTTCTGAAAGATTAAACCAAAGTAGGAAACCAGTTGAATGCGAGGAAGATGTTAGGTAACTATTTCTGGTTGTGATTATCACATGATCATGTAGAAACATGCTGTTCAACCATCTGCTGTTTGTAGTCAATGTTAAATTTGTTAATATAAATGTATGCTTTATCATGAAATATAGTTTTACAGCATTATATATAATTATGTATTACATTAATATATGCACCTTGTGAAATATGATCATTTACAAATATACTGTTCATTGTTCATATTTTTTCATAATACCTTACTGTAAGTAAATAACTAAGACTGTAGATGAATAAGAACTGTAATATATATATATATATATATATATATATATATATATATATATATATATATATATATATATATACTGGAATATTATTACCTCCACAGATTTAAGCTTTTTCAAGTTTCACAAAGATATTTGCTAATAAAAACCCATTCAGGTTCAAGTGCAGAAGCAGCACTAAGTGTGAGCAGCATCAGGATCACTGACGTGACTCAGGATGGAGACGTTCAGACATCAAGATGCCTAATAAATGCATGTTTTAGATTTGTGGAATGTTAAAATATCATTACGTTTTTCTCTCAGTTGAGCTGCAGTGCTGGGGTTTGTGTTTTTCGAACATATAAGGCTCTTCCTGGACTTCAAGGAAATTATAGTGAGTGACCTCTCTAAAACTCACAACTAAACATCATTGCTTATTAATTTTCAAATGTATCAGATCTATGAATGAGGGAGACATTTAAATGAGATGATTATTCCCACAGTTTCCACCTTTTCCATCTAAAGCACTTCCATCACAGTCAAGCCCACAGACCAAAGCACTCAAACAACTTGGTATGTATTATTTGTATATGCAAATACAATTTAAACAAGATACATCTGCATAATTTTAGTAAGCCACTTGGTTTGATATTTTGTTTCTTATGCATTATACATTTTCTTCATATGTGTTTAGGGTTCCTGGAGTTATTGTATGCACTGGAGTTTTATCTCCAGCAGGTGGCAGCACACCCAACTCTCTGCAAGTGCAACAGCTTCCTTATTAACTCTGAAATTATTTTAAACTCACACACACACACACACATTAATTCAAATTCTGAATCACAGCCTTTTGTATGATTGCTCTAAATAAAATACAAGAGCAGTAAATACATTCAGGTCAAATTAATGCAACTAACCAGGCTAACCTGTTGGAAAATTCAGCTAAAGGCCAACTGAAGGTAGCAGATGGTAGCCGGTTTCTAGCTGGTCATTGCATGAGCCGAGGTTGTTTAGGTGGTTGACCAACTGGTTTATGAGATGGCAGATGGAGACCTGGCTAACATGGTTGCCAATCTTGGACCAGCAACAAATATCAAAATATAGCTACTATATCCCAAAAAGAAGTTTGACCATGCACCCTTAAGCTGATATGAGCTGATTTGTATTTCAGCAGTGTTTGTGACCAGTTTGTTTTGTACTGTATTTGTTCAGGAAAAAAAGCTGTCACTGGCATGGAACTCTTTCAAAAGGTACTAATATGCAGTTATAATAGTGGTAAATAAATTATGGAAGTGTGATGGTGTATGAAGATTTTAACTGGACTCTCCAGCATGGAGACACACTTTGCTTGAAAAGCCTTCTCTTTATATTGTTTGTTAATTTTAATTTAAAACCAATGACTGTTATTACACTGCATACTTCTGAAGTGAAATCATAAATTGGGGCTGCACAATTAACACAATTAAATTTCTAATAGCGAATATAAATATAGCAATTAAACATTCAAAGCCCTTTATGCTATTCTGCGTGCTTAAGATATGTTTTTTATTTTCTATCTACGTTATCTTAAGGGGTTTTACTATTATTTTAATTATAGGTTTAGTATAACATTATAATGCCATTGATATTGTTATCTTTTATATTAAATGTTTTCAGCTGGTTTATTTTCATATAAAATTGTGGCATGCTGTTGCATCAAAAAATGGTATAAAAATATTTCAATGTAAATTGTGATAACTGTAATTAATAATCGCAATTACAATTTCAAGGGAATAATAAAAAATGATGTTTTTGTCATAATCGTGCGGCCCTATATCATATATTTAAGAAAAAGTAAATATTAAGCAGCTTATACAAGTAGAAAAAAGTAACGCTAAATAAAATAATAATTTTCAATTATTCTTGATTAAAAATGTATCATGTGATTACAATTAAGAAATGATTTAAAAACGATTAAGATTACAAAACACTAATCATGTCAAAACAGAGAAACAAGCAAAATATTAAGCTATATGTGCATTTAAAAGTTATTTCATTTGTCTTGTCCTAGTCTTTGCATCCACTGTCCTTTTATGACTACACTGTAAATACGTTTTTTTAAGTTGAAATATGACAGATTATTTGTTTGTTTACAAATACTATTTCAGTTTTTCTACTTCAGAATTGAATGTTTAATTTCTTGCTGTATTTTTCGGAATGATGGTGAAATTGAATTTCTGAGTGCAGAGTTGTTTTTACATCAAATATTTAGAACCGAGTTGAAATTCGTTATTATAGATCAAATAACAAGATTGCTGTAAAATTGTGATTGATATGTGAAATATACAGTATGTTGTCAAGATTTGCCTCTTTACATGTCTATTTGACTCTGCCATTTTGTGACTTTTAAGCAAGTTATAATGCTGTTAGTCACTGTGAAAAGAGGAAGCAATGCTCTACACATTCATGAAATCTTTCTTTCGTTTTGTCACGCCTGCAGAGACCAAATCTGAGGTAAATAAGATTATGGCTAATCATATTGTTTGGTTTGTATTAAGTATTAAAACAGATAAATAAAATGAATATTTCAGTGAACTCTAGAACTTGAAAAATGTGATAAAAATAATGTTTCTTTGTTTGAGATGATAGTATCGAAATACCTAAAATAAGGCCAAGAGAGGGTTTAAAAAAACACATACATTTTCATTTGACTTTTTGTTCTGTTATTGTATGAATGCATAAACATATAATCATAAGAATTACAATGCCTATGATTTACATTCACTTGTATTCATTTAGCAGATGCTTTTTAACAGTGAATTTGTCATTTAATGTTGAGTGGCAAACAGGGTCTTGTAATGTAAATTTCACAACACACCGGACATTCTACTGTTCCTTTGGTCTGTTCCCAATAGTTTCATACATGTTCTCAGCATCATATTTTTTCTGCAGAATACAATATGTTGAATATGGATCATCTTTTGAAGAGACAGTTTATAAAAGATCCTTAAAAACCGGCCAAAAACATTAATTTGTTAAATGTGTATTGGAACTTAAACAAATATTTTCCATATTCTCTCCAGTCTCTGTGCTTGCTTTTCTGTGAGCTTTAGAAACAGTAATTTGCTGAATTAAAACATGCTAATGGCAATGTATTTTTTGGACTGATATAATGGGTGTGTGCTGACCTCTGTGTATGCAGTAAATGACTGCGGTTCCTGCTGCTATTATTGGAAACAACACAGAGATCACTGCACTGAGACTCGGCTTAGAAAATGTTGTACTTTCACTTCTTTCTAATGAAGGGGGGAAAGAGAGGAAATAAACAAACACATCTAGAGACTGAGATAGAGGATACAGGTTATGTTCTATATCTTGGATGTATAGGATTAAGTGATTAAAAGTATTAAATATTTACTGAGGATTCTAATAATAGCAGTGAAAAAAGCCATCACCTATGGCTTCAGCAAAAACAGTGGGAACAGACTGTGACAGAAATATACAATATGGAAAGATTGTTTACAAGTCAGAACAAATTAATGGGGTTTAACGGTTTTGTTTACATGTGTGAATTTGTATATGTATTTATATTTGGATGTGCCTTTGTTGATAACTATATGTCTACATGAATATATGTAAATATGAGCTTATGTGAATTTGTATATATGTATCCATATAGCAACCCTTTATACATTATCTTCCATTCAAGTATCTTTTTTTCCTACCTAAAATACAGAAAGAACATACATATCAGTTTGCTGTGAAATAAAAAGTAAACTGAACATTTATTTATTTTTTTGTTAGTAATTGTAAGTAATTGTAAAAGATGAACACTGCAACTTAGGTTTATTTGCTATCCATGCATGGACTTTTGTCTTCTCTAGAAAACTCATGTTAAAGTGTGAATATTAAATATGAATATCCATCATAAGAATGTTATTTTGTACATCTTTCAGCCATCATTGTATTGCATTACATTGCGTTATTTGATACAATAAAAAGCTTTGATCACAAAAGTAAGCATTTGAATCATCTTACTAAGATAGATTTTTGGAAGATATAGCATGCTAGCTGATATTTAAAAGCATTTTATGAAAGTACAGCCTGCTATCCTGCAAAAAGATATTTTTGATTTAACAAGCTGACAGAATTTCATCATGCGTTTTGGGCATATAACATCAGTACCAAATTGTAAATGTTTGCTCAATATGAGCATCTGGATAAAACTGAGTTGTTGTTTTTTTTTCTCATTGAGTATGAACCCCATGTTCTCAGTTAATTAACACTAATATATTAATATCACATTATTTTCTAAATATTTTGTCTCAAGGTATATTTCATATGTCAGACTTCAAGGTATATTTCATATGTCAGGGTTCAGTGAACTGTACCAGCATTTGTATTTGTACATACATTTAGACTCAAATTCATGGATAAATGTACATTTAATTAACCGTAACTTTACCTTAATTAGTCTTACCTTTTCTGAGGCAGTGCAGAGAAGTCAAGGTGTTTAAAAATGTCCAGATATTTATATACGGCATGTTGATACTGTGATGCTCACATATCTTTTCAGGCAGTTCTTACACATCACATCTGGTCAGCTCTTGATTTTTATCAGTACAGTTGAAGAACTCTTGCACAATTAATCATTTAGCCAACAGAGTCATTGAAACATACAGACACAATATAAAATGAATATTTTAAAAGCTATATATTGTAATAATTATAGGCTACCCCCAAGTGTTGGTCTTGTTGCTAGGCTGTTTTGTACATTGTGCAGAACATCTATTTTATAATGGATTTTAAATTGTAAAGTTCAAAATGAGTACGTGCTAAAGTGAAATATACACTGTTGTTGAACATACAGTACATTCACATACATTAATCAACTCAAGGAGTATAACTATTGCAGAATTTAATGATCAATTATGTATAACACATTCATTTATTATCTAAAATTACATACATCTTGACCTTCTTTCAGCTGCAAATATCAAAGACATTATGCATCATTTAGTAAAGAACTGTAACCTACCGACCATTTGTTGAGAAACACGTAAGAAGGCACAACTCTTAGCAGGTTAATCTCATTCAGAAAATCTAGAATTTATTAGAGTGAAACAGACATTCTCTTTGAGTACATCCCAGCATTAAGATAACATGTACAATCAAGTAAATGACAACATCCCAATAAACAAGAAAGCCATGGAGGGGACAGTATAGATAATTTAGTTGCTTAATGTCATGCTGGGAAAATTCCTCATTCCTCAACATTCCAAAGCATTCCAACATTCCATATTAAATGTGACATTCTCATCTAAAGGCAGTTTAATAAGGTGAAATTACAACTTACAGACAACTGGTCCTGTAAGAAAAGTAGCGTTAACCCATTCATAATAACAGCCATTGTCTTACTATATCTGCTCATTTTATTAAAATACATTTATATAAAAAAGAAAATTCTTTACTTAAAATAATTGTATTACACTGGTATACTCTATATATTAATTCCCTTCAAAATATAAAATCATATTAATATATATCTACACAAAGTGCAACTGTAAATAAAGTGTTATTTCTGAAACTAAGAAAGTTTAGTGCTGAAACTTCTGTGGGAGTTTTACGAGTGTGGGGAGGTAGTCTGGAGAAGATGGCTTATTACTGGAAATGGTCTTCGTATGAAAACCTGAACAGTCCAGTTTGCCCTCAACCCTTGTGCCTTAAATTTGGATTGTGCATCTAAATGAACATTTCAACCACTCTGTTCTTACAGGTAGGGGAGGGGTGACATTAAAATGATGGTAAAAACAATCACGACAGAGTTCATACTTGTCTATCAGTGTCCCTAGTGACCTAACCATATAGAAGCCTTTTATTGCTCAATATTAAACAAGTTTCAATACAACACGCAATAAAAATTCCATCTACTGGATAAGGAACGATTTGGTTCATGGCCAAGTTGGTCTAATGTAACTGATGGCTATTTATACTGGCACAAAAATAGTAATAACTGAGGTTATTATTCTGATTGGCCATTTGGCTTAAATACGCATGATTATCATGGATTTTTGACAATTGACAAACCACTCATATACAGTAATATCTACAGCAAGTATATAGTTAAAATAAGAACATTTAAACCAGACAATTACCAAAAAAATACAAATAATAATAAATAAAAATACATGTACACTACTGCACAGCACAGAGACGCCTATGTCTGCTAAAACCCAACTAAACATTAAAAATAACCTGGATTTGGTAGGAGGGAACATATTCACACACACACTGACACACCAACATACAGCTATACACACGTGTGTGAACGCATGTGTGTGAGAAACAGTGGAAAAGAGTGAACTAATATTTGTATGTTTTTAGCACATGGCTGCTTTTTGTTAAGTCGGCTGAATTTCAAACAACTGACGCCAAGAATGTAATTTCTTCTTTCTGTGCGATTACTTCACGGAACTTCCTGCCAAGAGAAACATACAGAGATAATATATATATGTTAAACTCAAAACTTTTTAGCAGTTCAAACCCAATTTGTAATATAATAATTAAAACTTAAAGGAATTATTCACCAGAAAACTTACCCTCAGGCCATCCAATATGTAGATGAGTTTGTTTCTTCATTAGAACACACATGGAGGAATTTAGCATCGCTTCACTTGCTTACCACTTTCTTTGCATTGAATGGGTGCCATCAGAATGAGAGTCCAAACAGCTGATAAAAACATCACAATAATCTACACTTCACTCAATCCACACAAGTAAACGCCAGCTCTTTAATTGACATCTTGTGAAGCATAAATCTGAACAAATTCATCATAAAGATGTTTTTAACAGTAAACTGCTGCTCCAGGCTAAATATCCTTTATTCATAACATTGGTGTATCCAGTGAAAAATGGTGAATCAGAAGAGAAATCAGCTCAGACAGGCACTACTTACAAGTGAAAATAGTCCAGAACATAAATGTCAGTGAATATTTATATGAGATGACAACTGGGAATGGACTTTTTTTTTTTTTACTGGAGGAAGCATTATTATGGAGTGGTTTGTATTATTTGTGATGTTTTTATCAGCTGTTTGAACTCTCATTCTGATGGCACCCATTCACTGCAGATGATCCATTGGTAATGTAATACTAAATTTCTTCAAATCTGTCCTGATGAAGAAATAGAACCCATCTACAATCAAGAAAAGTAGTAGACACTTGGGTAAAAAGGGGAATTCAGGGAAGTGGAACAATAACCGACCATTAAAGGATGGAAAAGCGAGGGTTCTTGCCTTTTTATGTGTGTTTGAGCGTTGTGTGTCCTTGTGATTGGAATTGAGGGATTTCCATACAGTAGTTTTAGACATTTCATCAGATATGTTAATATCAGAGGGATCAGTCCTGGACAGCAGGTGGACACAGTCGAGGAGAGGAGGAGTGAAGGGAAGGGAAGGGAAGGGGAGAAATGGAAAGGTGAGTGTTAGTAAGTACACACAGTCAGATACACAGTGGACATTGTGGGATCTAAGCTTATTTTGAACACTACTGGACAGGGCTCCAGGTTTTGAATCACATCATAGAGCTTCTGATGTGGAGGTCTGCAGCACAGTGGTACCTGGGATCTGGGGTTCGAGGTGAGTGTAGAAGTTTGCTCGCCATGGGGATCTTCACTGTGTCTTTGTCTTCTAACTTCTCAGAGTCATCAACCAGCATCTCCTGTGATTCCTGCTACTCATATAAACACATACAAACACCCTCCTTCATTGTGTTTATGTATTACATGTGACAAAAAACAATGCAAGTTTAGGTTTATATGTTAATTTCAGTTTATATTCATAAATAGCATGATTTGATGGCAAGATCGGGTTAAGGTTTTTCAGGGTGGAAACTAAAATCTTACTACAATGTTTACCGGTAATTAAAAATAGTATTTGTAAGTGAATTTTGTTTTAAATAGTAGTGCAATGCACTGCTGTCGCATGATTTCATTTTGTTTGTGGCCATCCAGTAAAGGAAATAATATACATAAAATGAACAATAATAAAATAAGAACATCATCAAATGAAATATAAAAGATTTATAAAAAAATTTATTTTAAGCATTTTGTGCAAATTCATAAATCAAAATAAGTTTATCTCAAAAATGAAGATTTTATTCCACAAGAAGGAGAAAAATATGGCTAAAACTACTTCTGGTTCATCTGTTATGCATGAAATATAATGCTAGGTTAGGACACATTGCATGGTGGGATACATTACCGAATAATTTTGGCAAATGTTCCCAAAAAGTTTTCTGCCCATAAAGCAAAATGTACAAATTAAGCACATCATACATACTGTCATGTTTATACTACTATTTGCTGTATGACCTTTTGCTTTATTAAACTTTGCATATGGATCACAAACCTCCTCTGCTTTTTTGGAATCATCATCCAGCTTCTTCTTCTTATTCTCAGGCATCAGATCATCAAGGTAACTTAGCTCCCGTTTGAAAAAACAGAAGTCCAGAAGCTTACGGATGAACACTAATGCCAGCACCTACAGGAGATAAAACACATTTGCTACTAATAGACTATTACAGTATGATTACAATGGTTCATAAACCAACCTTCACCACTGTACAGTAGAGAACAGCACTAGCTACACCAAGGCCATGGGTTTTATTCCCAGGGATTGCATGAACTGACAAAAGTAATGTATTGTACACCTTAATCTTTTTGGAAGTTTTATGCCAAATGTATAAATGTAAATCTCACAATTTATGGAAACTGTACCAATAGGATTCGCTATGATTATCAATGGAACATTTACACATTTATTTATTTTATTTAAAATATGAATTTAAAATGATGTGAGACTTTGAAAGAATACAATTTATTAGTCAGTCAGACTGATACTGTAAAAATACTAGTCTAGTAGAGGTATATTTGATATTTTTCATTTTAACATCACTAACATAAATGTGTTATTCGTTTCAGGTCGTACCATCATAGGGAAGACGATTGCAGCAGGGGAAGTTTTGATGACCCAGAGCAACACAAGGCAGGTAAGCTGGGTCAGAGTGAACAGGTGAACCTTCCTCAGAGGAACATGACGTAGATAAATAAAGTCAGGTTGGTGCTTCGCTGGCATGCCAAACAACTTCAGACGATCAAAAAACTGAGAAAGACAGGACAGAGAAGTTGATGAATGATTAACATGTTGGTGTACACATGCATTGTTAGTATCAGATGAATATGTTTACCTGAATGCCTTTCAGAGATGAGACACCCATATAAAGAAAAACACCATAGAGAACTGGCATGGGAATGAACTGTGAAACAAAAATCAGGCATTAAAACATTTTGTTATCTAATGCAGTGACTTTTATATATATTTCAAGTGTGCCTAATTTAAAGGGAAGAACACAAAATAAGATATTTAAAAAAATGTTAGTAACGTTAGTAAGCAAACGTTTTCGGGTTCCATTGACATTCTTAGTATATGCAAAAAATGCTATGAAAGGGGACTTGAAATCATTTGGTTACTTAGAAATATCTTCTTTTGTGTTTTGCAGAAGAAAGTAAGTTATACAGGTCTGTAATGAAATGAGGGGCAGTAAATGATAACAGAATTAAAATTTTTGAGTCAACTGCCCCTTTAAGAAGGCCCATATACATATTATATGACAACCACAGAATTTTTGGAATTACCTGTAATGCTCCAGTCATGAACACAGAGCAGCCCATGAGTAGAAAAATAACCAAACCAGTCAGCCTCTGTTCTCTAATACCCAGAAACCGAGGCTGCTCTCCGGGGGCGGCGCTTTCAGACTCTAGCTTCAGGCTGTTGACATGGGAAATGGACAGGACGGTTGCTGCAACAAACCAGGGTAACCCCATGATGGAACATACAGCCAGCATCACTCCAACCATCAGAAGATCCAAATGGTACCCGCAGCCTTTCTGTGTAGAGGAAATGGGGCACAAACTTACATATGATCAGCGCACACACGCACATCCTCTGTAAAGGTCAATTTAGGAAAAATTAACATACTAGCAGTTTGTGTTCCTTGCGGTTTATTATGACGGCGGTGATCTGTTGGTCCATGAAAATGAGGATGGTGCAGAGAAGAGCTGGCATTGGAGCAGCCAGCACAGTCCACCATGGGTTTCGGCCAATAGGGTTAATAAGCCAACCACGGTCATCACGCGTGGGCTGGAAACACAACCAGGAGAAAGTCAAAAAATGAAAAAACCCCTATAAAATAATATTACTGATTATTTTCTGTCTGAACACAATGGGCCTCATTCATGAAACATTCATAAATATATGAGTTAACTGAGTGTTTGAGTGTGCATTTCAATTATGATTTAAATAAACATACCTCAAATATAAAATGATGCATGCAATATTATGCACACATTTATATAATTGAATGACTTTGGCTTAGAATAATATATAATAAAATGCATTTCAATTATGATTTAAATAAACATACCTCAAATACAAAATGATGCATGCAATATTATGCACACATTGCTTATATCCAATAAATATTAATTCTGAAATATTAATAATAATATAAAATGATTCTTACAAATACTTAGCATAGAGGCTAAAACGCATGTTGATCATAGCACAAAGGTCAATGTTGGAATGATCCTTCTACTTCTTGAAGAGAAAGCATGGATTATCCACAAGGGGGCAGAAGAAATATACTTTACTACGTGTCATACCACGTTTTTTCTTTTTTTGGCAAAGTATTGATCACATTAAAGATTTAAAAGCCTTAGAAAGCAATTTATCAAATATATTTTATACAGAGTTTAAAAAATACAAACACAAGTGTGTGCGTTTGTATGCACATTCGTTTATGATCCCTACCTTGAATTTGCTGGGCACTTGTAATTTTTGGGATGGAACTCCAATTAAATAATCAATCAGGACCATGAGAACAATGGTGAGGAAGACAGCAAAATCACTGATCACTGACCGTACCTACATCACAGAAACACACAAGTACACACTTTGCATTTACTGTATAGAAAATGACACTGTGAATGCAAACAGTGTTTGTGAATGAGTATTTTAATTTGTATTTAAGCCTCACCCGTGTTGGGAAGTATTTGCTAGTCTTGAACTGTTTCAGGAAGGTGGACAGGAAAAAGGTACCGAAAAACAAGATGGACGACCAGAAGAGCACATCAGGAGTGTAGGGACCATGGTGTCCACACGCAGATCCAATAAACTGCCCCTGGAGATCTAAACACTCCTATCCACAACACACACACACACACACAAAGTTTGGCTCATGTTGCACTGGCAACCGACATGCTGTGAAAATAGGATTAGCACTTAATGTGATCTGTGTGAGACTACACTGTGAAATAACACTGCAGTAATGGGACCAAATTGAAAAACAGGACTTTGACTGTAAATCACATTTAGAGGAGCATTTTTCCCAGTAAGATTTAACAAAATGAATGCTATAATATATCTAACAGATAAAGGGTACTGTATATTCAAAATCATCTACACTCAAGTGAGATTAAGACTCTAGGTCATATCAGTGGCGCTTTTTTATTACACTGACCAGAATTTTGAAATCTCATTACTTTCGGAAAAAAATTATAATAGGTAATACATGAACAGGGTATTTCTACAATGGCATCAGTAACCAAAAAACTTTGACTTTTGTGGGATGATACATCCACACCAGTAGGTGTCAGAATAAATTTATGACCACTGTTGTATCAGCCAGCTAAAGAATGAATTGCTTTAAATGAGCATCTAAGGTGGAAGAATGTTTCTGGCTAAGATTGTGGGAGGATGTGGGAGGCCGAAGTACCGATACAGTGAAGTTGCTCCATGGCACTGCAGAGGCTGTGATGTTCCTTTGATTCCACAGTTCTAGTGTTTCATTACTAGGGTTATCCGGCTGTGCACACCTACAGCTGAAGGCACACAATACAATGTGTTAAAATTGGTTTCGGAAAACAATTATTCAGAAAAGTCCTTTGCTCTTTATTTTATCTCATTTTTGTCTATGAGCAACAACCGATGAAGATTATTGTTTACTGACTTCCAACTTGACCAGCAGGTGCATAGTGTGCATCTGTGAATATAAGTTTATACTTACTAGGCCAGTGTTAGTTTGTCTAGATCGGCATGTCTGTTGATTGGGTACAGTTCTCCAAGATGGAAAAGTTTCTCTAGTGCTTCGTAAATGAAGATAAGACATATCAGTGCAGCAAACGCTTCCTCTGTGAAACGTGTAATGTAGCACACCAAGGAGCTGGCATCCGTTGCCACGAGAATCAGACACAGGAAAGCTGTCCACAAACCGATACAAGTGCGCAGGGATAGGTACGAGAGATCGTAATCTCTAAAGGGAGAGAAACGGACAGGAGAGAAACAATATACAGTAGTGAGTTACTGTAAGATCTGATTACCGTATTTTTCAGACTGTAATTCGCAGCTGAGTATAAGTCGCATCAGTCCAAAAATACCAAGAGAACCAAGAACCAAGAGAAAACATTACCGTCTCCAGCCACGAGAGGGCGCTCCATTGTAGGCTACAGGAGTACTGAGCAGCATCTCTGGCAGCATAGAGCGCCCTCTCGCGGCTGTAGACGGTAATGTTTTCTGTTGGTTCATTTCTCTTGGTTCATGTCAAATTAATTTTGATAAATAAGTCGCACCTGACTATAAGTCGCAGGCCCAGCCAAACTATGAAAAAAAGTGTGACTTATAGTCCGGAAAATACGGTATATATGAAATATTTTGCAGATTTTGCAGGCTTAATCAGTAAATTAATACTAAATTGATACAGAAGATATATTTTAAATATATATTCTACATTCCATGAAAATAACTTACTTTTTAAGAGAGTTTTTTAATATATTTTAATAACCAATGACCATTTAATCTGGGTCAGAGTGATTGATTAGTGAATGATTAAGTATATTAATATTAATCTGTTCTGTACTGACTTGCAGAACTTGAAGAGAATCTTTTCAAACACGAGGACAGGTCCAGTGCTACCCAGTATAGTAAGCGGCTGTCCAGCGAAAAGAGAGTATGCTACTCCGGTCATAGACGCTCCTAAAAGAGACTCAATGGCACTCTGACACACACATAAATACAAATGACTGCTGTGTTTTGCATTACAAACATATATTTATGTGACTTTGCCTAATAGACCACACAGAAACAAATCTGTGTGTGTTTGCATACTTACAATGCGTCCTTCTGTAGCCTCTCCCAAAAGTCCTCCAAAAGTGATAACAGGTGACATACAGGCACAGTACAGAAACAGAAAAGAAGCTACACACTGCAAATTCAGACCGTCTTTAAAATCACTCAAATAAAATGGGGCTTTTCTTTTCACATCCAGAATCAGTCCTCCAAACAGCCTAGAGATAGAGTGAAGAGACACAGCGAGAGCTAAATTAAACATTTCTATCCCCTAAACCTCTAACCTGTCAAATTGAATACATTCAATATGTTCACTAGGCTATTTTCCTCATGAGGACTGTTTTTGGCTCCTCTCAAAGAAGATGAGTTCAGGTTTTCATATCCTAGTGACGATATTTGGTCTTGCACAATGTTGTTAAAACTTGGCCACACACCTTCCGGTTCTCTGCAGTTCTGGTCCATGGTGTTCTCCATGCGGCTCTTCCTCAACAGGGACAGCTGTTCCGTTCGGCACTCCAGGCATCTTTCTTTTCTCCTATTTTGGAGAAAAGAGGAATAGATCAATTACAACAAATCAATCACATCAGGCACACTTGTTGGTTTTCCCCATACCTGTGATGGGACACTTTTAGGAGGTTCTATGCGTATAGAAGGGTCCCATTCTCCTGGAGGCAGAACTGTCACTTGATCCAGAAACTCATCTATACCAGCTAACAAATCAGTTCTGTCCTTGGCCTTATAAGCAACATCGTGGAAAATCTAAATAATGGAAAAATAGCATTATATAAAATAAAATAAAGATATTTTATAAATCTGATTTATTCTACAAAAGGTATTTCTAAATGCATTAATATCCAATGAGAAAATAATATGCATTGACCTCATCGGTCATGATGGTGGCCATGGAGCGACCGATCTCATGGTACTGTTGAGCTTTTCCATCAGGACCAAGCAAAATGAACAAGAATCTGCAGAGTAAAAATTGAAAATTTGGATCATTCTGCTACAGTGGATTTATCAGCTCCATATATGCATTTGCAAACATTGTACCTAGTGGGAATGGGAACTTCAGTGAGCCCTGTGAGCAGTACAGCAGGAGACAGGCGAACAAACGCAATGATGGACCTTTCTAAAAAGTCCAGCTCCCCAACCAGCACATTGGAAGCTTCTGCTCCGATGGGAATCTTCTTCATGAAATGTGTGTCCACCTAGAGAGAGAGAAGATCATAGCAGTGTTATTTATGTATTATTTATATACTAATATAGTATTCATTAATATTTATTAATTCACTTTTGTTTGTTTGTTCAATTTAAACAAACTTGTGATGTTGTTCTTGATATGTGTTTCTAGTACCTTGCTGAGATCCATCTGGCTATTATCCGGTGCTCCATTCTTTAAATCTGGGTTTGTAGGTGGAGGCTGGGGAGAAGTAGCAGGACCTGAGAGATACAATTAAATATGATTCATATCTTATAACTACAGCATCCTACAATATCCACACCATACACAGTAGTACCAAAATAAAGGTGTATGCATATGTATATTACTGAACTAATATATTTAATTAAAATTAAGTAAATTATTTGAAAGTATAACCATAAAACTTAAACATTAAGTATTAGTACGAGACTAATAGGTAGAATCACTTATCAGCCAAGTTATATCCACTTTTTCATCTGCAACCATGAGTATGCAAACCCAGTAAACCAGTTAATTTTCATATTACAAGGAAACCACTCAGGATGTGAAAATGAACAATATTTAGTTATATCCACAGGGCTCATGTTGTATTTAACCAATAATATTTCTTTATGAGGCACATGTAAAATGCAATGCAGTTTAGCTCACCCGCCTTGTCCATATGATGAGGTTCACTCTGTCTCCTGCCTGAGTCAGTGAGGGATTTGACCATTGGCAGCAGGTTGTTCCTCTTCTTGTCACTCTGGTGGTGATGCCGCTTCAGAAGTGCCTCTCGAACCTTCATTCTCACACTGTCATCCAGTTCATGAGCTGCCTCCTGATGGTCAAGCACCAAATCTACACACAACAAATTATACATCTACACATGAGAATACAAACCAAATACAATTGACTTTTGAAAGACAATCTTGTATGATAATATACATATACAAAAATATAAATATAAAAATATAAATATAAAATAATAATAATAATCTTGTCCTTTTAGTTTTTTCTTTTATTGTTTGCATGATTAAACTTTATGATGATGATGGTCAACTTCATATGAATATGTTATAATCCAGCATGTTAAGCAATGCAATACTTTCTCAGCCTCTCACTTTGTCTTTTTCTTTAAAACCTCCCACAGTTCCAGTCGGAGCTGATGCAGCACTGTTAATCTGCATCACTCACTCTTTACCTCCCTTCCAACATTTCAAGTATAATTAATCTCCCTTGGTCTCACTGTCCTTCTGTTTCTCCAGAAATTCATCTTGTTCTTACAACTGCTGCAACACTGATCATAACAGTTATGCGCCGACAAGACACAGGTTACATTGTGAGTCTATTAGTGTCTATTAGACTTCAATGGCAGATAGTCATTGATCAATACATTTAAAATTAAACAATGTATTTGAGTTATCAAGCACAAATGTCATGAATTATGTATAAAAACTGGCCGCAATTTTTAAATTGTTTTGTTTTTGTATTCATACTGAGGTGCTCTCTACCGTCCTCACAAGTAACATATGAGAATTTGTTTTATATATGCGTAATTTTGCCACTAGTGGCCACCAAACAGAATTGCAATAATTACTATAGTTTTCAAACTGGTAGTCCTTGGCCAAACTCATGCTACTGGACATTTTGAGCCACTGGAACATACATAATTTTGAAAGAACAGCTACAGTTTTTTAAATCTTAAAGTCGACCTACAAATGGCGTTCTTATAGTTGTCTCTTCACATTAAAGGAGATTTTAACACTAAGAAATGACATGCTTCACCGTTATTTTAATTTTTAATCTTTCCTACTCTTCAAGGTGACATGTGCTGCTGACAGCTGTGCCACTTGTTTCTCTAACTAAGTATCCATGGGTGTTTTTTGTTTTTTTAATGAGTGATTGGATGTTTCTAAGTGGGAGGAATGGGAGGTTACAGGTGGGCCTTCTAAACTACAGGATCTGAGCACACACTTGCCACACTGCTGTAATATTCCCAATTAAAGACATGTAAATTTTTTATGTTAGAATTTGTCCTCTTCACTGACCTGCAATTTCCTCGATGCAGCTGGCCTTCATGTCCAACAGAACAGTTCCATTAATGATACAGCTCCGTAGCTCAAACAAACTATGGAGAGAGAGTGTAGCTACGTACGGCTTACTCCACCTTTCTCCTCCATCTTCCACGTCCTCCTCAAACTTTAACCACCTGAGAAGTATTAAAGAACAATGAGAGTCAAATAGACAGACTCTCACTTCAACTCTCAGAAGGCAACAGAGGGTTGTTTGATAACCAAGAAGTTTTAAACTGGGATCTGGGAACCTCCAGGGGGGCGCAAGGGAGTACTAGTGGGTCTGTGGAAAGGTTTAGAGAAAAACAGTGTAAAAAATGTAAAAATGAATAAAGTAATAGATAAATAATAGATTTCCTTTTTAATTATAACAAATATTAAAATAGATATTTTTAATAAATAACGAAATGATAATACATATAACAGTACATTACTTTAGTGAAATTGCAAGAAAACACATCTGTGTTTTGCACAAGAATGATCATGTTTGGCAGTCTGTGACATTTAAAAGATTCAAAACCCCGAGTTACATTTGAGCACTGAACATAATGTTGCAGGACATATGAATACCTTGCCGTTTCCTTCCACTCTGCATCTTTGCCATCTTTAACACAGATTTCATCAAGTTCTGTGAAGAGGTCATGGGCTGCATGCTCCTCATCCTCTTCAGTGCCCAGAATAAACTGAACCCTCTGGGATGGAGTATCTGTGAAAAAGATATGAAGAACGAGAGACACAGAGAAGAGGATATTTGAAAAAAATATTTTCACAGTGAGGGAGGAAGTAGAGGACGGAAGCACAGTAAACAAAAGTCTCATCTGAGCAATTTTCTGTGTTTGTTGTCATGAATATCATGAGTTTATGTTTTTAGGTTTTGTTGAAGGGTTCAAGGGTTGAGAAAATATAAGAATAGTCCAAAGAGTACTTTTTTGAAGGAATTTATCGCCTTTTTTACGTATTACCTTTGAGAGATTGTTTTGGAGGAAAGAATATGCAACTGATATATATTTATATGCGAGAGTAACATCCAATTTAATTGTATAGTACTTGTCACCATATGTATCACTGTGCTTGTTTGTATTTGCACATTCCAGAAAGTCTTTAAGTAATGGTAGTAAAGCAGTCATTTTACATTTGATAGCAAAGCTTGAAAAATTAATAAATAAATAAAATAAAGCTTGATTCTTTGACCTCAATGTACTAAAATGTGCACACGATTACTATAGCATTCCCTGGATTTACTATTGAGTAGATTTGTAAATTGTGCCACGATTTACTAATTCGTTCCCTCGATTCCCTCGTGCACACGATTTAGCAAATCGAGCGAACGCAATAGTAAATCGAGGGAACGCCATAGTAATCTTGGTCACGTTTTAGTAAATTAAGGGAACGAATTAGTAAATTGTGCCCACAATTTATATATTTTTTCCTGCGTGTCATGTGCGGGGCTCTGTAGAATCTTTAAAAACACTGAATCATTCGGGAAAATAACCATATGAATGATTCATAAGTCATTTACTAAACTAGTACACCAGTTCATTCAGTAGTGCCACTACAGTGTATGTGCCTATAGGAGACAGTAATAGATTAAATAAATGTGAATGTTGTGTCTAAACTCTAAATTTGTCTCTACATTTTTTACTAACTTGTTTTTCATTAAATTGTTTTATAATAGCAATATCAAATGATCAGCTGTTGCATTATATATATACTTACATGTACTTTGAATTTGGTGCTTTTGCGAGGGTTACTTTAGAATCCTATATAATTCTCCGATTCATCTTCCTGTGAATGAACTTACAAGTGTTGCTCGACTAGTTGCTGTTGTTGCCGTTCTCACCGTGTGATGTTGTGGTACTTTCTGTGTTCATGTCTTCTTGAGCTTCACTTCCAGCCTGCATCCTGTCAGCTCTCCTGCGGTGTTTGGAGCTGTGCGGTCGGTGATGACGATGAGACTGTCTACCCATGGGCATCCGCACACCCACACACAGAGTCCTGTGACCTGAGAAAAAAGATAGATGGTGAGATTGTGATTTTCCAGTTAATATGGCTGTATTGACCTGTTAACTGTATCACACGAATGACTGAGTATGTGTTGTGGATGCATACTAACCCTCTAGCTCTTCTTTCTCATAATGGATATTCAGAACTGAGCTGGTGCCACCATGGTCCACCACAGCTTCCTCATCAGGCCTCTGTAAGACACATGTTTACTTGTTTTAATGAGAGTGTGAAAAATTTCATACAGTCTTACTAACTCTTAACTATTTTTCTTCATCAAAACAGTGTTGTTTATTTTTTTATTTTTTGCGGGATGTCACACAACTAAGGACATGTTTTTTAGCCCCACAACCTAATAATCACAAAAGCATTTCATTTTCAATATTAAGATAATATTTACTATGTATTCACCTGTTTCATGGTAATTTTTCTATGTTTCACTATATTTGTGGGGATATTATGCCCTCTTTCTTTGCGTGAACAGTGTTATGCAAATCTTCCCACATAGTGATGTAGAGATTTGGGGGCGTGTTAGAACGAGCCATTGGGGGGGGGGGTGGGGGTGGGGGGGGTTGTACGAGTCTTAACTTTTAGAAAGAATATCTCTTTGGATTTGAGTCTTTGCAACTTTACAGATCTTTTTTATGCACAAAGAGCATGTAACACTCCAAAGAGAAAGGAAAAACTGAAATCGCATCATATGACCCCTTTAATCAAATGATAAAGGAAAATAAGATTTTTTTTTCATAATTTGACCTTTCAACTTAATCAAAATGACTAAAGTCAAAAGACACACTTAAAAATATTACCAAATTAAAACAATATGCTTTGCATATTTTTCATCAAATATAAAAAAGTACATTAGTTAGTACTGAATTTTTTCTTTAGACCATACATATTTTATTTAGCACATGAACTGCTTGACCCTCCAGACCTGTTAGACACAAAATAGTACATGTATATAAATATTGCATGATCCTGGGCAGTTTAGTTGTGAATGTATGCAAAATAGATGCACAGTGGCACATAATCCATTAAATACGTTAAATCAAAGTTGCATATAAGAATAAGATCTTTGTGGTTGACTGTGAATAAAGGTATTGTAAACCCCTACCCCAAACTGTCAGAGATCACTGATATTTATTAGGCTTCCTTCACTTCCTTGCTTACATTTGTGTGTGTTTGTGTGTGTGTGTGTGTGTGTGTGTGTGATATCCCACTGGGATGCCTCTATCTTTCCATGACAAAGATGATTCATCAGTGTGTTTTCACAGCTTTATTCAGCAGAAACACAAGCCTATAATTCATATAAACCCTGTTAAACATTTTCTGAAAAAATGAAATCAAAATAATAATAATAAATAAATAAAGAAGTAAATAAATAAATACGGCCAAACGGAAGGCACAAATATACTTTATAATGCAGTACAACAACAATAGATTTAAGAAAATCTTTCTCAATGAACCCATTTGTTTTAAAATGATCTATATTCACTGTTGTGCAAATGATGCTCTGTTGTGTTGTTTTGCTTGAGGCTTATGTGTATATTTGATCAATGAGGTATCGATTGACAGTCATAGTTTGGATCAGCATTGAGGTCATGCATTACATTGCGTGTTACAAAAAAAGCACCAATTTACCTTGTGTGTTACAACAAAAGCACCAGTAGCTTTCCACTATAATAGCATCCAATCTTGTTTCCAACATCCCACTAACATATAATTATGGTTAAGGCATCTTATCAAGGTCCACCAGAACCACAGTTATTACAGGCTTAAGAACAAATGCTTAAAATGATGCCAAGTTTCATGCTTTTCTAATCGTAAGACTACCGAATTTGATTTCACTGTTATTTTAGCTTCTATTTCCAGGTATTAAATGTTACATAGCTGCAATGCAAAATCACTGTAACTATACCTAAATTTTGAATGATAACCGTTTTATTGAAATGGTTCCAACAGTCAAACCCTCTCCTTTCCTTTTAAAGAATGAGTAAATGTGTGAATACAAGCAAAATTGTATTTTGCGAAGGGGGACCCATCAGTTAAAAAGCCCTTACGTACTGTTACTGTACTGTTATACGAATATTTGTTCCCAGATGTATTGCACTGCACGACAATAGGATGGGACGGTAGGAATTGCCAGAGTACAGACGTCATTGTATAGATTGGTTAGAAGGGTTCGACTATTTTAAACTTTACATACTGTTTAAAAAAAGTTACATATTTGGTAGGACACTTAAAGCTTGACACATGCATGCAACTGCAAGAGACATTTGTCTTAATGTTTTTTTCTTATTATTATTTTAAATAAAATAGTAGAAATATATCTGAAGTTGACTAGATAAACTATCAATCTCACTAATCGTATTATTGGTTTTTGAACAATAACTAACTAATTACTTACTTGTTTTATTTTGTAATTTATGTAATCAGTACTTAAGTGACAGTCTAGACAACCATAAAATCTATCATTCAGACTGCCCTGTTGTCCTAAATATGGATCATTTGAGTAGTTGTTGTCATTAAAACACTTTCCCAGGGGGACAGAGAAAATAGTGATAGAGCTAATCATGTGAACAAGTTGATGAATTTTTAATTATCTGCACTATGCTGTTGTTGTCATACTCCTCTCTCAATATCTACTTGTCTTTCTCCCTTTATAGGTCTGACATGAGCACATAAAATAATAACAAAACACTTGAGCTGACTAGACTGCTCCTGTGTCACCTTGGCACTCGTTTGTGTGTACAGTATCTGTGTGTGTCACTCACACAGGGACATTTTCCACTCACAAAAAAATGGTTTCTTCTTACCTCTACTTATCCCCAGGCAACAGTTTCACACTCCCCGAACTGCGATTTTATTTTTCTTAATTGTTACTTTCTATCTTGCAGCTGTGAGCTATAAAAACACAACTGCTAGATGGAATTTTGACTTTAAAGTCCACATCGTGACTTCATATCAAATACAACTGTATTTCTCACAATTGAAAATTTAAGCTATTCCAAAAGTTTAGGGTCAGTATAATTTTTTTATTAAAACTAATGCTTTTATTCAGCAAGGATGCACAGTATGACAGTACTGTGCATAATGACAGTAAAGTAATTTCGAATATTACAATTAACAAAAACAATTATAATTTTCAACAAATATATGAAGTTCAAAATAACAATTTCATAATCAATTATTTTAATGGTAAATTGTTATTTTATTGTATTAATATTTAACAAAATTACTGTTGCATGTATTTTTTATTAAATAAATTAATTCTTGTTTAGCATAAGAAATTTCTTTTAAATACAGTACATTGAAAGTCTTTCTGGCCCCAAACTATAATAGTGTATATCTTTATTTCTCTCAATGTAACTGTAAGGCCCACTTTATTCCTTATTTTTTTATTTCTTTTTGTATCTCAAAATTACCAAAGTTTAATTTTTTTGCTAAGAGCAAGAGAAGATAAAATTTATAAATAAATTAGATGGTTTAGATGGAGGTCATTACCAGTGTGTGCTTTACACACTCAGTGTCAGCTCGGCTGCCAGTACATCAGTATTGCCCTTTTGCCTTCAAAGGTCACATGGGCAATTTCCTTGCCTTTCCTCCTCTTTCTTGCTTGCTCTCTAGCACATTGCTGTGACAGTTCTGTTAGTAATCTTGACACAGAGCACTACCTCTGCCACTTCCAGATGCTCCTGTCTGCCTGAACAAATACAGTGACACACACACACACACATAGGCATGCACAAACCTTAACATCATTTCCACTCTGAAGTGAATGTTTATATGTTGTTATTCAATAAGTGTGAAGTGTATGTTATTGATTACTGTTCATTTTTCAATAAACCACTAAAAGCATCGTTTTGGGAGAGATGGTCAACTTGCTGCAGTATTCAGACTTGGAATAAAGAATTGTGGTTAGAGAGAAAGAGTTGAAGTACTACCTGTTATTCTTGAGATGTGAAAATATATTGCAACCATTTTTCCACATATATACAATAAAATGTATACAGTATTATCTTTGCAAAATGGGCAATGTTTATTGAATATGAACATGTTGTAATTTTATGATAAATTAAGAGGATTTATTTAGTAATTTAGCTTATCAGTGCTCAACACACACACACACACACACACACAATTTTTATTAAAACTCATATAAATATATTATAATTATTTGATCAGAATGATCTTATAATGTATCAAATGAAACCGTTCAGTATCATCTTAGATAGAGAGACAGTATTTGACTAGAAAAACAACTAAAGTTTTAAAGGAAATCTGGGTTAAAATGAAAAGTTTCCGGCTCCATTAATGTAATGGACATATTGAGCCAAGACAGATGTGTGGAAAAGGGAGGCAGACAGTTCTGTGGTTCCCTCACATTCACTCTCTCTACTAAGAGTGTCTATTTAAACACACATTTCTCAACAAATGGAAAAACTATTGATTGATTTCTCTGACAAAGAGAGGCTTTACACAGGCCCCTTCTCTGCACAGTCACTATCCACTGGATGATAAAGTTTTTCTCACATAATATGTTCAGAAGTAGCTAAACTCTGTTTAACTATCATAATGTTTTTGATATATATAGTGAATCATTCAAGCTGAAATTAGAAACAGAACAATTCACTCAAAAATTGTAAATGTTGTCAAAGTTTATTAATATGACTTGAGTGCTATACTGTAAAATATATTCCAAATCTTTTTTTCTAATTTTAAGTCAAATCTTGACTATCACTGTATTCCCTCAAAAACTTGACTATCACTGTAACTTCCCTTGGGGCATTCATGAGAGAAGCAGCAATGCACAATTCATGAACAAATGTTTTTGTCAGATCTTATCAGTGATTCAGTTTATCCATTGAATGACTTGTTCATGGAGTGGATTGATCTGGTTCTCCAGTTTACTCAATGGTAGCTGTAGTTTTTAACAACCCATCTGAGTGGAAAATAATCAGTGAATAATGACTGTTTGGGCTGTTTGTCACTCACACAAAGCCATTGCATGGATTCAGAAGACTTCAAATATATGGATGGCTTTAATGAGACTTTTGCATCTTTTTTTAGCTTTACATTAATAGTTTATGATGTCGATAAGTTTGTTTCTTCATTGGAACAGATTTGGAGAAATTTTGCATTACATCACTTACTCACAAATGGATCCCCTGCAGTGAATGGGCGCCGTCAGAATTAAAGTACAAACAGCTGTTAAAAACGTTACACAGTAATAACGAATAATCAACACAAATCTAGTCTATCAGTTAAGGTCTTATAAACCGAAAAGAGGTTTTCAAGAAACAAATAAATAATTAAGGCATTTTAATGTTAACTTTCCATAATTCATAATAACACTTCCAGTGAAGAAGTCCATTCAGTTTTCCTCTCATATCAAAATCCACAAACATATTTACAAACACATAACAGTCCTTTGGACTGTTTTCACTTATAAACATGGAGTGAACTGTGTATTTCTCTCCTGATTCAGATGAGATGACTTTTTCACTAGAGAATGCAATATGAGGACTTGTATTTAAGAAGGAAGCAACAGTTTAAGTTAAAAACATCCGAATGATGGATTTGTTTATCAGAAACACGCAGCTTTTTATTTCACAATACAAAAACAGGAATTGAGTCATGTGGATAATTGTTAATTGTTAATTATTGTGATGGTTTTATCAGGATTTATCAACTCTCGTTCTGATGGCACCCATTCACTGCAGAGGATCCATTGATAGACAATTGATGTATTGCAATGTTTTTCTAAATCTGTTCAAACAAATTCATCTGCATCTTCACTACACTCACTTCACTACATCTTTGATGGCCATTTTTGGATCATTTTTGGGTGAGCTATTCCTTTAAATCTCAAGTTCACTTTAAAAACCATTAGTTGTAATGTCTCATTTTGTGTTCACAGATGAAATAAAGTCAGGATAGGTCAACGACAAGAGGGTGAGTAGAATATTTTTTATTTTATTGGGTGAATTAATCCTTTCATAGCCTTAATGACAGGAAGCAGTACTCAAAAAAACCAGAAGTTAGGTTACTAACATGTCAAATGATAAGCTACAAGCATTTGCGTTTACTTTGGCGCTGAAAAACTGCACCAATAGCGCTGTTGCAGTCTAAATACGGACCTTCAGGAGAGGATGGCGTCAAGGTCATTTGAGGGTAACGGGGTACACTGACAGTACGCGCTCCCCAAGGGAAGCCATATTTTGCACAATAATCCTATTGATACGAAACCATCAATTTCTAAAAGCTTTAATTTCCAGACCAATTCATGGCGTTATGGGCACCCTCTTGAAGCATTAGCGTAATAGATAATAAATGATACATTATGCGCTATTTCTAGCTCGCGCTTCCATGCTAAACCCATTACAAAACGACAGTAAGGATCCCTCTGCAAGAACGCCCATTAGCCTTGACAAGCCACAGCTACAGCCTACCGGCAAGCACGCAGTCAGTGAGGCGGCTCATAAACGAGTGGTGCGAGCTGTGGTCCCTGTCAATGGGAATACGGCTGCTGCACGTGCCTGTAACACTGCAATGATACACATCCATGCGCGGAGCACAAATTAAGGTAATAAAGCATAACGATCTGTTTGAGTCAGAGGCATTGAAGAAATAGGAACGGACCACTTTTAACGGGATGCATTTATAGACCGAAAGTGCAGCGTCGATAAGATATTTTGTGGTAATGGGGGCAAGAGGGAACACACAGTACTATTGATCCCTGCACTAATGGGGCGCCCTGATGTGTTTGTGTTTTGTATTGTATGTGTTTGTAAAATCTTATGTATATGGTGATGTATGACATAATATGGCACATTATATACTGTTTCCTCCATAATATGTTCTATTCTTAAGTTAGGGGAGGAATAAAAATGTATAAACAGACTTATCAGCTAATGCAATAAACACATACGTACGCATCGTTTTAATTACCTGATAGCTCAGCATGCTCTCCTGGTCGCTGTTTTCGGCAGGCATGGTTAACTCCGATTTGAAGCAGTCAAAGGTGCGTCGTTGCAGCTTCTACAGAAAGACGCGGATCAGATTAACAGTTCCTGTAGAGAAACTCCAGATCATTTGATGCATACACGGTTAGAGAAGGATGGCATGAAGTATTCTTGATCCTGTGTCAAACTAAGATTGAGTTCTTCACGCGCATTTGCCCTGTCTATACTTTAATGCTGTTGTTAGGCGCGCGCGCTCTCCAGGACATGGAAAGAGGTACAGCCTGTAGCAGCATCATATGTCGTTCAGCCAATCAGAGAGCTCGAAACGAGACTGTTGCTGAAGCTGTAATTCGATTGATGCGGTTTTGCACCTATACAGGAAAGCGCCAGAAATAGTTTAGAGGTTCTGTAATTCATGAGAGCAAAAATAATGTGAATAACATCTTAAGTGATGTCTGGATAAGGTCATGTTGTATGTTGATGCGCTATTAGAGAAAAATCATGAGCGTGACCAAGGAAACTACTTTCAAAGCCACACATGCTGTAATTGATTAGTGAACAGGTTTTTTTTTTGTTGTGATAAGTGCATGAATAAACGTCATTATCAAGCTACTCGATGACATTTTATTCACTTCCGTCATTTTTGCGCTACTATGTCTACGCAAAATCATTATATTGCATATTTAGATTAAATAATCTACAAAATTAAAAATATATATTTTAGTAGCCTAATTGTTTTCTTTCTGCTATCCATAATAAATATTATGTGAAGACATATAACACCATGTTTTAAATTCCCGTTTCACACGAAGAAGCCTAAACTGAGATCATCCAACTCATAATTATAAATCATAATATTTCTTTAAGCCTTAGCATACATTGCCATCTAGTGGCGTCACATGCAGTCTTACATAGACTGACTTCATTAAAAAAGAACAGGTAATCACAAACATGTAAATTTTTTTTGCACATAATGTAAAACATAATTATTTTAGAGGCAGTCCAAGTAGTGTGGAGCAGTTTAGTCTTACAGTAATCATGAAATGAAATAGTGATGTGCACGTTGTCTTCTGTTTGGCCAAGCTAAAAGATACGTAGACATGACAACTGAAATGAGGCTTTAACAATCAATCTGTAATGGAACATTAAATAATTCAAGTGCCTTTCAAAACGACTGCTTATTATACGTTTGTTAGACAAAATATCATGTAAAATGTAAAATGCTGGGCTCCGTAGTATCCAGTATGAATTATCTGAATATTAGAAGAGACAGTTTATGAAAGGACTTTGATATTAGATATTGAATTCCTCAGAGTACAACTGTTGCGTAGCGCGTTCCGCCTGACTTGCCCGGCGTCATCCGTTTCCAGGAAACAGTTGTTAAGGGTGATGTAAACAGCACGCTGGTGCTGGAATGTTTACAGTGCGCATGTGCTGAAACGAGAGTTTCTCCGCAGCTCTACCGGGCCGTGGCTGGGCGCACCGGTGACCTTATCGATTTCAACAGACGGCTTCTGGCCGGTGTCAGTTCCAGAGGTGAACGTCGCAATCCAGGTGAGTTTGCTCAGCGAATCTCAAAATCAATATGGTTGTGATGTGTCTTTGATATTTTTCAAGTTTTATAATGACAAGTGGATCTATAAACAAGTGAAATACGTTGTAAATTAACTATTGTGATTCATTTAACTCAGTAAGTTACAGTGCCGTTGTACTTAGTCAGGGAGGAATGTGCATAAAACTGTTTTGTGTTGAATCTGAGCTTCTGTGTAAAGCCGTTTCCAGGCAGTCATAAATTAAAGTGTTCAAGTATTGATGCATTGTACTTGCGGCTTAATATGTATTTGTGTGTGTGAGAGAGTTAAAGCGTGAACAATAAACAATGCATTAAAATCATCTTACTTTTACCTTTATGTTAAAAAGGGAAAGATTGATTCATTTTGTGAGTGATGCAAGAGTTCAATCAAACATGCACCAACATATGCAAGGTACAGTATACATTAGCTATACACCCTTTTATCACTTTTTCACTAGTCATTTTTTATGTCCCTATATTTTCTTTGATGTCCACTAATGTTGCCTAATTTAGACACAGACAGAACCTTAGAAGTTACAGTACCATTCATAAGTTTGATGTCAAGTAAAAATAAATTAATACTTTAATTTTACCAATGACAGTAAATACATTTATAATGTAACAAAATTTGTTTTAAATTTGATATTTATCTTAGAATCCTTAATGCATAACACTTTTCACTAAATTATTTTTATATTTCAACATTGATAATAATAATAAATGTCTCTTGAGCACCAAATCAGCTTATTATTATGATTTTTGAAGTTTACGATCACACGAATAAATAAAAAATGTAAATATATTAAGATAAAAAAAAACATTTTAAATTCTGATACTATTTCACAATATCCTCCTGGGGCTATGGAGTTTTTGTCTCTGTAGTGGACATTACATTTTTGTGTATTTCTTGGAGACCTCACATTTCACAGTGTTGTCCTGTAAAGGTGTTCTGTAAAAAGCATATTCTGGGCTTTTCAGAGATACCAAATGTTTGGAAGATTCTCCATGACCACTCCCTCTGCTTGGTCTTTAAAAATGGCTGACATTAATTTAGTGATAAATGAAAATATGCTCATATTTTGTAATTCTCATTTAAATTATAAATGTGACTAATTTTCTAATTGTTTGTCATAAATCAACATCTCAGGAAAATTTTTTATGGGGTTTCAAATCAAAATATGACTTCCTGTTATGAAACAGGATATTGATTTCAAACATGTCTACTGTAGATGACACCAGGACTAAAATGCTTATAATGCATTTTGGCAGACACAACAAATGAATAGGAAAATAAATGATATATCAATATTCTTATGAAATATTAGATATATTTTCTGAAAATCTGACCAATAATGACCCATTATTACACTTCTTTTTTCAACATGCTGTCCCAACAGCACATTAATTAGGAACCGTGTATAGATAACATTGTATTTAATGGGAAGACCAGTTTATGGAAATTTAATGGTATATCAAATCATTTTGTTATATATTTTATAACATAGTTTAGCATCATCGTTATAAAAATTTTATTATAAAAAATCATGAAACCTAAAAATTCATTTATTATTTTTTTTTTGCCTTTTCATGTCTATTGAATAAAATATAATTTTTCAAAAATCAATTTTTTCGTATGCTCTAAACAATGTAATAACATGAAAAATACTAAATTCACAAAGCTTTTTTTTTCTTTTTTTTATCTGTATATATATATATATATATATATATATATATATATATATATATATATATATATATATATATATATATATATATATATAATTATTTTTTCTATATCAGATAACATGACATTATTAGATTGAATTCAAAATGTGATTTGGCTAGTTGAGTCTTTCAGATAATGTTTCGATACGTTGATTTTCATTATATTTGTGAAGTCATTTTAACTGGCCCACACAGCTATTGTCAAATGTAAACACACAAAATAAACGCAGCTATTTATTATTATTATTTTTTGTAAAGAATTTCTATGTGCTATATGTCACAGTGCCACCCTTGGAAGGAAGAGCTCGCTGTAATTATGTCAATCTGCCTCTGATTAATGGGGACAGACTGAAGACAGCTAAGAGTCTAGTGGACAAGGCAATAAAGGTTAGGCTTCTAAAATTCGAAGGAATCGTATAGAAATAGTGAAGTGCATTTTAAATAATAATGATGACATTGAGATCTCAATGAACATGCACTGTCTATTTTGTTGTATCTGATGTAGGAGAAGAAAGTGTTCTCTGTGCAAGGTCCATATCCTGTAATCCGCGCAGGACTGCGTGCAAGAGGATGGGTGGAGCGCCGGCTACCACGACCCTCTGTCCCATGGCCTCGTCGTCATGATCTTGAAACAGAAGCCACAGATGAGGGTGACAGCAGTGATGATGATGGTGAGAGTATCTGACAGAACTAAGATAAGACTCTTTCCATCAATCAGGCATAGACACTTGATAAGGCTGGTCGGTTTTTGTGTGTATGCAGGTTAGCTATACACACGGGACAAAATTAGTTACTGACACAAAATTCTGTTGGGCATGTCAGGGGATGTTTTAAAATGTAAAAAAGGAAAATAACTATAGCTACATTCAACTTTTTTCTAGCACATTTTTCCAACCAGCAGGACATTTAGGATCCCTGTTTCTACCTCCTGACAGTAATTATAATAAAACCCACAGATGGGTATGGTATCTCTGGAATTAGATTAAAAAATGAATAAAGGTACTACTTTTATTTAGCAAGGACACATTGAATTGATCACAATTGACAGACATATAAAATGTTACAAAATATACTGGATCAATTTCAAATAAGTGTGTTTGTTTGAACTTTCTATTCATCAAAGAATCCTGAAAAAAAGGTTTGGACAAACATTTTAAGCAGCACAACTGTTTTTAACATTGGCAATAATAAGATTAAATGTTTCTTAAGCATCAATTAGCTATTATGATTTTTGAAGGAGCTTGAGAAACTGATGAGTAGTATTAATGGCTGCTGAAAATGAAGCCTTACCATCACAGGAATAAATTAACTTAAAATATATTCAAATAGAAAATAATTCATTTAAAATTTTTGGAAGTCGCTTTGGACAAAAGCGTCTGCTAAATGAATAAATGTAAATGTTAATGTAAATAATATTTTCAAATATTGCATTTTTAATAAAATAAATGCTGCCTTGGTGAGAAAGCGAGAGCTTTCCAAAACATGAAAAAATTCTTACCAACCCCAAATTTTTAAACAATAGTGTAAACGTGTGTGTGTGTGTGTGTGTGTGAAGTATAAGTAGTTATTATACTATAGCTTCTGTCAAGATGATTTATGACTTTGACCTTTGACCTTTTGACAGGTTGAACTTCCGGTAACCTTATGATGGATGGGCGGGACAAATGAGATCAAGGGTTAACCTATGACCTTCCCACGCATCGATCATGCGTTTTTGACAGAAAGTTGTACCCTATTGACCTAATTAGTTCTAAATCATGGTTTTGACGGCTAGTTTAATCTGTACATGAAAGACTCCCCACACATCGATCATGCGGTTTTGACAGAAAGTTTTACCCTATTGACCTAGTTAGTTCTAAATTATATTTTTTGACAGCTAGTTTAAACGGAACATGAAAGACTCCCCACACATCGATCATGTAGTTTTGACAGAATCTGTTTGAACTTTGTGATAGTTAGGTTTTTTGAAGTTTGTGTCAGTTAGGTTGTTTGATCTTTGTGTCAGTTAGTTTGTTTGAAGTTTGTGTTAGTTAGGTTGTTTGAAGTTTGTGTCAGTTAGGTTGTTTGAAGTTTGTGTCAGTTAGGTTGTTTGAAGTTTGTGTCAGTTAGCTTGAACTTTGTGTCAGTTAGCTTGTTATTTCACATTGATATATATATATATATATATATATATATATATATATATATATATATATATATATATATATATATATATATATATATATATAAATAAACATTATATAATTTATATAATCTCAAACAATTAAAGATTGAAAACACATTTTAATTATTTCACATTTATATATAAAACATTATATAATTTATATAATATAAAACACATTTTAGTTATTTCACATTTATATATATATATATAAAACATTATATAGTTTATATAATATACATAATCTAAAAACAATTTAACTAAGGTTGAAAAAAACATTCTGTTCTTTTAAAAAAAGGTTATAAATGAAACTGTATAAAAAAATATACTGAAACCGACTGTTTCAGATAAAACAAGATCTTTTTTTCCTTTTTTTTTTTTAGAGAGCAGAAAAGAGATGTTTTCACACACCTTTGATCCTGACCTGCAAGTATTCACAGCGTCTGTGTTTGCACGCCACAGTGCACACTCGTCGGAATTTACTACAAAATCATAATATCTTCAAAGCCATTTTTTATTAAAACTAACGTATCTCACGCGGGAGTACCATGTTTTTTGACAGTTTTCTGACCGGTGCATCTATGAATTACGGTGGGCGAGCGGCTAGCATCTCTTGTACCCCTCTCTCTCTCCCTCTCTCTCCCTCTCAGTCCTTCATTCACATTATACAGTCACAAACAGTATAAAACAAAACATTTACATTAGTTTTGTTCATCACTAAAAATATACATTTTACCAGGATCGGGAAAAAAATATATAATTGATCAAAGCCTGTTATGCTATTTTTACAGTCTAGTATGGCATCTTTAAACCATATTTCATGTCAATCCTGTAATAAAACATGCATCTGTATTTTATCTACTGCTTTATCTCATCTGCTGATAGAGATATTTTAACACTATAAAGTATGTGTTATTGGACTTAATATCTCCGCGTCTAATGTCCCAATAACCGCCAGACTGTTTTGTATGAAAAAATACTTTTATTTTGAAAATATGACGACATCCTGTGAAAATACTTTTTTATTTTGAAAAGACGATGACGTCCGGTTGACGCGCGCTTAGTTTTGCCTGCTTCAATGCTATGTATAGGATTTCAGAAAATACTATTCTGCTCC